>NW_006782803.1:430183-460143 GCF_000442215.2 Lipotes vexillifer | reverse complement strand
TAGATAGCTAGTGGGAAGCAGCCGCATAGCACAGGGAGATCAGCTCGGTGCTTTGTGACCACCTAGAGGGGTGGGATAGGGAGGGTGGGAGGGAGACGCAAGAGGGAAGGAATATGGGGATATATGTATACGTATAGCTGATTCACTTTGCTATACAGCAGAAACTAACACACCATTGTAAAGCAATTATACTCCAATAAAGACGTTAAAAAAAAAAATTTCGGGCTCCCCTGGTGGCGCAGTGGTTGAGAATCTGCCTGCTAGTGCAGGGGACACGGGTTCGAGCCCTGGTCTGGGAAGATGCCACATGCCACGGAGCAACTAGGCCCATGAGCCACAACTACTGAGCCTGCGCGTCTGGAGCCTGTGCTCTGCAAAAAGAGAGGCCGCGACAGTGAGAGGCCTGTGCACCCCGATGAAGAGTGGCCCCCGCTCGCCGCAACTAGAGAAAGCCCTCGCACAGAAACGAAGACCCAACACAGCCAAAAATAAATAAATAAATAAAATTTAAAACAAAGCAAACTATAACACACCATTGTAAAGCAATTATACCCCAATAAATACAAATTATACCCCAATAAAGATGTTCAGCATTCAAAATGCTGAACAGAGTACATAACAGGGCAAAACGTTTTGATTATCCATCCAGGGCAGCCTTATCTTATGTCTGTTGTCCCAGTGTAATTACTAATAATGCCCCATTTCACTCTCAAAGGTGATAACTTATATGGTCACTCTAAGAACAGGTCATGTGAATTTTCACTTCTGTGCTTGCTTGCTTGCTAATAATAAACTTCCACATTGATAGTTTTTATAAGGATTAGAGATGGGGAACTTTTCCTTTTGGGAACCTCTAACATCTATGATGTCTCAAGGTTACCAGCTTATTCTGCCATCTTGATATTTCATCCTACCTAAAAGAATTATCAAAAACGGTGAAAACAGTATTTGTGGATTAAGAGATACAAGAGAAATCAAATGACTTTCAAACTTACAGTCTGCTACCCATTACTCTTTAAGTCAGTTCCTCTACAAAACATTTTGTAATCTAAAAAATAAGGTATGATGGAAGATACTCCAGTTCTAAACAAAGTATTGTTGATGTGGAAGTAAATCAATATTAAATTTTAGAATGCCTTAACCCAAAAACTTAATCCAAAAATTCTTAATCCCCCAAAATCCAAAACACCTCACTTTTATCCAGTCACATCTATGCAAGTATTAAATCAAACACCAGAATCATATACATTTTAGCCAATATTAAATCTTAATGTTTTGAATCCCATCACAATGTTTTACACAATGAAAGTTAAAATGAGGAAATTTTAATGCTTCCTAAGTGCCAAAAATTGAACCATATCTTCTAAACCAAAATGCATTTGTAACAACACAATTCAAGGCCATCATTCAGTCCTAAGTTACTGTTTTCTAAAAGTAAATAAAACAGTTTGGAGCTCTCGTTTAAATAGCTTCTAGATCTGTGGTACAGGTTTGGCAATGATGAGTTTTCTTGGTACATCAATGTTACTACCGTAATGGTTACAGAACTGATGAACATAGCATTTGTGGTAACCAGTTTACAATTGAGAATTGAAATATGCTTTTTCAGGATCATAAATAAAGCTAAATACCCTCTTATTCAAGAGAAGGAATATCCAAACCTAACCAATTGTACAAGGATCCCAATTAACTAAGACATTTCTTACTACTGTGCAGGCCAGTGTGTGATTACCCTACAATTATGGAAGAGGATCACTGTGGACTTACTGTCTTACACAATACCCTTTAAATCACAGGGAGTTTCAACTATTCGTGCTTTAAACGTGGCAAATTACTTGAACATTAAGAAATAACCCATAAATTTACTATCAGGCAAGTCCAAGAACAAAATGTTAAACCGATTGAACTATTGAACTGACTGATCACAGAAGTTTATCAAAAAGACGGAAGTGTCTGAGAGGCTAAGTAATTATATTTTTCAATTCTTTATTGTCCGTATTCCTTTCTTCCTACATTTTGGTATGACTTCTGAGTTGCTTAGATGGGTTATTTTTGCAGTGTTTCATGGCCAAAAGTTTCTTTGCCTTCCCAGGAATTAAAGCACAGTTTAAGAGTTTAAAAATGCAATTATACTCCAATAAAGATGTTAAAAAAAGAAAGACAGTTTAATTCTCACCATTCCCATAGTAACAGCCATATCAAATATATTGAAGATTAAGTTGCTAGGTAGGAGTGCCTTCCAAATCCCAAATCTGTGAAGGGCAAATGTTTTTTCTTTCCATTTAGCAAAATGAAAGTAATGGACATCAATAACCTATATGTGGTATCCACAATAAATTAATACCCTGTAAAGAGCACTGAATCAGGAGTTAGGAGACAACCTAGGAGTCTCATCTCTACTTAACTATTCTTGTTTTATTCTTAACCAGTGAGAGCCCAGGATCTGAATATGTTCATATCCTAATTCAGCCACTTACTGGTCATGGTGAACTTGGGCAAGTTACTCACCCTTCCCTATCTCACAGCCTGCTCATCAGTTATATGGACATAACTTGTAATAGTTTTGATTTGAATATTAGGCATGATCATTCATTCAAAGAGATTTAAAACAGTGTCTGGCACAGAAAGTATTCCATAAATACTTCAAGTGTTTTTTCACAAAGATTTTAAGACAAGTGCTTTTATAACAAGTTCTAGACTAAGTTTTCCCTTTCCCCTAAATCCTCACTTGAATAGATTTGATGATTTCTAGGGTCCTTAGACTTCTAAGAATGTGTACATTCTCCTAAACTTCTAAAAAATATGAATAACATGGCAGTCATCTTCAAACCTTTTATCTTAATATTGCATTGCTCAAGCAATCATAAAGTACTCTTATCTAAACTGGTATTTTTCAAACAGGATATGTATCTATAAGGAAATACCAAGGGAATATATGAAGCCACAAAATAGCTGTCACACATCTATCTAAAAGTATAATCATAGAAAAAATTGAGGAGAAATGGAAAACCAAATAAATAATTAAACAATTTGAACACAGTTATGAAGTAGAAAGCAGAAGTCACTACATTTTATTTTTTCAACCTCTTAAAAACATGCTTATTGGAGTATAGTTGCTTTACAATGTTTTCGTTAGCTTCTGCTGTACAGCAAAGTGAATCAGCTATGTGTATACATATACCCCCTCCTTTTTGGGTTTCCTTCCCATTTAGGTCACCACAGAGTATTTAGTAGAGTTCCCTGTGCTATACAGTAGGTTCTCATCAGTTATCTATTTTATACATAGTAGTGTATAAATGTCAGTCCCAGTCTCCCAATTCATCACACCCCCACACACACTTCACCGCTTGGTGTCCATACGTTTGTTCTCTACATGTGTGTCTCCATTTCTGCTTTGCAAATAGGTTGATCTGTACCATTTTTCTAGATTCTACATATATGTGTTAATATGCTATATTTGTTTTTCTCTTTCTGGCTTAACTTCACTCTGTATGACAGACTCAAGGGTCCATCCACATCTCTGCAAATGGCACAATTTTGTTCCTTCTTATGGCTGAGTAATATTCCACTGTGTATATATACCACATCTTCTTTATCCACGCATCTGTACATGGACATTTAGGTTGCTTCCATGTTCTGGCTATTGCAAATAGTGCTGACACTGGGGTGCATGTGTCCTTTTGAATTATGGTTTTCTTAGGGTATATGCCCAGGAGTGGGACTGCTGGGTCATATGGTAGTTCTGTTTGTAGTTTTTTAAGGAACCCCTATACTGTTCTCCATAGTAGCTGTACCAATTTACATTCCCAGCAACAACGTAAGGGGTTCCCTTTTCTCCACACCCTCTCCAGCATTTATTGTTTGTAGACTTTTTGATGATGCCCATTCTGACTGGTGTGAGGTGATACTTCATTGTAGTTTTGATTTGTGTTTCTCTAATAATTAGTGATGTTGAGCTTGGCCATCTGTATGTCTTCTTTGGAGAAATGTCTACTTAGGTCTTCCTCCCATTTTTTGATTGGGCTGTTTGTTTTTTTGATATTGAGCTGCATGAGCTGTTTGTATATTTTGGAGATTAACCCCTTGTCAGTTGCTTTGTTTGCAAATATTTTCTCCCATTCTGAGGGTTGTCACTACATTTTAAAGTAAAGCATGAAGAGAGATACTTCTGTCGAATAATTTGAGAATCTCTGCTCAAAATGATAAAGAAGTGTGCCTTTTTAAACATTTATATCTCTATGATTTGTGCAAATAAACTTAGACTATGGATTCTACCACTGACATGGCTGTTGACTTGATTTCAGCAACTCTGCCACTGGAGGCTGAGAAATTCCAGCTGTCATTCTTGACAAACTGCTTCTTTTGTTGACAGGTTCTTCTTTAAGGTTGCCTTTAGATACTGAAGACATATCAATTTATTATGACCAAAGACTCAAGCACACAGGTTTCTATAAAGCCATCTGAAAGTTGCATTTATAAGCTTTATTTTTGTGAAAAAATTACTACTAAAACTATGTATTTTTATAAGTGCAGGGTGCTTCAAGGGAAAACACTGTTTTTGTCACCACACTGAAAGTAAAAGTACCTTTAAAAAAACTTGAAACAAAAAGTCAACCATCAAATTCATCTCACTTATACGGAAACCAGAGATAGTTGTCTGGCAGGGTGAAAGCCTGAACACAGATGAGTTTTTCTCATGCTATAACACATAAGAATTTTGTATAAAATGTACTCATATTAAAACAAACACATGGTGGGCCTTTAAAAATAAAAAGGGAAATCCTGGTTTCCAGAATTATAGAGATAAATCAAACCTAGAGTGGTAAGCAGAAGAGAGAGCTCATGGGAGTTTCAACCCATGTGTAGGTTCAAGGGTGTGATGCTTGGGATCCTACTGCTTATATAGATACAGGAGATGAGAAACACGGCAAGCAGAGCATTTTTAATGGAGTCTGAAAATGTACTTTCTCCTTGAAAAGGAAACACTATCACTGACCCACAGCTAGGGAGGGATTCTAAAAACTAAAGTAAACTAAAATAAAAAACAGAGAAATCAAAATTCCAGGAAGGAGTCAAACAATTATAAAATAACAGGGACAAATACTAAGCCACTTCAAGAGCAAAGGCTCTGGAACATGCAGGAGAACAATTCCACATAAATCAAAAGAACACTAAAGTCAAGTTAATTTGTTATTTTCTACAAGGTTATTAAGATGACACAAAGCAGACAAAACTTTTCAGCATGATAAATCACTCAAGTGATTTTGTTAACAATAAAAGCAAAAATTCCTCCTTGTATATATATGTATATACATATATATATTTACTTACTTACATTTATGTACGTGCATTTGAGTCACAGTTGGTTTGTTTTGATCACCCTTGTAAACTCAGAGCAGATATGTCTATCATTTGCCTATATGTATTCACAGATATTTGCTGAATGAAAAAATAAATACTTGCTATAATTTTTAAAAATAAGTAAATATAAGGGGGAACTAATATACTTGACAAAAATAATGGGAAAAATAAGATTGAGGAAAGCAAAGTTAAGGCATTCTTGAGTTATTTTATGGTTCCAGAGAAGGATCAAAAGGGTAATTAAATTTAGGCTTCTTAATTCAAATACAAATGCTTAACTCCCATACCACTAGACAGAAATTAAAGGCAGGAAGACATGACAAGAGGGGCAGGAAAATAGAGACTGCAAAATAAAATGGTTGAAACTATTCCAAATACATCATTAATTAAAGTAAGTATTAAAAAAATCAATCTTACCTATTGAAATATACATAGTTTCAGCCTGGATTTCAAAAAAAAAAGTAAAATCCACACATACCATGTTGAATAGAGTACTCCAAAAATGAATAGGAAACACTCATAATTAAACTAGGGCAAGGAAATTAAATAGAAACTATAAGAAAATGGAAAAGAGAAAACTAAATTGTTACTTTGCATAGAAAATAATTTTCTAAATAAATAATGCATAGCTATCTACACAAAAGGGCAAAGTTAACCAAGAAAGGCAAAAATAGCCAAGAAAAGTTTAAAGAAGTAAAATAAGAGTGACTTGCCCTACCAAGTATCAAATCTCATTGTGAAGCAAAAGTAAAATTTAAAAGCATGGTAATAATTCATGTTTTCAACAAACAGGTCAGAATAGGGAATGCAGAAAGATACATATACATTCATAAGAACTTGTTATGTCACAGAGGTAGCATTATAAATCAGCCAGGAAATGACAGGATAGAAAATAAATAACAGTGGGGAAGTTAACTAACTATAGGGAAAAAAGGTGGATCCCTACTGCATACCATCCATGAAAGTAAACTCCAGAGGATCTAAATACAAATGTAAATAAGAAACATAGAACATTAAAGAATTTTTAAGAAAATGTAAGAGAATACATTTATTACCTGAGTATGGGAAGTATTTCTTTAATGCCACAAAAACTAAAATTCATAAAGAAACATTTTGAAAATTATAATGTCTAATATATAGTGGGCACCTTCTCCATACTGCTATACCAAAAGCTTTGAAGTAGGTGTTATTGTTATACCCACTGTACAAATGAGGCCCAGGGAGGCTAATGGAGTCGCCCAAGGTCTTAGAACTTACATGTAACCAGGACTTGATCCAAAGCCCATGTTCTTGACAATCATTTTACTTTCCTCATTCGACTCCATAAAATGAACATCTTCAGCGTGTACCACAAACTGAATCTAAACACAGCCAGAAACTGAGAAAATACTGTCAGCCCCAACCTACGTATGATTATTTTTGAAAAACACTAAAAATCAATCGAAAAAAAAACTCCTGTAAAGGTAGTAAGATAACAGCAACAGTAAACAAAGACACGAGAATTAAAGCTATAATGATATACCCATTTACATCCACTGGATTGGCAAAAATTTTAAAGTATGCAAACCTAAGCATTCGTGAAAAAGTAAAGAAACACTTTAAAAATTCCATTTTCAATGTGTGAGTGGTGGAATAATGATTTTATCCTTCTCTGAAATAATCTATATGCCTAAATTATTTCATACTTAATTTAGTTTTTTGTTTCCGGGGTGTTCTTAACTTTTTTTTTTATACTGGACTATAGCTGATTAACAATGTTGTATAGGGACTTCCCTGGTGGCACCGTGGTTGGGAATCCGCCTGTCAATGCAGGGGACACAGGTTCCAGCAAAAAAACAAAAACAATGTTGTGTTAGTTTCAGGTGTACAGCAAAGTGATTGTTATATATATACACGTATCTATTCTTTTTCAAATTCTTTTCCCATTTAGGTTGTTACATCATATTGAGCAGAGTTCCCAGTGCTATCCAGTAGGTCCTTGTTGGTTATCCATTTTAAATATAGCAGTGTGTACATGTCAATCCCAAACTGCCAATTTAGTTTTAAAAGGAAAAGTCAGAAAGAAAAAGGAAAACAGTAAGCTGCAGTAAGAGGGAAAAAAATTGAAGCAACTCTTCTGAAGTAATGTGGCATGTAGTAACAGTGAAGATCCAGCTATTTACAGCCTTCAGAAATTTAGGGTATTTCTTACTCAAGGAGATGTATACAAGGATTTTTATTAGATCATTAATAATATCAAAAATTTTGAAAGTTAAAAGTCCATCAACACAAGAAAAGATTAAAACTTTGGTTTATTACACAATTTAATGCTATATATATGACAGTTAAAAAGAATGCATAGGGACTTCCCTGGTGGCACAGTGGTTGAGAGTCCGCCTGCCGATACAGGGGACGCGGGTTCGTGCCCTGGTCCGGGAAGATCCCACATGCCGCAGAGCAGCTGGGCCCGTGAGCCATGGCCGCTGAGTCTGTGTGTCCGGAGCCTGTGCTCCGCAACGAGAGAGACCACAACAGTGAGAGGCCCGCGTACCGCAGAAAAAAAAAAAAAAGAATGCATAATTTGTCACCATAAGTTCATCTAGAGCATATAATGTTGAGTGAAAAGACTTCAGGAAAACAAGTACAGTATATCTGCATTAGTTTTTTGTAAAAATTAAAATACACTAAATATACTCCATATTTGCAAATACACACTTTTACGATAAAAAATATAAAAACTAAAGACACGGTTGGGAGAAAGACAAGCAACTTCAGGATGGTCATTACATCTGGGAAGACAGGGCAAGACATAGGTCCAGGACTCTTACTTTATCTCTGATGCTTCATCCTTTAAGCACAAAAGGTCTGAAGTAAATATGACTCACAATGCTAGCAGTTAAGAAATGTCTAGTAGTAGAATAATGATCTTGTCATCCTCCGAAATGTCTAAACTATTTCACAATTGATTAAACTTAGTTTTAAAAAAAAGAGGTACAGAAGGGAAAAGAGAAAATAGTAAGCTCCAATAAGAGCGCTGTATGAAATGATTTTTAAAAGTCACAAGAGGGCTTCCCTGGTGGCACAGTGGTTGAGAGTCTGCCTGCCGATGCAGGGGACACAGGTTCGTGCCCCAGTCCGGGAAGATCCCACATGCCGTGGAGCGGCTAGACCTGTGAGCCATGGCTGCTGAGCCTGCGCGTCCGGAGCCTGTGCTCTGCAACGGGTGAGGCCACAACAGTGAGAAGCCCGCGTACCGCAAAAAAAAAAAAAAAAAAAAGTCACAAGAAAGAGACATTTAAACCACCTAGGAAGTTAGTAAAGGAGAATGAACAAATGCCATGTCCTTCAGGTAATTCTCCACAAATGTTAAGTTTTATTTTTCTTGAAAGGGAGCTTTTGATTAATATTAGACATCAGGGATCCCAAAGTTTTACTTTCTGACAAATAAGTATAGATGTTGCCAGTTAAAGGGAGATTCCTCATCTTAAAAGGACAGCAAATTGATATTCTCTCATAAAATAAAGACTAAAAGGTACATAGCCTTCCATCCTCATCAAAGATAACACTCTCAGAAAATAATCTGAAGTTAATTTTAAGCCATGGAACAACGGAGAATAAAGTATCCAATGTTTTATCCCACAAAATATAGATACATTAATTTTAGCATATATAATTCCATAATTCCATAGAAATCAATGTTATCAAACTATCATTGGAGCCATTCTTTTAAATTAGCAGTCTGAATAAAATTTCATTAAAGAAATCTGAAAGTAATAATTACTTTAAAATATTTTTTAAATATGGGAACAGAATTAGTATTTTATTCTAGAATATCTACCTTTAAACAATTTTAAGTCCTCAGATACTCCTTCACACAAATTAACTGTAAAAATATGTTCTTAGATATAAAAAATATCTAGTGAGTGTATTAGATAGTAGCCAATTAATTTTTTAAAGATATATACTATGATGGTTTAGGTTTATGTTTTAGAAAAGCTGATCTTAAGGTATCATTAAAGTAATTTATTTTTTAAGTTACTCCAGGTTCATGTTAATAAATGCTTGTTATTAATGTATATTAGGAAAAGTCCCTCTTGGCTTCTAAATAGTGGAAAAGGAAGAGAGGAGGAAAGCATGCATTCAGTTCAACTGCAAGCTGGAGCAAGTCATTTAGGCAAAAGAGAAGTGGAACTACAACACAGACATGTTTTATCCCACTGGAAAATACTGCCTTGTTCATCAAAGGACCCTTCCAACCTATATTGCCAATCACTGCTGCAGGATGGTGCAGGTTATTTTAAGAATCAGTAACCACTGATTCTAATCTGTAATCAGTATCTTTTAAAATTTGACATTCACTACATTAATCAAAGTCTTCAAAGTAAAGTAAGACACAGAGTCTATGTTAGGAGGACAGAGATTTTTCCATTTAAGAAACCCTTAATTTATTAAAGTACTGTTGCTTTTGTCTGAGCAATAAAGGTAGTTTTCTATGTGTAAATATAAGCATATTTTAAAAAACAAAATTCTTTATATTTGCAACTATGAAACCATTCCTCTAGGGTCCTGTAAAATGACAATTTTGTAATCGTGAAGAGTATTTTGTATTATCACTTCTGTAATAATACAAGATAATTATTTTTACATTACGTGTCCCGACATAATTTAGATATTAGCGTCACAGGCTGCTAAGAGAAGAAAGAAGTAATTAAGGTCTAGGAGAGTTATCTAAATCAGATTAGTAAAAGCAAAAGAAAAATGAAAGACAAACTTGCAGATCTGGACCCCTAACTTTGACCTGTGTCTTGAAAATACACTTCCCTGGTTGAAAAGTGATTTGGAAGAAGCCTGAATGGCTCAATATAAATACCAAGAAGTAAACTCAAACTGCACACTAGGCTAAAAGAATAATGTAAGTATTAAAATTCAGTCAGTCTACGAAAGAAAGTTATCAGAAACAGGACAGAACTTTTTATCAAAATGAGCTAAAAATCATTAGCCTTTAAAATGTGAAGTTGTAGTACATGGAATTCCACATGATCAGAGTGGTATAAAAATAACGACATTTATTTTCAAAACATACAAACAACAAAACAAAACCTGCATATGTTTTTTGAACTTAGTGAAATAACTTAACCACTATTCACAATGCTATGCTTCATATTTTCCATTTAGCAAACAATGGAATTTCATTCAAAGGCACAGTACCTTCAGATATGGGCAGAAAACAGAAACAGGAAGAGATACTTTTATTAAAAGAAAAATTATCATGGAACATCTCCCAACCTCATTATAAGAAAAGGAGGACAAACATAAAGATGGGAAATATGGAAGGAAATATGTATCCACAGAAAACAGAACAAAGAAAAGAATAATACATCAAAGTAATGAGTAATAAAAAATTAGTAAATAGGAGGTTATAAAGACACAGCATATCTTCTTTCTATCATTTTATATTTGAGGAAGGGTCTCTGGGAAAAGCATATAGTTGTGTCTTGCTATATTATCCAATTTGGCAGTCTCTGTCTTAAATGTAGTACTTAGAATATTTATATTTAGTGTTTATTGCTTTGTTTGGAATACTACTATTTGTTTTATATTTGTCCCACCTACTCTTTTGTTCTTCCTGTCCTTTTCTTCCTGTATTCTTTTGGATTAACTGAAATTTTTAGGTGTGATTCCATTTTATCATCACCATTTGCTTATTATCTAAATTATTTTGTTTTTTTATTGGTAGCTTTAATGATTACACCACGCACATTTAACTTGTCAAAGTCTTTCATTAAAAAATATAACACTTCACAACATTAAAAGAACCTTGAAACAATATACTTCATTTACTTCCTCCCATTTTTTGTGCTATTACTGCTATATATTTCACTTTTACATGTTATAATTTTTAAAATATATTATTACTAGTTTTGCTTTAAGTAGTCAGTTATATTTTAAAGACTTTTTAAAATATGTAGCCAACATCTTTTATATTTAATGACTCATTTATCATTTCCAGTGATCCTTAGTCCTATATGATGATCCAAATTTCAATCTGTTGTCATATTTTGTCTGAAGAACTGACCTAAACGTCTCTTATAATCCAGGACTGCTGACAATGAGTTCCCTCTTTTTTTATTTGACTGAGTTTTTATTTTTTCTTAATTTTTGGAAGATATTTTGCTGCATATACAATTCTAAGATGACAGATTTTTTGTTCATTCAATGCCTTAAGATGTTGCTCTACTGTCTTCTCACTTGCATAGTTCATGACAAGAAGCCCATATGACAAGAACTCATATTGATATATATATATTTAACAACTTTATTGGAGTACAATTGCTTCACAATGGTGTGTTAGTTTCTGCTTTATAACAAAGTGAATCAGTTATACATATACATATATCTCCATATCTCTTCCCTCTTGCATCTCCCTCCCACCCTCCCGATCCCACCCCTCTAGGTAGTCACAAAGCACCAAGCTGATCTCCCTGTGCTATGCAGCTGCTTCCCACTAGCTATCTATTTGACATTTGGCAGTGTACATTTGTCCATGCCACTCTCTCACTTCGTCCCAGCTTACCCTTCTCCCTCCTCATGTCCTCAAGTCCATTCTCTATGTCTGCATCTTTATTCCTGTCCTGCACCTAGGTTCCTCAGAACCTTTTTTTTTTTTTTAGATTCCATATATATGTGTTAGCACACGGTATTTGTTTTTCTCTTTCTGACTTACTTCACTCTGTATGACAGACTCTAGGTCCATGACCTCACTACAAATGACTCAATTTTGTTTCTTTTTATGGCTGAGTAATATTCCATTGCATATATGTGCCACATCATCTTTATCCACTCATCTGTCGACGGACACTTAGGTTGCTTCCATTTCCTGGCTATTGTAAACAGAGCTGCAATGAACATTTTGGTACATGACTCTTTTTGAATCATGGCTTTCTCAGGGTATATGCCCAGTAGTGGGATTGCTGGGTTGTATGGTAGTTCTATTATTAGTTTTTTAAGGAACCTCCATACTGTTCACCATAGTGGCTGTATCAATTTACATTCCCACCAACAGTGCAAGAGGGTTCCCTTTTATCCACACCCTCTCCAGCATTTACTGTTTGTAGAATTTTTGATGATGGCCATCCTGACCAGTGTGAGGTGATACCTCACTGTAGTTTTGCTTTGCATTTCTCTAATGATTAGTGATGTTGAGCATCCTTTCATGTGTTTGTTGGCAATCTGTATATCTTCTTTGGAGAAATGTCTACTTACGTCTTCTGCTCATTTTTGGACTGGGTTGTTTGTTATTTTGATATTGAGCTGCATGAGCTGCTTGTAAATTTTGGAGATTAATCCTTTATCTGTTGATTCATTTGCAAATATTTTCTCCCATTCTGAGGGTTGCCTATTCATCTTATTTACAGTTTCCTTTGCTGTGCAAAAGCTTTTAAGTTTAGGTCCCATTTGTTTATTTTTGTTTTTATTTCCATTTCTCTAGGAGGTGGGTCAAAAAGGATCTTGCTGTGATTTATGTCACAGAGTCTTCTGCCTATGTTTTCCTCTAAGAGTTTTATAGTGTCTGGCTTTACATTTAGGCTTTTAATCCATTTTGAGTTTATGTTTGTGTATTGTGTTAGGCAGTGTTCTACTTTCATTCTTTTACATGTAGTTGTCCAGTTTTCCCAGCACCACTTACTGAGGAAGCTGTCTTTTCTCCATTGTATATTCTTGCCTCCTTCATCAAAGATAAGGTGAACATATGTGCGTGGGTTTATCTCTGGGCTTTCTATCCTGTTCCACTGATCTATATTTCTGTTTCTGTGCCAGTACCATACTGTCTTGATTACTGTAGCTTTGTAGTATAGTCTGAAGTCATGGAGCCTGATTCCTCCAACTCCGTTTTTCTTTCTCAAGATTGCATTGGCTATTCGGGGTCTTTTGTGTTTCCATACAAACTGTGAAATTTTTTTTTCTAGTTCTGTGAAAAATGCCATTGGTAATTTCATACGGATTGCATTGAATCTATAGATTGCTTGGGAAGTGTAGTCATTTTCACAATATTGATTCTTCCAATCCAAGAACATGGTATATCTCTCCATCTGTTTCATTCATCTTTAATTTCTTTCATCAGTGTCTTATAGCTTTCAACATATAGGTTTTTGTCTCCTTAGGTAGGTTTATTCCTAGGTATTTTATTCTTTTTGTTGCAATGGTAAATGGGAGTGTTTCCTTAACTTTTCTTTCAGATTTTTCATCATTTGTGTATAGGAATGCAAGAGATTTCTGTGCATTAATTTTGTATCCTGCTACTTTACCAAATTCATTGATTAGCTCTAGTAGTTTGCTGGTAGTATCTTTAGGATTCTCTATGTATAGTATCATGTCATCTGCAAACAGTGACAGATTTACTTCTTCTTTTCCAATTTGGATTGCTTTTACTTTTTTTTCTTCTCTGATTGCTGTGGCTAAAACTTCCAAAACTTTGTTGAACAATAGTGGTGAAAGAGGACCACCTTGTCTTGTTCCTGATCTTAGAGGAAATGCTTTCCGTTTTTCAACAATGAAAACGATGCTGGCTGTGGGTTTGTCATATATGGCCTTTATTATGTTGAGGGAAGTTCCCTCTATGCCTACTTTCTGGAGTGTTTTTATCATAAATGGGTGTTGAATATTGTCGAAAACTTTTTCTGCATCTATTCAGATGATCATATGGTTTTTCTCCTTCTATTTGTTAATATGGTTTATCACACTGATTTGCGCATATTGAAGAATCTTTGCATTCCTGGGATAAACCCCACTTGATCACGCTGTATGATCCTTTTAATGTGCTGTTGGATTCTGTTTGCCAGTATTTTGTTGAGGATTTTTGTATCTATGTTCATCAGTGATATTGGCCTGTAGTTTTCTTTCTTTGTGATATCTTTGTCTGGTTTTGGTATCAGAGTGATGGTGCCCTCATAGAATGAATTTGGGAGTGTTCTTCCCTCTGCTGTATTTTGGAAGAGTTTGAGGAGGACAGGTGTTAGCTCTTCTCTAAATATTTGATAGAATTTGCCTGTGAAGCCATCTGGTGCTGGGCTTTTGTTTGTTGGAAGTTTTTTTTTTTGTTTTTTTTGTTTTTTTTTGGCGGTACGCAGGCCTCTCAGTGTTGTGGCCTCTCCCATTGCGGAGCACAGGCTCTGGACGTGTAGGCTCAGCGGCCATGGCTCATGGGCCTAACTGCTCTGTGGCATGTGGGATCTTCCCGGACCAGGGCATGAACCTGTGTCCCCTGAATCGGCAGGCGGACTCTCAACCACTGCGTCACCAGGGAAGCCCTGTTGGAAGATTTTTAATCACAGTTTCAATTTCAGTGCTTGTGATTGGTCTCTTCATATATTCTATTTCTTCCTGGTTCAGTCTCGGAACGTTGTGCATTTCTAAGAATTTGTCCATTTCTTCCAGATTGTCCATTTTATTGGCATACAGTTGCTTGTAGTAATCTCTCATGATCCTTTGTATTTCTGCAGTGTCAGTTGGCACTTCTCCTTCTCATTTCTAATTCTATTGATTTGAGTCTTCTCTCTTTTTTTCTTGATGAGTCTGGCTAATGGTTTATCAATTTTGTTTATCTTCTCAAAGAAACAGCTTTTAGTTTTATTGACCTTTGCTATCGTTTCCTTCATTTCTTTTTATTTCTGATCCGATCATTATGATTTCTATCCTTCTGCTAACTTTGGGGTTTTTTTACTCTTCATTCTCTAATTGCTTTAGGTGTTAGGTTGTTTGAGATGTTTCTTGTTCTTGAGGTAGGCTTGTATTGCTATAAATTTCCCTCTTAGAACTGCTTTTGCTGCATCCCATAGGTTTTGAGTTGTTGTGTTTTCATTGTCATTTGTTTCTAGGTATTTTTTGATTTCCTCTTTGATTTCTTCCGTGATCACTTTGTTATTAAGTAGTGCATTGTTTAGCCTCCATGTGTTTGTATTTTTCACAGATCTTCTCCTGTAATTGATATCTACTCTTATAGGATTCTGGTTGGAAAAGATACTTGATATGATTTCAATTTTTTAAATTTTCCACGGCTTGATTTGTGACCCAAGATATGATCTATCCTGGAGAATGTTCCATGACCACTTGAGAATAAAGTGTATTGTTTTGTTTTTAGATGGAATGTCCTATAAATATCAACTAAGTCCATCTTGTTTAATGTATCACTTAAAGATTGTGTTTCCTTATTTATTTTCATTTTGGATGATCTGTCCATTGGTGAAAGTGGGGTGCTAAAGTCCCCAATATGATTGTGTTACTGTTGATTTCCCGTTTTATGGCTGTTAGTATTTGCCTTATGTATTGAGGTGCTCCTATGTTGGGTACATAAATATTTACAGTTGTTATATCTTCTTGGATTGATCCCTTGATCATTATGTAGTGTCCTTGTCTCTTGTAATAGTTTTTATTTTAAAGTCTATTTTGTCTAATATGAGAATTGCTACTCCAGCTTTCCTTTGATTTCCATTTGCATGGAATATCTTTTTCCATACCCTCACTTTCAGTCTGTATGTGTCCCTAGGTCTGAAGTGGGTCTCTTGTAGACAGCATATATACGTGTCTTGTTTTTGTATCCATTCAGCCAGTCCATGTCTTTTGGTGGGAGCATTTAATCCATTTATATTTAAGGTAATTATTGATATGTATGTTCCTGTATCCATTTTCTTAATTGTTTTGCGTTTGTTTTTGTAGGTCTTTTCCTTCTCTTGTGTTTCCTGCCTAGAGAAGTTCCTTTAGCATGTGTTGTAAGGCTGGTTTGGTGGTGCTGAATTCTCTTAGCTTTTGCTTGTCTGTAAAGGTTTTAATTTCTCTGTCAGATCTGAATGACATCCTTTCTGGGGAGAGTAGTCTTGGTTGTAGGTTTTTCCCTTTCATCACTTTAAATATGTCTTCCCACTCCCTTCTTGCTTGCAGAGTTTCTGCTGAAAGATCAGCTGTTAACCTTATGGGGATTCCCTTGTATGTTATTTGTCCTTTTTCCCTTGCTGCTTTTAATATTTTTTCTTTGTATTTAATTTTTTATAGTTTGATTAGTATGTGTCTTGGTGTGTTTCTCCTTGGATTTATCCCGTATGGGACTCTCTGTGCTTCCTGGACTTGATTAACTATTGCCTTTCCCATATTAGGGAAGTTTTCAACTATAATCTCTTCAAGTATTTTCTCAGTCCCTTTCTTTTTCTCTTCTTCTTCTGGGACTCCTATAATTCGAATGTTGGTGCATTTAATATTGTTCCAGAGGTCTCTACAACTGTCCTCAATTCTTTTCATTCTTTTTTCTTTATTCAGCTCTGCAGTAGTTATTTCCACTATTTTATCTTCCAGTCACTTAACCATCCCTCTGCCTCAGTTAATCTGCTATTGATTCCTTCTAGAGAATTTTAAATTTCATTTATTGTGTTGTTCATCATTGTTTGTTTGCTCTTTAGTTCTTCTAGGTCCTTGTTAAAAGTTTCTTGTATTTTCTCCATTCTATTTCCAAGATTTTGGATCATGTTTACTATCATTACTCTGAATTCTTTTTAAGGTAGACTGCTTATTTCCTCTTCATTTGTTTGGTCTGGTGGGTTTTTACCTTGCTCCTTCATCTGCTGTGCTTCTCTGTCATCTCATTTTGCTTAACTTACTCTGTTTGGGGTCTCCTTTTCGCAGCCTGCAGGTTCGTAGTTCCGGTTGTTTTTGGTGTCTGCCCCCAGTGGCTAAGGTTGGTTCAGTGGGTTGTGTAGGCTTCCTGGTGGAGGGGTCTAGTGCCTGTGTTCTGGTGGATGTGGCTGGATCTTGTCTTTCTGGTGGGCAGGACCACGTCTGGTGGTGTATTTTGGGGTGTCTGTGGCCTTATGATTTTAGGCAGCCTCTCTGCTAATGGGTGAGGTTGTGTTCCTGTCCTGCTAGTTGTTTGGCATTGTTTTTCCAGCACTGTAGCTTGCTAGTTGTTGAGTGGAGCTGGGTCTTAGCATTGAGTTGGAAATCTCTGGAGAGTTTTCGCCATTTGATATTACATGGAGCCGGGAGGCCTCTGGTGGACTAATATCCTGAACTCGGTTCTCCCACCTCAGAGGCACAGACCTGACACCCGGCTGGAGCACCAAGACCCTGTCAGCCACAAGGCTGTTGTATTGAAGGCAACATGGGAGTGCCTCAGAGTCCAGTATTTTTTCCATAAGCTTCTTTGCCATGTCATATTTATATTTGCTTTATGTGTATAACACTTTTTTCTTCTGCCTATTCATAAATTTTTCTCTTTATCACTGCTTTTTAGATATTTGTTTATAATATGATTTGGTGTGATTTTCTTCATATGTTTTCTTCTTGGAGTTCATTGAGCTTTTTGGATCTATGGTTTTATAACTTTCAACAAGTTTGGAAAATTTTTGGCCATTATTTATTCCATTATCATTTATGTTCCCCTACTACTTCCTTCCGGGCCTTTAGAACACTTTAATACTACCCCACAAGTCAATTTGTACTATTTTTTTCAGGTGTTTTCTTCTTGTAATTTATTTTGTATATTTTCCATTCCTATATCTTCAATTTGAAAGGACTCTTCTGCAATTTTGAACCAGTTATTCATTAAGGCATTTGAGGGTATTTTTTATTTCAAATATAGCCTTCATCTCTAGAAATTCATTTCAGTCTTTTTCATATCTGTTTCTTGCTTCCTAATGTTTATTTTTCCTTCATCTTCTTGAACGTATGGAATATATAATAGCTGTTTTCACATCCTTTTCTGCAATTTCTGTCACCTGGGTCATTTCTGGGTCTACTTCTATTGATCAACTCTTTTTTTTTTTTTTTTTTTTTTTTTGCGGTACATGGGCCTCTCACTGTTGTGGCCTCTCCCATTGTGGAGCACAGGCTCAGCGGCCATGGCTCACGGGCCCAGCCGCTCCACAGCATGTGGGATCTTCCTGGACTGGGGCACGAACCCGTGTCCCTTGCATCAGCAGGCAGACTCTCAACCACTGCGCCACCAGGGAAGCCCCAACTCTTCTAATTCTTATGGACCATATTTCCCAGTTTATTTGCATACCTATTTTTTATTGGGTTCCAGGAATGGATTTTATTTATTGGGATTTTGTTGTATTCCTTTAAATATTATGTGGCTTTATTTGAGGATGCTGCTAACTTCAATAGAATTCTACCTTTTGAGGTTTGCTTTTCATCTTTTTTTAGGAACAAGTACAGTAAAGCCTTTTATTGAGTATAATTTTGTTCCACCACTAAGGCAATACACTTTTGAGGATTCTACTCAATGTCCTATACATTAGATGTTTCCACTTTGGCTGGTGCCAACGTGGATTATACCCAGCCTCATGTGAGCTCCAGAAATTGTTCTACCTACTCTTTTCTGTTGGTTCATTTCTTAGTTTCATATACTTTCCTTATATGTATGTACAGAGCAGTACTCAGCTAGAGCCTCAAGTGGATTCCTTGCAGATATTTAGAGCTCCATGTCTGTGCTGTGCCCTCATATCTGGAATTTTGCTCTCAAATCTAGGTGACTTGGTCACCTCAAACTCTGTCTTCTCAACTTCACAAGGCCTCTGAGCATTGCTGAGGTTTCTCTTAACTATACCACCTCTTGGAAACTCCAAGCCATGAGCTGGGGCAGTTGTAGGAATCACATATGTTGTTTTCCTTCTCTCATGGATAAATGTTCTGTGTTACCTTTTGGCCACTGCCTGAAATCTGGTGTTTCACAGATATCTTGTCTGGTTTTCTATTAGTTTAATGTGAGACAGTAAATCTAGTTTCACTATTTTTCCATCATAGTGAAAAAAGGAAGTCTACACTGTTTCTTATTCTATGAAGGTTACTGAAAGTTTGTCAAAAGTTTAACCTTAAATTTGAATTACTTTATTTCTATTTTAAGTTCCATTAATATACAATGAATTTTCAAATAAAATTTGTTAGAAAAATAGGTGTATTTTGAAGGTTGTTGTCATTGTATATTTTCATCATGTCTTAATATGTAATCAAATTGCTACATAAAATTAGTTTTCTTTTGGATTCAAAAGTGTTAAGTTCAATCGCATTTTTCATTTCCAATGAAAATTGAAAATTCCTAAGATATTTTCAATAATTTTATTTTCGTAAAAAGCAAGCAGAATTGGACATCATGCAGACTTTTACAAAAGGACTCCTCCATGCAGAATTACATTTTAAAACTTCCATAACTACTGGGGACTCTTCAAAGGTTTCATATTTGTTATTTCCTTAATTATAGGACTTAAATAAACATCCAATGGCTCTATGTTGTGTCTCTCTGCTGTTGGTTCTTCATAAATAAGGGATAAAATAGTTTTCCATTCATCTCAGGGCTTGGGAGAAAGACAAGTTGAATGCCATGAAACGCAAGCCATAGCTTGAAAGGAGATGCTTTTGTGAAAACAGGTTTATTTCCAAATAAAACTATACATCTTCTTGGGACTTCTCTGTCAATAACCAGTGAGACTAAAGAGACAGCAACAGAATTTCCAATTTTTTTCAACAGAATATAAAATAAAAGCTACTTGTGGTATCCTATTCAAAAGAGGATCATCTAATCACGCCCGCTTATTTCATTTTTTTTGTTTGTTTTCATTTCGGGTTTTTTTTTTTTTTAAAGCAAGCATGAAAGATTTTCTTTGTCCAGAAAACTGGAATGAATCCACTGAGTCATCCAAAAAAGAACTGAACTGAGGTAGACCCAAGATGATTGATCCCTGGATTTTAAATCCCCACAGCTCAATCTAGGTCAGCTAAGCCTTAATCTTTCATTTACAGAGTAAGTGCTTTTGAAACACATGTACTAAGAAAAGATTCTCTGGCAAAGAATGGCGTGTTCAGTGGTTGGATAATATGCTATAATGACATTTTGATTGTGTGCTACACAAAACTGTTATGTCACTATGAAAACACTAAGTAACATTTGTCAAATCTAAGAGAAGCAGAAATTTCAAAGTTGCACCTATAATTAGTGTAGCGTGAATTTTAAAATACTTTCATTTTTACTCCCAGAACCAGATTTTAGAAGTGGACAGAGTGTCTCTTCCAAGGTTTTGAATGAAATTACAGGGCACAAACATTTTTTTTCTTCCTCTTTAAATGAGAGAAAAGGGAACAACTTCTCAATTAGGACAGACCTTAGATATCAACTACTGACAACAGCTCCAAAACTGTTATTTATTACTCCCAGTGATTATCAAATCCCTTGATATAGGTCTTAACTAAAATTATAGTATGCTCATGGCATTTGAGTAATTGACATTTTCAATTTAAACTATTACTAAGAAATCTTAAAAACAATTCCTAAAATTCTATGTAACTAAAGTATATTTTTCTGAGTTACAAATTTGAATCATGTGGATTTAGAGGCTGGTGTAGTAGAGACTTGCTGTCCACCCAAAGTATCCATAGCTCACTTCAATGTGCTAACTTCAAAGTTTTGTTTGTCTCCTTCCCCCAATGTTTTAAATAAGTCTTGGGAAGTGAATAAAACATTGTCCCTGTGGAAAATCCCAAAGAATGCCAAGAGCTAGCCTTGTTGATAGAAATGAAAAGAAAATGGAACAGTTTTAAAAAGCAACAGTTCCTCAGCCAGAAAATAAAAGTTATAGATAAATTAGAGCACATAAATCAAATGTGATGGTTGTATAAATGAGTTCACCATACATTACGTACAAAAATAAGAAAATTTAATTAAGGAAACTACATAGGCAATTACTTCTAGTACAAGAAGTGATTATTAAATTAGATAAAACTTTAAAACTCATGGTGTGAGGTTACACATAGGCCACACATAATTCTAAATGTAAATGTAATTGAGGAAAAAGCCAGAAGCCCATATAAGCACCCTATAAAATAACAGGTGCCACAGGCACTTCTATATTTCAGAGATAAAGAATTGGAGGCTGTTCAGTAAAGTCAAGATCAGCTGATGTAGAAATAAAATGTCTTTGCCACATGAATCTCTCCAGTGCTTCATCCATGAACCATCAACACCATTCAGAGTTACTGTCTAATTATGCACATTCAGGTACATTCATGGTTAATGTTTCATCAGAAATGATGTAGTGTGGGGTCTATTTTACTGACATTTATTATAAAAGCATTTATAAATGACTTCAGTACTTTATTTATAGAATCTTTATGCATGTGAGGAGGATCCTTATATTTTTCAGCTTTATATTTCTACTTTTTATGGAGGTAGTTATATACTAGATACTTTCAGATTTTTATTTCCTAAGGATGATGCGATAAGTTTTGTAGAAACATCTGTCTTATGGCACACTTTTCTTAAAGCTTAAAAGTAATTTTTAAATAAAACTGGCAAATAAGATTTGAATATTTACAGCTATGACATACATCATGTATTCAACTACTAAACTTTATATGGAGAGTAAGAAAAAATAATGTATATCAAGATTTCATTTTTATGATTAAATAAGAAACAGTTTTGAAGAAATATAGTAACAATCAAAATAAAGACAATTCCATTCAAATATGATCAGTTTTACAGAAAGCTGGGGGGGAAATGCTACCTCAGTCTAAATAACCAGGATGCATTAACACCTAGACAGCCATTCACAGTAATGTTAAATAATAGCTTGTTGATGAGCATCAGTTGTGTAACACATGTAGGCCAGACGTCAACTGGCATCCACTTACATCTTAAGATCTCAACCACATTATCTGAACACTCACTCATTCCATGTCCTCTAGATGAGTAATACCTTCCCAAACCTCTGGCCTACCTGAGTAGCTGCTTCCACTAAATGAACTCAGTTTGGCATTATCGAACATTGAGTTCTCCGTCCCTGTCTACACTGCATCAACCCAGATGGGGTATTAGAACATTCTGTAATTTCTAACAAATCAAAACAAAAACCACTCATTAAAAATAACCACTCATGTACTATAGATTTTCCTGAAGATAGTGAAGGAGCTGCCTCAGAGGAGGTAAAAGTTTCTACTAAAACCACGCAAATAACTTCAAATAGAAGATTAGACACAACTATTTTTCAAATGGCCTATTTCTCAGAAACCACCCCATCAAATGCCTCTCTTCTAAACCATGGGAGGTCTTGAAATTTAGAAATGTGGAAAGCGTTCAGCGGAGTGATTCTGACGTGCGCTGTGGTTTCAATCACATACTAAATGGAATTGCAACAGCTGGGGACTAGCCACACATTTATGTGTCTTCATGTAGTCTCAAGAGTTTCTCCACAGGGTCTGTCCACATAGGCTAATTTGGACTTCCTCATAGCATGGCAGCCTCTGGGAAATAGACCTGCTTACACAGTAGCTCAGGGTTTCTTTGTGAGTGTTTGAGGCTGTACCTTTTAGGACTAGCCTCAGAAGTCACAGAGTGTTGCTTCAGTGTAGTCACAAGTCTAGGTAAGTTCAAGGTGAAGGAATATAGACTCACTTCTCAAACTCACAGTGTAAAGCTAGAATATGGAACGGGAGATGTCATGGCCATCGTTGGAAAATACAGTCTGCCACATATGTTTATCATATTTTTACCCAATTTTTCTTAACATAAACATCAGAAAGTAATAGATATAAATGCATTAATTTCACATTTTACTACTATTATGAATACAGTTTTTTAGTCACTAATGGAATGTATGAAGATCTGTAAATCAAACACAGAAATGTACGTGTTTTATAAAATTAATAGCATCATTAACCTGTCTACCCAAGTAAGATTCATACAGCTGCTGCAGCTTTAGTTAAAGACATGTCAATGCCACTGAGGGTATAGAACCTAGAAGGCGATCTACTGGAAGAAGATGACCTGAGTTCTATTGTGAGCACTGTGTCCTAAGAAAGACATTTAAACCTTCTGGGCCTTTTGGTTTCATCCTCCATAAAATGTCTTTTTTTAATATTATAATGTTATAACGTTGTTTTCTTTTCCTTTGACTGCATGGTAGGTAGCATTACCTCTTTTATGGATGAGACAATAAAACTCAAGGAGATAAAGTATACAGCCAAAGACTAAAATCGGTATCAAAGTTGAGAACAAAACTCAGCTCCAAGTTCACTACTCTCCACCACATAAACTACTTTGTCAATACAACAAAATACCAACAGGTGAATGCATTATTTTATCTAGAATACAATTAGCGTGGCTACAAAACTGAATGCAAATTTCCATCTGCTTTATTGATAATCACTGATTACTACATTTCAACCATACAGAAGATACAATCAATCCAAGGCCTATCCTGCTCACCTGAGTTTGCCAGGATTCCTGTCTGACGAACGTCAGAGGGCCCCTCTAGAAAGTTACATCTGCCTCTGGTTTACACAGGATATGCCAAACTAGACTGACACAATGCGCCCTATTGTATATTTGGCACACTCCAGTAGGTGTTCTCCCTGCACATTTAATCTGTTCCCCATCACCCTTAAAATAAATGTACATATGGTTACAGAGTATACTAACTGCACAGTTATTAAGCTCACATATTTGGATGATAATATGCCAACAGAGACCTACCTCAATTATTATTGGCATTGTTTGTTTATTTTTTTAAAAAATCAAGTTGCAATAACTTATAATGTAAATTGTGCTCAAATGCCAAAAAGGTAACAAGGTTTGCACGCAGTTGGCAATTTTTGCATACATTAGCCTTCTTAAATCAAGAATGAAAAGGGAAATCCTTTGGCACATGATTTAACAATTGCATACTATTTCCTTTCTTCTCACCTAAAAAGAGAACGTTTGAGATTCATCTGTCACCTATGCACTTCACTCTAAGGGCAGAGCTATCTATTGAATACAATATCATGGCTCCTTCTTGAAATAAAAATTCAGAAGGACAATTCAATGTAATTACATAATTCTCGATTATATTGAGAATTTTGTAGGAGAATAAAAGCAGTTATCAATATTAACCACCCCAAAAGCATTAGGAAACCTGAATAGGCCATTAACCATGGGGGAGGTTACAAAAATAATTAATTATTTTCACAAAAGACTCCAAAGACAGGGCTTCCCTGGTGGCACAGTGGTTGAGAGTCCGCCTGCCGATGCAGGGGACACGGGTTCGTACCCTGGTCCAGGAAGTGTTTCTTTTTTCTTTGGTGTTATTCCACATAGTGAAAAGTAAAACAAAACATCAAATAACTAGCTATGTCATCTCTGGGTGGTCTCTGCCCCTTCGATGCTGCTTTGATTCTCTCAGTTCCTTGGTCTCTTTTTTTTCTCCTTTACTAAAAAAGCTCCTTCTGAAGTGCCTGTGAAAAGAGGTCAAGACTGGAAGAAATCAGTCCAGTGGCCCAGCTCCCTGAGGTTATAGGGCAAACAAAACCTCTTCACAGAATGGGCTCCTGGCCTGGAAGCCCATTGCTTCGCTAGGCTCAGGAGATGCTCAGCGATGCTGGTTTCTCAAACTTAACCACTGCTGTGGTTTGCTTGGCCCAGACTGGCAGGTGGTTCTGCAGGCCAAATGGTGGGCTCCAGCCCAGCAGGTACTAACCACCTGGGGCAACAGTGTGCTTTTTGTTCTGTCATTTCTCCATTTACTACAGATTTTAAAAATGATGATTAGGAGAGTCTCAGAAACCAAAGTTATTTTCCATACTCTTATTTGCATACTTCTGAAGGACTGTTAGAACTTTTAGTTCTGTTCCTTAAGTTTCTAAGGAAAAAAGTCCCCAAGTGTTGGGGTCACTTTTACACCTCCAAATCAATCCTTGCTTTTTACATGTGGTCGTGTCATTAAATGTTCCTGTGGAAGCATTGTTTTAAGGAGATAGAGATGTGGAGGGGCTTGGCATATGGGGGTTGGGGGAACATTTTTAACTTGGGTAATTAGGCGGCTACAACCATGTGGAACAGAAGTGGTGATTAGACTAATTAGTTAAGCCATTTTGTAAGTGCCCTGTCGACCCAGGTGTAATGGCCTAGAAATGCTGCCTTTCCTGATTTATTTGATTGATGGAAAGCAGGTTTTACACTTGGGAATTTTCTTGTTTTTAAAATTAGAGATCTTTTTGCCTGGTTTTCATCTGTTTCAATTTTGTTTCTCTGGTAACAGAGAGGCAGGTGTATCTTGGGAGTTTTGGGACAGGGCTTCTCTGCTTTTTGTTTTCCTCTCCTTCACACACTATTCTAGTGGAGCAGATTTCACCGAGCACCTTTAGTCAAGTGTATTTATCTAACATTCCTTGTTGCCTACTGTGTGTCAGGCACTGTTCCATGCAAAAGGTACAGGGATATCTAGCAGTTAAAAGAGTTTGTTTTATTCAGTGTTACTTCCCTAGCTGCTTGGTGCATGGTAGGTACTACGTAAATAATTTTTGAAAGAATGAGGGGGTTAAAGGGTTGGCCCTTGTTTTGTGTTTTGTGTGTATGCTCAGATTTAGCTCATGCAGTTGTAGCTCATTTTGCAAAACAGATTTTTTTTAAAAAAAGGAAAACACATTTCTGTGCAATTAATCTCATTTCCCTGTAGTTTTAAAATTTAAGCTAAGTCTCTTCAAGGAATTTGCTTCTAAAAATAATAATTAAGAGCAGGAATACTATAGACCCTTAAACATAAAAATATGAAGTGAAAAATGTTTTGCCAAATTTTAATATGGTGCAATACTTTTTGCACATGTTGTGTTGTTTGATCTTGCCGTCATCTCTGAGGTAGGCAGGGTGAGCATTACCATCCCTGCCACAGCACTCGTGTAGTGGGCGTGTTGTGTGGGTTAGAAGAGTTAGCTGGCTTCCTCAAGTGTCCGCAGCCAGAACATGACAGAGACAGTACAGCCCCACCTCTTCTCACTCCTGGGCCATGTTAGTCTTCCCTTCAAGGGACAGCCTCTTGTGTACCAGCTCCCAGATGGCTGGATCAGTCCCACTGGGGTTAACGAACCCTTTAAGGACGGGCATTCAGCAATAAGTAGTGTCTGACTCTTCAAAAACAGCATTAGTTATATATATACTATATGTATATATATATTGTATATAGTGTATATAAACACACATGCTAATCAGATAAACAGAATATTTAAAGATGCTTGTGAGGCTTTTTACAACATTGAACATTTTGTGATGATTTGACCATTCTCCTTACCTCAGATAAGAGCTGATGGGCTTGTAATGAGGAAGTGAGCCAGAGAGATCTTTTTGAACCCTTTGATCCCTGAGTATATTTTATAATGTATAATGGGGTAATAATACCAATCTTGCAGAAGTGTTCTGAGTATTAAATGAGGAAATCCATGTAAGCATAGCACTACCATATGAAGCACTCAGTATTTGATAGCAAAAACAAAAAAAGACAAAAAAAAAAAAAAAGAAAAAAAGAGTGGATATATGTACATGTATAACTGATACACTTTGCTGTACAGCAGAAACTAACACAACACTGTAAATCAACTATACTTTAATAAAAATTTTTAAAAGAGGACCTCAAATTCCCAACGGCTTTTTCGAAAATCTCAGGATAACATCTCATTGTATCTTATTGGCATGACTTGGGTCACACTTGCTCCTCTCTGAAGCAATCACCATGGTCAGGGAATAGGTTCAGCTTCCTGGGATAGAACAAGGTGTGGGGTTCATCATGCCTGAATCAGAGCTTAAATCATAGGGATGGAGTTTAGGGTAAGTAGTTAACAAGAAAAAATCCAGGTGCTATTTCCAGGAGAAGGGAAATGGATGTTGTGCACTTAAAGATAACAGATGTCCATCACACCCCTAGACCTAGTAATTTAATTTCTAGGAATCTGGTCTAAAAAAACAATTAGAAGGAAAGAAAAGGTTATGATAAACATTAAAAAACTGTATTTCTTAGAGTACAAAAATGAAAACAATAGTAGAGAAATGACTAAATAAACTATAAATTTATTATCGTAATACTAAACACTGTTATATATATATTTATATATATAAATAAAATGTGACTATGGGGGTAAACACAAAATATATAAAGTATAATCTCACTTTTGTACATATTTGTATTTGCCTAGAAAAATAAACTGAAAAAAAAAAAACAACAGACCACAATGATAATCTTATGTGGTGGACTTTGGAGAGTTTTCTATAGGCGTATGTATTAGTTTTTATCAGGTAAAAACCCTGTTAAAAAGTTACAAGAAGCAGAAATCTGGTAGATGATTATTACAGTGCTCAACACCTACTGTGCCCAGGCAGCCTGAAGTCAGGAAATGCCTCCATGCTGGCCGATGCCTTTATTCCATGAACCTGAACATCACTTGAAATCTCTGAACTTTAGTATATACCAGTAAAATGGGAATAATAATGTGTGCTCTGCACACCACACATAATTACTCTGTAAATCAAACAGCATAAGTAAAAAGACTATTTAAATTATAAGTGCTTTAAAAGCTGATAGCATCTTGAAATAAAGACGCCAAAGCAATCCTGTGCACCCTTCCCCACTAGCATATTAAAGACCCAAACATGAGTAACATAATCTCTCACTAATGCCTCAGTTTCTTAGCTTCCTTTGGACTTCACTTTTTAAGTTTATAAATGGAGGTAATAATATCTATTTGTTTGGTCTTATATGAGGTAAATCTTGTTTATATGAGGTGACACTGAATACCTACGAGTACTTAACAAAGGTAGATTACCTGCTCACTTTTCTTCTTATACCCTACCTATTCCTTCACCTGTAAAATGCGCATGGTATAAATGCTCAGGGCTCAGGAGAAGCAGGTAGCTGATGTCCAAAAATCCTCCCCACTTTTAAGCTAGATTTTTCAATGAAAGCCAAATCTCTTTCACAGAACAGGATACTGAATTATGCAGTACAAATAGCCAAACCAGTGGCCTCACAGATTCAACAGCATCTCTACCTGGAGCCTGCTGGGCAGGTGTGAGAGCACACATTACTGCTCTACCTGTGTGTTCAGGGGTAGTTATTTTTACATAAAGGACCAATGTGATTTCAGAGCCTCCAATATACCTCTGCCCAGCTTGCTCCTCTAAGAAAACTCGGAAACTTAAACATACATGGATTTCCTATGGAGTCACAGTGAGGGTGTAAGTATCTGCTGCACTCCCCCAGTTTGCCCAATATCCAAGTTTAACTCAAAAAAGAGCGACTCAAGGAATGATAAAGGAGAAAGGCATAGGACCTTCTAAATTTAAGAACTGTGACTTTCCCTCTTCTCTCATAAAATTCAGACTAGCCCGATAACCCTGTCCCACTCCTCACCAGCTGAACTCTGTGCCCTCCCTTCTCCTGCAGCCCCCAGGGAAAAGTGTGCAGAATGCAAGTTCACCAGTGCCCACACTTCCCTTGCTCTGGCCTTGACCCTTTGGCAATTCTTCAAGACTCAAGACAAGAGCTGGTTTCTTTACCCAAATTACTAGAGCCTGCTTAAAATCTGGGGCAGCTGAGAATGTAGCCTGTCCCCACAGGGTAGGAATGTATTAACCACCCTATAAAAGTTATTTTTAAAGTTTTATTTAAGGAACAGCAGCTGGAGAATAAAGGAAAGAAAGGCAAAACACAATTCTTTTATACCCACGCTGCAATCCCCCTCATACCAATCTCTCATGACTCACTGTGGGAATTGCATCCATGTAAATGTTTTAAGTCTGACCTACAAAGCTGGAAACTGAAGAATAAAGAAATAAACAGGAAATACAAAACAACCTTGTTCAATCAGACCCTTCTAGTTGCCTTGCTTAGTTATATTAGGGAAGTTTGACAACAGACTTGGAATTCATTCACCGGATTTATTTTTTTGGAGGGAATTACTAAAAAAAATTAAAGAGACATTAAAATACCATCACATATAATGTGCTCACTGCCATTTGGAACTTGTTTCCAATCAACACACTGTAAATGTTAGCAATGGAAGGTTTTCCAGCAGTCCCTATCCTTTGGTTGGGAGAGTAATCAGAAAAGAAATTCAGCAAACTACAAAGCCATGACATACATAAATATTAATGTAGTCTACATGTTGTTAATCTCTAAGTTATA
This sequence comes from Lipotes vexillifer, assembly GCF_000442215.2. Classification (NCBI taxonomy): domain Eukaryota; kingdom Metazoa; phylum Chordata; class Mammalia; order Artiodactyla; family Lipotidae; genus Lipotes; species Lipotes vexillifer. The sequence goes on along the minus strand of NW_006782803.1, from coordinate 430,840 downwards.
ATGAAAATTAGTTCTGCATTTCATTGTTATCTTAGTAATACCACATTTGAAATATATTATTGCTATATTTGTTTGTTTTTTTAAAAAATGGCACTGCTCACTTGGAATTCACCTCAATTCAACAAGATTTATTGAGAGCACCTACTGTGTGTGCAAGACAGTATCTACCTCAAGGAGCTTATACTGTTGTATGAAGAAAATAGATATGTGCACGCAGAAAACTGAATACATGAGATGCAATGTGTTACGAGGCTGGGAAAGGAGAACACATCACATCCAGTCAAGGAGTTTCAGGAACGGTCCACAAGAGATCACCTTGAGGATTGTGTAGAATTCTGACAGAATAGGAGGGAACATCATACGCAAGGCAGCAAGTGGGAAAGCAATGTGCATGTTCAGAAAACAGTCAGTAATCTCTCAGCAGCATGAGAGAGTGTGAAAAGATTTCAGGGGATAAGAGGCTCCAAACCTGGACCTATACTTTCTAGCTGTTTGACCTTTGGCAAGTTGCACAACTTGTCTAAGCCTCTCTTTCCTCCTGTTTAAAACTGAGTTACTAACAAGTGTACAGTGAGAGTATGACCATCCATGTGAAGTACCTATCATGGTGACTAGCATATAGTGAATGCTCAATGAATGTTTAAAACAAAAGAGAAA
>NW_006782803.1:428860-430173 GCF_000442215.2 Lipotes vexillifer | reverse complement strand
AAAAGAAGAGAGGGAAAGAGGAAGAGCAGAAAGAAAGGAGGGAGGGAGTGAGAGAAGAACGGAAGGAAAGAGATGGGAAAGGAGAGAGGGAAGTTGGGGGTTTTGACAGGTTTGGGCTTAAGATTTATATTTTGGAGCCATTTGCATATAAGCCCAAGACACTGAGGACAAACATCACAAACTAAACAAGGCAGAGGACACAACTTCAGGGACACCTATATTTTGTGAGTGGGAAGAGGAAAAGGCATATGAGGTCATGATACAATGGAATAAAGAGAGGACATGGGTTCAGATTTGGGTTCCACCAAAGTTTGTGTGATTTTGAAAAAATTTCTAAAACTTCTTTAGTGGAAAAATATCTTCCTCACAATTATTCTGAAAAGTAAAAGGGATGAGATATATAAAATCACATAACACCACGCCTTGTATATGGGTAACCATCAATAACTATTAGGCCCCTCCTCACTTTCTTGCTTGTCTCCCTTAGAGAGAGGAAAAGAATATTACTAAAAAACAAGGTTGATGAGTTCTAATCCAATGGCAGAGATTATTTCCCTCTTGATCTGTTTTATCTTGTCATATAACAAGGTGGTGATGTAGCCACAAAGATACCAGAATACACAGGCAAAACCTGGCTCCGATTTGGACATATTTCCAAGTAATATGAAGATATTCCCAGGCACCAACAGAATTCCAATATTCAAATCAGCAGGAGGTCTCTTTTCGGGCCTCTTTCAACTTTAGGGGCACCACTCTCTGTACTTCTTCACACTAGTCTGACCTATTTTTCAAATTCTCCTCCCCTGGTTCTTCTACTTTCGGCTCCAATTATACTGATAACCCCTATGCCTTGTCCATATTTTCTCTTTTTATCCATTCAACACATTTATTAAGCTGCCATTATGTGACAGAAATTGGTGAAAGCACAAACATGAACAAAACATATTTAAGCGCTGTTGTCAATGACTTGACATTCTAATGGGGGAAGACTAAAAATTAACCAATAAATAAATTCATACTAAGTTAATGCAGTGGGTCAATATGTGTCCCCCCTCCGCAGAAAAAAAAGAAAAATGATATGTCCAAGTCCTAATCCCCAATAACTATGAATGTGACCTTATTTGAAAAAAAGAAAAAGCCTTTGCAGATATACTTAAGAATCTCGAGATGAGGTCATCATAGACTGTAGGGGAAGCTCTCTCAATCCAGTGACAGGTGTCTTTACAAAAGGGGAAGATACAGAGACACAGAAAGAAGGCCATGTAAAGAGGAAGGCAGAGATAGAGTTATACAGCCCTAAACCAAGGAATGCC
>NW_006782803.1:411943-428843 GCF_000442215.2 Lipotes vexillifer | reverse complement strand
GGAATGCCGACAGCTTGGAGGGAGGCTAGGAGAAGCTAGCCACCAAAAGCTAGGACAGAGGCATGAAACAGATCCTCCCTCAGGGCCTCCAGAGGGAACTAATCTGGCAATACCTTGATTTTGGACTTACGGCTTCCAGATTTGTAAAAAAATAATTTTCTGTTGTTTCTAGGCATCAAATTTGTGGTAATTTGTTATGGCAGCCTAGAAAACGAATACAGTCAAAAGATGCTGAGAAGTACTATTGGAAGAAGTTAGAGATGTAAGGCTATGTTAAGAAATCACAAATTTAGACATGTGAGTGAGTATATGACATTTGGTCAAAGATCTGAAAGAAGTAGAAATCCATGTAGAAATCTAGGGGAAGACATTTTCAAATACAAAGAACAAGGGTACAGAACATGACTATGCATTAAAGGAGCAGCAAAGACAGTGTGGGCAAGCTAGTACAAGTGAGGAAAGACAGAAGAAAATAGGTCAGGAATATAGCCTGAGGCTGCTTCATAGGGTCTCTTGTAGGTAATGTTATATACAATGAAATGTAAGTTATCGGAAGGTTATATGCAAAGAAGTGATGTGTTATGACTTAGGTGCTGTGTTGTGAATACTCAAGTTTGAAAGGGGGGGGTAAATACAGTAGTAGGGAAAATAGTTAAAAGGCTATTACGACCACCTAATGGGAATAATGGTGCCTTGGGACAGAGTGATAGGACCAGGATAGTAGCAGTGGAGGTGATGAGAGCGGTCAATTCTAAGATGTATTTCGTTTATTCAGTATTATTAAGGTGTATTTGACAAACAAAGTTGTGATATAAAGCAACGGTCCCCAACCTTTTTGGCACCAGGGACCAGTTTTGTGGAAAACAATTTTTCCAAGGACAGGGCCAGGGTGGGGAGATGGTTAAGGCTGTAATGCGAGCGATGGGGAGCGGCAGATGAAGCTTTGCTCGCTCGCCTGCCGCTCACCTCCTGCTGTGCAGCCCGGTTCTTAACAGGCCGCAGACCAGTACTGGTCTGTGGACCAGGGGTTGGGGACCCCTGATATAAAGTGTACAACATGATGATTTGATAAACAAATACATTATGAAAGAATTCCTACAATCAAGTTAATTAAATCCATCACCTCACATATTCCCCTATTCTTTTTTCTTTTTGGTGAGAACATTTAAGTTTTACTCTCTTAGCAAATTTCAATTATACAATACAGTGTTATCAACTATAGTCACCATGCTATATACATTAGATCCTAAGACCTATTCACCTTATAAGTGAAAGTTTGTATCCTTTTACCAGCCTCTCCCTATTTCCCCCAACCCCTGCCACCACCATTCTACTCTGTTTCTAGGTCCTCAATTTTTTTTTTAGGTTCCACATATAAATGATACCATGTAGTATTTGGTCTTTCTCTGTCTGGCTTATTTCACTTAGCATAATGCCCTCCAGATTCATCTGATTGCTTTTTAAATTGTCCTCATCTCTCTTCGTTTTTGATCACTCAAATTGCATATTACAAAAAGTGGCTCTTGACACACATATATATTTGTTAGGTCGAATGTAATATTTACTAAAATCAATACTGAGAGCATAAATTTCAATCCACAATTCTGGTGTTCACAAAATGAAATTATTTTATTTGTCTATAATTTTATCATCTATTTTAAGCCCAATTCTACCTTAAAATATTTGCTCAATTCCAGATAATCTCAGTTATTTCAAGTTCTTCCATCTCCCTTGCCACCTTCTACAAGGTTTTATATAAATATCAGAGATTTGTAAATACCTGGAGCTGGAGAAGCTTTATAGTGTAGCACACAGACAATGATGTGACAGCAACCTCGTTAGATCAATGAGTGAGCTGCCCTCTGTCTACCTTCTGTCCAAAGTTGTACTGTGCATTATCTTGTCTTTACTCTTACGCATCTATCACAAGTTCTCTTCAGGGCCTGATTTCCATCAGATACTTCTGAATCTCTCTTGGGCAAATTAAAAATATTTTTCTCTTCCCATTGTGTATTAGTTTGCTAGGGCTGCCATAATAAAGTACCACAAACTGGGAGGCTTGAACAATAGAAATTGATTGTCTCATAGTTCTGGAGGCTAGACGTCCAAGATCAAGTCATCAGGAGGGTTGGTCCTTCTGAAGGCTATGAGGAAAAATCTGTTCCATGCATCTCCCCTAGCTTCTGGTGGTTTCCTGGAAATTTCTGGTGTTCTTTGGCTTGTAGACACATCACCCTGATCTCTGTCTTACTGTTCATATGGCATTCTCCCTGTGTGTATGTTTGTTGCCAAAGTTCCTCCTCATATAAGGACAGGAGTCATATTGGATTCGGGCCCACCCTAATGACCTCATTTTAACTTGATATCTCTGTAATGACTCTGTTTCCTAAGAAAGCAAGTTACCCTGCTTGAATAAGAAGCTCAGGTACTTGGCGATTAGGACTTTAACATATGAGTTTGGGGAGAAGGATGCACAATTCAACTCATAACACTTTGCCATATTGTACACAGAAAATTAGGAGGTCATTTCATGACCACATACCTAGAAATCCACCCATAACCATATTTACTCTTCCACTCCCACCTCACTGCTGGATGTGAGGCTTACTACAGGGCTTGGTTACTCCCTAGGTCACCCCAGCAGTTCTTACTACTTTCAAATCCCAAAATGCTTCTGGAGTTTATGTCTCCCAATAGCACTCAATCAGGAAGCAGGTCCCCTTCTCACAGACATACACTGCATCAAATCATTTTGCCTTCCAGGTATATCTTTATATACTCAGAGGAGGAAAAATTGACTCTTAACAGCAATGTCCAGCCTTTCCAGCCTCCTATCGTAGTATAAATTAGAAACACTGATGTTTTCATGACTAAGCACTGCCAACTTAAAAGCTTTAACTTCCAAAATTGAAAAATCTTTGTCTTAATTTCTGACATTATCATCTCACCCTGGTGGCAGTGAATAACTAGTTCAAATACAGGCAAATCCCTGGAATAAAAAGAACTACCAGGAATGAAACTTACACCATTTAACATATGAAAATATCACCCAACTGCATCAACATTCCCCAAAGTGTGTTTCTCAAACAGTTGTTTCTCAGGGTCAATATCAGGTTATCAGAAATTGAAAAAAAAAAAAAAAAGAAAAGGAAAAGTTTCATAGTCAAATAAATTTTTCAAATGCTGACTTAAACAAAAAAATAGATGTCTAGAAACATGGAAATGTAGATAGGAAAGGGACTTGAGGTTTAGTTTAATTCAATTTTTGATAGATGAAGAATCTAGTCCCACAGGAGAGAAATAACTTATCCAAGACTGCACAGCTACTAATCTAACTCAGTATTTGGACACTCAATGAAAAGTGTTTTTCATCTTTCTGTACTAACTTACCTATTTTATACAAGGAGGGTGGGGGAGAGAGAGAGAAGAAGAGAGAAAAGACGTAATAGAAAAATAATAACGTAAGTAATCCAATTTAATTCCACTAACACCCTTGGGCACCTACCATGTACTGGTAATATCGTACGATAATAGCAAAGGAAAAAACATGATAATTGTCTTTAAGAAACTCAACAAGTGGATGTAGTTTAACCCTACATTCCACATGGGTGCCAACAGTAACCTGTGCACGTTAAAAGAAGGACACAGCTATGTTAGAGGATAGAAAGCATTTTCCATTCTCTACACAATATCTATTATGATGAATCGCAACTCAAGCAAATTAAATACACTCTATAATGTGAAAGGAACATAATTCTGGTCAGTGGAAATTATACTAGATTAATCTACTAATGAGTTTATAAAAATTCTTAGAAAAGATGCCAAGCCAAATGACATTTATAAGAAACTTTGTTCTCACTGATATGGAATTGTTTTAAAAAAGAGGAAAAAAGGTCAGAATAAATAGGCATTTCTCTAGATAAATACATAGAAATAATTTTTCAGACAACTTACAATTCCAATTTTGAGGAAACCATACACTTTCAGGGCTGGATGGCATCTTAGGCATTAACTAGTCCACCCAACTCTTTTATTGAGGATAAAAAGAAGGTGAGAGGAATTAAACTACTTACACATGTTTATAATTTTATTTAGAGAGAGCAAGAGTAAATAGTAAGTAGCAAGAGTAAATCTCCAAGTCTGCAGATAAAACTGTATAGTGAAACAGAATAGCAGGAGGATGAGGAATAAACTCAAGGAAGGATTTAGTGATGCTGCAAGAAAGGCAAAGAGTAACAAACGTATTTCAATGTGATCACATTAGCGCGTTTAAGACCATTAACCCAAACTATTACTATAAAGTGTTTGATTCTAAAATACTGCTTGTGACTTGAAATAAAATCTAGAAGACATTCTAGTCTCTTTACAGAAGTTAACAACATACCATTGCAGAAGAAAAGGCCTATTAAAGCCAATCAACAAGATGGGTGAAAAACAAAAGTTTATCATTCTTACATAATCTTTTAACAACGCATATCAGACATCTTCAACTATATAGTGTTTTATGCAATTCTGGGTGAAATTCAAGACAACTCAAAAGAAGATAAAAATCAACCCCAAAATTACATATGAAAAATAGAAGAAAAATCAAGAAAGGAAAAAACTGATAACAAATATCATGTAAGAGTATTTTTTCATTTGTATAATGGATTAGCATGTGTTGACCTGTTTAAATGGTGACATGATGAAAACAAAGAAACTCTGCAACTTGATCAATGTAATTATGAGATAAATAAAAGAAAGTTCTCTGTTCAGCAACTAGCAATATATGAGGTCAATTATTATAAGGTACAATCAGTATGATGATGCTCAGACTGACTCAGTAGATTGTTTAGGGGGGAGAGTTAAAACAGGACATTTTACGACATGACTATTAAAAAATGTTGACACCTAAATATTTACCACCATGTCATGGCACTTAAAGCTTTTACCACAAAGATGCAGTCCATGAGTAAGACATAGTAAAAAAAATCTCATACTACTTTATAAGATTTCCAAAAAATCTATCATACATAATTCAAAGGTCTAGAATACATGGATCTCTGAAAAGATAATAAAAGGACAAAATTCCAAAAACCTTGTTTTCCCTCATACGTACTAAATGAAGGGGCCATGGCCTGAAATGGCAGGGCAATCAAGACCACCACAGGATTGGTTTGAAGGCAACTTCTGCCACCATGAAAAAAGGAGGAATGACTTACCCTCTGTGCTGTGGTCTGCTTGGGCACACATCTAGATGTGGTAATAAGAGTCATTATTTCCAGGAACAACAGTCTTTAAAATTGCACCAGAGGTTCTGGTAAATTCATAGTATAGCTAGATTTGTGGACACCATTTCTTTGTAATTGACTGAAAAACAGTGAGAGATTTTAATTTAAAAAAACCGTCTCCTCAGCCAAAATGAAATGAAAATTACATTGATGATATGGAATTAGGCCACAAGTCAGATGCCATTATTTTTTAACTGAATAAGAGAAAATGAATATTCAAGAGAAATGAATATAAATAAGAGATACTGCTGCCACACAATCTCACCTTTGGCTCTAAAGCCACTGGCACAGAGTCCAAGAATTTAGGACTTCATCTTTCAGTTTGAGTGCTCTATTTTATGTCTTCAAGACTTCTATAACTGAATTTAGTTTTACTCTCAATCTCAAATGTTATTTTAAGAACTACTGAAATTAAAAATAGTGGAAAGCTGATGGAAACTCTCCATGGATAAAACATGTAGTTTTATTAAGCTACTTTACTCCTGGCAACTGTTTTCGTGGTACGGTGGTGGTAGCATTCTTTAAATGCCAACATTCCACTGGTGCTGAAAGTTGGCACTTTTTGCAAATAACTGAGACCTCTGAAGATTAATCCATGTGAATTTCCCACCTCATGCCTGGTAGATGCATAACATCAGGGTAAACTGAATAAAATGATAGGACTTCATAATGAATATTCAGATTTAGATGTAGATTATCCATTTTTAACAAGTTCCAGGGATGACTCTTACACACATTTGTGACTGGGACACTCTAAGATTTGGTTTCTCACAAAAGGCTATGGACATTTTCCCTTTTCTGGAAAATTTGCAAAAGCTGGAACTCTACCAATCTATGCTGATCAAATTTTTGGTAGCTTGCTTGTCAGAGATTAGAGAAAAGAGATATATATTTTGGATTCTAAATAGTAATTGGAAGAACATTAAAAGGCAAAACTAATTATGTCTAAAAATCCCTGATTCATTGTCCCTTGGCATGCAGCAAATCTCAGTTATCACTAATGAGTCATCACCTATGTAATTATATTTCACTAATTATGAAGACTCTCCTTGAAGTTATTGATAATTTAAGACTTTATGAACATAAAATTTATCAAATTCATATACTGACTGGTAAATAAAAGTATCTACTTGCATGTTTGTAGGTAACAGAAGGCTTTAGCAACTTTACCTTAATTTTTGACATACCTGCCTGCACTCACAACTAACTTACACATTTTTTGTCCTTACTCTTCATGCTTCCTCTACCATCATTTTTCAGTATACTAAGCTCTAGTTTAATTATTTACTTTTGACCGGAAAAGCCACCCATCAATCAGCCTGTCTCCCCAGAATTCAGTTGTAATTTATTTACTCTTAGGAAGAAATATTTATTCCTTACTATTTATATTTCCCTAAGGTGAGATTTTCCCCTGAACACTTCTTTTTTTTTTTTTTTTTTTTTGTGGTACGCGGGCCTCTCACTGTTGTGGCCTCTCCCGTTGCGAAGCACAGGCTCCGGACACGCAGGCTCAGCGGCCACGGCCCACGGGCCCAGCCGCTCCACAGCATGTGGGATCTTCCCGGACCGGGACACAAACCCGTGTCCCCTGCATCGGCAGGCAGACTCTCAACCACTGCGCCACCAGGGAAGCCCTCCCCTGAACACTTCTGATTGACAAGATGTGGAACAAGAAACTGACCCTGCATAGTTTAGTTTACTAACTTTTCCTCCTTTTGAGAATCTCCTTGCCTGCAGTGAGTATGCACTTTGGTTTGCTCCTCCAAGCCATACATTTTACAAGAACTCCCATGTGGGAACATCTGTGACCATTTAAAGTTGTCTGTAACTTGGTGGGTAAGCATAATTCTGAGGTTCAGTACTAGGTAACTTATCATTGCCACATCCTGTAATACATCATTTACCTGCATTAATCTTATACTTTGCTATCTAGCCACTTGAGTGTTTTTTTTCCCCTCTAAACTGGTTTCAAACTCAGAAGGAAAAGAAGAGCAACATTTATTGTACTCCTTCAAACCCCAACCCATTATATAAGTAAATATATGTTTAACGCATAACATATGGCCACTCTCCTTGGATTTTCTTCATACTCCTCTTTATCAACCTTCAAAGTAGACTCTGTGTTTATATTTAAGAAAAGCAACAAGGGGTCTGCAAATAGTACCCAAAGTATTCCAGAATAAAAGGAATATAACAAATTGGAAGGTTAAATGAACAACATGATAAGATTTTTTTTTAAATCTTAGTGTAGTATTATTGGTAATAATCATTACGAGAGAACTCCCATTCCCCAGTCCTTCTGCTTCTCTGTGAAGGACTTTCCACTAGAGTAAAATCCCTTCCTCTGTCTAGAGGATGGTGCTGTGAGGGGGAACCTGAGAATACATGGCCCAGCCTTCTGAATCCTCTCTTTGGGACATTCCTACCTCAGAGAACATATGTACTGGTGGTTCCCTGATAAAGCAATTTGGGGTGGTTGCCTGTGCCTTTCAAGAACTTCTTGTGCCCATGCAAATAATTCGACTTAAGATTAAATACAGTGATATAAAGTCCATCATTTCCACCAAACTGAGCCATATTCTCCAAAAGGTTTTGTCGGTAACTTAGGACACATTTTAACCTCGAGTTTTCTTGACTCCTGTGCCTTTCAGTTGTTTTCAAATCAATTAGGGATGAAGGGGGTGTTATTTATTAAGTGCCCTCCGACCTCAACAATAATATACTTTCCATTTGATGAGGGACTTTATTTTTTTCATTCCTATAGCATCAGCACCTAGAATATTGCTTATTGCATATTGGACACTCAATAAATATCTGCTGGATTTGTTGAAAGAATTGGAATTTTGTCATTTTCATGCTTTACCTAAGGCAGTAACCGTGATATATGGCTTCAGTTTTACAGGGAAAGACTCAGAAAACATGAGGAACTGAAATTCTGCTTTAGATATTTATATAACCCCTGCAACTTAAAGCCCTTTGAGGTTCCTTCCATCTCTAAAATCCTGTAAAACATAATGAACACCTATAAAAATGCCTGAAATAAAAATATAAGGACCACACTAAATGCTAGTGAGGATGCAGAGAAACAAGATTACTCACACATTGCTGGTAAGAATGTAAAATAGCACAAACTATCTGGAAAATGGCAGTTTAAAAAAAAAAAAAAACAGGCAACTAACATATAACCCAAAATTGGACTCCTGGGCATTCATCAGAAAAAAATGAAAATTTGCGTTCACACAGAAACTTACACATGAATGTACACAGATGCTTTACTCACACTGGCATGAACTGGAAACAACCCAGGAGTCCTTCAGCGGGTGAATAGTTAAAAAACTGGCAATATCCATACCATGGAATACGACTCAACAATACAAAGGAAGGAACTATTGACACAATCGACAACTTTGATGAATCTCAAGGGACTAATACTGAGTAAAAAAGGCCAGTCCCAAAAGGTTGCATAATGTGTTAATCCATTTAAACAACATTCTTAAAATGACAAAACTACAGAAATAAATGACAGAATATTAGTTGCCATGGATTAGAGGCAAGGTGGAGGAAGAAGGTAGATGTAGATATAAAAGAAGGATCCTTGTGGTGCTGGAACTGTTCTGTATCTTGACCGCATTGGTGGCTACATAAACCTTCATAAGTGATAAAACTGCTTACAGCTAAATATACCCACTCACACAGGAGTACATGTAAAGCTGGGAACTCTGAATAAGATCTGTGGTCTTAATATCTTGGTATAATACTGTACTATAGTTTTTTATAAGATGTTCTCAATGGAAGAAATGGGGTAAAGTGTTCACAGAATTTCGGAATTATTTCTTACAACTGCATGCGGATGTGTATTTATCTCAATTAAAAACTTAATTTAAAAAGTCTAATTCTTGGGGAGGGGTAGTTAACAGCAACAATCATATAATAAGCATTTTTTCCTAAAATAAGTGATCTACACTAACTTCTTTATTTTTTCTTTACATTTTTTCAAGTTTTTTCTAATTACACAATCATGCACATGTAAGTCAATAAAGAAGTGTGTAAAGACTATGTTTATAATCTCTTTCTCCCTCTCTCCCATCTCACTATCTGTGAAGTAACAGATGTTAACACTTTTACATATATCCTTCAACACAATTTTCTATGCTCATACAAGCACGGATATACATATGTATGTATATGTAACTTTTTATGTACAGATTAGGTTATATAACACTTCATAATAGAGCTATATCATATTTTAATCAATCAGTAATAGAAATTCAAGTTTTTCCCACTTTCACGTGGGTTTTGGTATCAAAAATAAGCTGTAATAAATATCCTTTTATATTTATCTTTACATCCTGGATTGTTCAGTCAATATACACACTTTATTTTGATGGATACTGTCCATATTTTGAAAAGCTAGTTACTCAACACTGAACATTACTTAAGGGGATCTACCTCTTCTACTTGAGGTCTTTATAACTATCTAAAGAATTATGAGATGACCAACTACAGACTGGTAACTGTATGTGTAATTTTTCTCCACACAGAGGAAAACAACCAGAATTTCAGCATTTTAACTAGATATTTCTTTAAAAATACTTACACTTACTTTTTATTCTTTGCAAGGTTGCACTTTTTAAAATTACTGGGTTTCTTTACATCTTATATTTCAGGCTTCAATTTTTCTTATGAAAACTTACAAATTTAATATTTTGATAAAATTAAATTTTAAATTATAAGTGCTCCAAAAATCTAAGAAATTTGTGCATGGTACACTATTTCCATTATTATTATGTTTTCAAATATTATTAACTTGAAATGTCAACCTAAAATATCCCGATAATATCCAGCACTTGTTAAACTGCAAGAAAATTCACTGCTTCACAAATCCTTCTGGAAAATAATTATTAAACATTAACAAATAGCTGTACAAATATCCATACACTTTGAGCACCTGCACTTCTGAAAATTTTGATAAACAAATAATCACTATCTAAAAATAAATTTTCAGAAAAAATATTTAATAAGATGGGAAAATGTCAATAATATATTGCTAAATGAAACAGCAGTTTGTAGAAATAATATACTAATTAAGGTTTTTTTGATATTAAAAAAAATGGAACACACCCCAGGTCAATTATGCAAAAAAGAAAATGCACCATGAAGACCAAAGACAGGAATTTAGCGAAACCTTGGAAATACACTAATCATGGCGTTCACGGTAATTAGGACCCTCTCCCTGCTTCTCCTTTCTGTTGGCCTGTCTTATTTTCTTATCCTGGTGCCACCTGACTTCCTCTGCCTTCTGGTCTATATGTCAGAAAACATTTGGTTTTCCTCTATTCAACAGACTAAGAAGTATGAGGATGGAATCTGTTCATTCCAATTCCAGATCCCTTAGAGAAAGATTTTGTTGGCCCTGATTGGGCCATTTACCCACCCTAGTCCAATCAGCTGTGTGATGTTGCTGGTAGTGGAAAGGAGAGGAACAGAGAAAAGTCATGTTATATGAATACAGACGCAGGTAGTCTTGCCTCAAGATTCATGTGAATAGGAAAAATATATGTATATATTTGTATAGTTAGGTGTCTAGCAATTTCATACCCATAATACATATAGACGAAAAGATATATATAAAGTGTGTACATTAATAAGATTACCCTATTTATGAATATATGTAAAACACATCTAAATTCTAACCAAGTATTATGTGGTAATTAAAGTGATAAATGATTTTTATTTATTCTTTACCCTTCTATACATTTTTTCATTTTATCAATAAGTATTAACTACTTTTATAATAAAGGCAGATATATTAAAATAAATGTGTCAGATAAAATTGAATAATAAAAAATTCATAGAATATTCACAATGCTAACCTTCACTTATTGTTTCATCAGTTGATCTTCTTAAGATGTGCATGCAAATTTTAAACTAAACCAATTCAAAATATAGAAGAATTTTTGGAGAAAATATTTGCAAACAAAGTGACCAACAAGAGATTAATCTCCAAAATATACAAACAGCTCATGCAGCTCTATGTCAAAAAAACAAACAACCCAATTAAAAATGGGTGGAAGATCTAAATAGACATTCGTCCAAAGAAGACATACAGATGGCCAAGAGGCACATGAAAAGATGCTCAACATTGCTAATTATCAGGGAAATGCAATTCAAAACTACAGTTGAGGTATCACCTCACACCAGTCAGAATGGCCATCATCAAAAAGTCTACAAACAACAAATGCTGGAGAGGGTGTGGAGAGAAGGGAACCCTCCTACACTGTTGGTGGGAATGTAAATTGGTATAGCCACTCTGGAGAACAGTATGAAGCTGCCTTAAAAAACTAAAAATAGAACTAACATATGATCCAGCAATCCCACTCCTGGGCATATATCCAGAGAAAACCATAATTCGAAAGGATACATGCATCCTAATGTTCACTGCAGCACGATTTACAATAGCCAAGACAGAGAAGCAACTTAAATGTCCATCGACAGAGGAATGGATAAAGAAGATGTGGTACATATATACAATGGAATATTACTCCACCATAAAAAAAGAATGAAATAATGCCATTTACATGGGTGGACCTAGAGATTATCATACCAAGTGAAGTGAGTTAGACAGAGAAAGACAAATATCATATGATGTCACTATATGTGGAATCGAAAAAAAATTATACAAATGAACTTATTTAAAAAACAGAAACAGACTCACAGACTTTGAAAACAAACCTATGGTTACCAAAGGGGAAACGTGGTGGGGAGGGATAAATTAGGAGGTTGGGATTAACATATACACACTACTATGTATAAAACAGATAATCAATGGGGATCTACTGTATAGCACAGGGAACTCTACTCAATATTCTGTAATGACCTATATGGGAAGAGAAATCTGAGGGAGAATGGATATGTGTATATGTATGACTGAATCACTCTGCTGTACACCTGAAACTAACACAACATTGTATCAACTATACTCCAAAATAAAATAACAACTAAATTAAAAAATATATAGGTGAATTTTTGCAAAGTGAGTGCAAATTCAGTGAAATATTAAGTTTGGTGCATATAAAGGATTGATACATATTGCAGAACTAGAATGTTAACATTCACTTTGCTACCTTGTGGTGATAAGACAGAGTTTTAATACTGAGAATAATTACTAAATCATGCTGAAAAAGAAACTTAGTGAATAAAGCATTTTACAGACATAAGTGCTAAATATTTTTCTAGAATTATAATAATTATAATGTCTAGAAAATTAATGGGATAATCATTTTTAGGCTTATTTTTATCAACATTTTTTAAACAAATCATAATATTGCCTTTAAAATCATTGAAAAGGTCTTAAAAGTCAGTAAAGGTAGAGTAAATATAGACAATTATCTGAAAAATTTGTGCATGGCACTCTGTCTACTTTTGTGCATTTTTAATAAATCTCCTTTAAGCTTGAACTAAATGTTCTGTGACTGAATATTAGTACATAGAATTGAGGCCAGAAGTCTGCTAAAATAAGAAGTCTGATTCCCAGAATGGGAAACTAGTCAGGCTCTTTAGCTCCAGATAATTTCAGCGGTTTAACATTACTTTAACAATCTTTATTGATTTCAAAAATATAAAACATTATTTCATATATCCATACCAACACATTGCAACAAGAAATATAAATGTAAATTTGATTTCTTGATAGACAGAATCATAACTGAATTACACACAGTGAATTTGCCACCTTGATACTAGTTATTGTGGCTTCTCTGTTGATAAAATGGAGATTCTACCTCTTGGTCATCCATGTAATTTTAACAATAAGTTGCTCCTAGAGCCTGTGATTGCATCCAGAACCTGTGCCAAGCAGGTTTGATAAGGCTCCCACTATAAAGGGATAGGTTACGTTTTGCCAGGTATAACCTGCATCCCAGAGTAAAGAACTGCACAATTAAGTCTTGGAATCAGCAGGGATCATACAAATGTTTGAACAGTTTTGAGATCATCTAAGGACTGTGATCGTCTCAGAAAAGCACTTCAGTTGTTTTCACTAAAGTAAATCCAATAAAATTTCTCCTGGGAAACTCGAAGTTAGTGGCAGACTCCGAAAATACAACTCCCCCAATGGAATACCATGTAGAGAATACAGATAATTCCCCACTCCACCCTCCAGTCGCCATCACAGTGTGTACCCACTCTAGCATTCAAATATAACATCCCAAAGAAATGTGATAGCCTGGAGCTGGATAAAATCAGCTATGTACACTATGAAATATATGTCATGGTTCTATTTGTTATGTCTGTGCTATGTTGTTTGGTTTTCTTCAAATTAGAAACCAAAACAAATTACGAACTCTAGCTCATGGAAAGACATACTATTACCACATTCAATTGTGTTTTCCAAACTCTACTGCAACCATTTTTTTATGTTATACTATGTCTCTCTCCCGGAGACTTCTTTATTTCTGTAAACTAAAGAGCTGGAGAGCAGGGATGAGATGTGTGATGGTCCTTACACCTTTACACCTCACTAGTGGAGGGACCTAGAAGTGCCAAAAGCTGTCACTTTGAGATGTGAATGACAAGAAAAGCTGGAAAGTTATAGAGGGACATGTGAAGCTAGAGGAAGGGATTACATAGATGTTGAATTCAAATTTTTATTCCCTACTCCAAAAGACAGACGGATGGAAGAGGCCCAGGAATCACTGGCCTTGAGCCCAGAGCTGAGCTTAGTTAAAGGGTCCATCAGTGACCTTGAATACAGATCTAAAATCATGTGGGTTTGGGAATGGGAAAACAAGGAAATCTCCTCACCAAGGCCTTGTTTTTTTCACAAACTCCTAATAGTTTCAGTTTCTCTTCCTGTCAGCTGCAAATTTCAGGCAGATGTGATTGTTAGACAATTTCTTTCAAGGAGTCTATCAAAGAAATAACATTATTTTATATGTCAATTTTGGAAAGAGAATAAATATATGCCATTACCCAACATCAGTTTAAAAATTAAAAATAACTCAATAAGATGGAAATGCTAGAAATATAAAACCCTTCTATGAAGTTTTATGCCTGCCATGTTTAAAATTACACATTAATCCAATTTGCAGAGTTGGTAATCTGATAAAAATAAACAAAGCTCATATTTAGATATGAACTAAACCCCCCCTATCTGCCAGAAAGCAACTACCATTTAAGCTGCTTTTTCATTGAAATGTGTCTATTTCAGGTCTTGTAACCACTAATGTGCTTGAATCATAAAATGAAAAAGCTTAAAATTTCATGTAAGATAACCTTTCCTCAACATTCAAAATACTTTGCAATGTGATCCTCTTCTTAGTTTAAAAATTAAACTTTGGTCTACATCAAAAGCAGTTAGAATAATGAAACTGCTGTATGGTAAGCTTGGAAACAGGTCAGAACAGAAGTGGGAGAAGTGGATGGAGGGGTGCCCTAACTAGACTGCTTCAATCTTGTTTCCCCGAGTTGAGCTTCATTAGTCTTACAGTCCCGTGCACCAAGACCACAGAAGGCATCCTTCCCTCCCCAACTCCTGATCTTTACTTCTATCTTTTTCACCCAGATGCAGTAAAATAACTAAAAATCACTTAGTGATTGTTTCCTGCTAATCGTTATGTTAAATACTAATCAACTAATTTGATTTTCACAAAAAACTCATGAGGTAGGTGCAATATCTGGACTTTAAAGGTCAGAAAACTGACAGAGCCAGGTTCCCAACAGCATTACTCACAATAGCCAAAAGGTAGAAGCAACCAGAATCCACTGACAGATGAAATGGATAAACAAAATGTGGTATACACATACAACAGAGTATTATTCAGTTTAAAAAGGAAAGAAATTCTGACATGTAGTACAATGTACATGAGTCTTTAGAATACTCTGGGGAGTGAAATAAGCCAGTCACAAAAGATAAATACTGTATGATTCCACTTATATGAGGTGCCTAACATAGTCAAATTCTAATAGAAAGTAGAATGGTTGTCAGGGGCTGGGGAAAGGGGGAGAGGCAGAGTTGTTGTTCAGGGGTATATAGTTTTAGTTTGGCAAGATGAAAAGAGTTCTGGAGACTGGCTGCACAACAAGATGAAGGCACTCAACATTATTAAACTGTACACTTAAGATGGTTATGATGGTAAATTTTGTGTGATGCTTATTTTCCCATGATTTTTTAAACATTTTTAAAAGACAAGCAAACAGACTCAGAGAGGTCAAATATACTCAGAAGTTTTGTTTCTGCAACTGCCATACTAAAATAATTTAAAAATTTTAAAATATTAATTTTTTTTGAATGTAAAGGAAATATGTTTGAACAAAGAATCACTCCTGCAGGATATCTACCCTTCCATTCAGATACCCAAGCCATAATCTGGGCATTATCCTAATGTCACACATTATTCCCTCTCCTTCTTGTCCAACATCCAGTCAGTCACTAAATCTTACTGATTCAACCAATAAAACATCCCTTATTTCTATCTCTTCCTTCCTTATCATGACTGCCACTGCTTTATTCAAGGCTGTCATTACAGGGACCTTGCAATCACTTCCTGCCTCATATCCTTGTATCCAAGAAGACTGTTCATTCTGGACTGATCATTGGTGCCTAGACTAAAATCCTTCAAAACCAAACCCTTCAAACCTTAAAGTGTTTCACATGAACATACATGGTGCTGCCAAGCATTGCTTTCATCTCCTATCTCATCTCACACTATCTCTGATCAATAAGCTCCAGACATAACCACTGCTTTGGAGGTCCCTAATATGCCAAGTCACTATTAAACTCCTCTGCTCTGAAATATTTTGTTCGCTCTACCTGCAATTGCCTCCTTCCCTTCTCACTGAAAAACATTCCCATTCATCCATGAAGAATTATTTCACAGGTATCTACTCTGGGAAGGCATTCTTGATACCCAAGGCTGCAAAGGACTCCCTCAAAATGATTTATTAGTATTTAAAGAATGTCATAATTATTAGTTTATGTATTTGTCTCTTGAAATCAGGGACTCTCTTCACAGTGGTCAAAATGTCTTTCTGTCATGACTGCCACGTTCTAGCACAGTGACTGCCTTATTGAAATACTCAGTGAATGTCTGAATGCATGAGTGAATAAGTGATGAATGAATTAGTAAATTAGTGCTTGTTAAGCATGAGTCCCAGCAATACAGCTGCCAAGAGAACCACATCTTGCTGCTTGAAGATGGGTCCCCAATCATGTAGGCTGGTCTATGCATTGCAGAGGAAAGTAGGTGAATTTGAAAAATGCTTCCATGTACTCCATCTCATTAAGGAGACTGAAGACTTACTAAATAGCACAGAATTACTTAGACAAAAAACATTAAAGAAACAGATTCTAGAAAGAGATAATTCAAAGCCAGTCTCAAGCATTAGTCAACAGAGAAAATAATAGCTTGACACAGAATGGAAAAAGACAAACACTTCTATCCTATACTGTTGCAGCAGCACAACACATCTGAGACTCTTTCCATAGAAGCTACACTTAGATTTTTTGCAATAGGACAAATGACACCCCAGTTTTCAAGAAGTGATTAAAAAATGCTGAGCCCTTGAAAATTCTGATGACCATTATCAGTCTCAAAAAGTAGAGATGCACATTAGCAATTGACAGCTTCCTG
>NW_006782803.1:388437-411922 GCF_000442215.2 Lipotes vexillifer | reverse complement strand
CCTGCTGAGAAACGCAAGGTCAGCATGATGAAGAACTGCTATGGCTAATCAGATATGTTTCTAGACCATGTATACGAGATGTGAATAAAAGTCAATCTTTAGTTAATCAAACCTACCAACTGCTATCAATTGCTGCTGATGCCTGACCCACATAGGAAGGCTTAGCAGAAAAGAAATGGGAGATGCATTTCTAATGATTTTAAAGTCCTTGTTTAAAAAACTGGAGCACTTGAGGGCATAAGTGGCATCTTCTTATCTTTCAGTTGAAGGTCATGAATTTAGACAGAAAATAATAATGAGGTTGAGAAGTAGCTTGAGTCAGATCACAGAGCAAAGAATTCTGACAGATTTGGAATATACCCAATAAGCAATTAGGAGCCATTGAAGTGCTTTGCAGAGGGAAGTAAATTTACATTCTAACTCATAAGTTAGACTCATGTAAATTGAATTTATGGAATCAATTAAGTGTGACATAAATGCCTCTAGAATATACTAAAACTAAAACATTTTATAAGGCTTGAAAGACAGAGTACTAAATCTTAAGCGGCAATAACCCTACTAAGCTTTATCAGGCCTTGAAATCACTGGCCAAATATTCTTCAGTCCCCTATACATAACCTCTTTATTTTTTTAATCTGAAATGCCTAAGGGTACTTTTGAACAGTGTACATCAAATTACTTGTGTCTTGCAAGAGTGTGAGAATGGTGCCCACCCCCCATCTATAGAGCTACATCCAAACCTCCAATCCATTATTCGTGGCTTCCAGTGCCCATTGAAGCCAAGGAACCAGAAGGCCCAGGATTGTGGTATTAAATTAACTGTTTGTGGGACTTCCCTGGTGGTCCAGTGGTTAAGAATCCACCTTACAATGCAGGGGACACGGGTTCAATCCCTTGTTGGGGAACTAAGATCCCACATGCCGTGGAGCAACTAAGCCCGCGTGCCACAACTAGAAAGAAGCCCGTGCACCACAACGAAAAACCCTGCATGCCGCAACAAAGATCCCGCATGCCTCAACAAAGACCCCATGCAGCCAAATAAATAAATAAATATTTTTAAAAGTAAATGAAAACATTATTAAAATAAACAAACTGTTTGACAGCAGAAATATTACTGGCCCAACTTTCATCATAATACCTCCTCAAACATATATAGCACTTGCTGTATGCCAGATACTATCCTAATATATATATATATATATATATATATATATATATATATATAAAAAGAGAGAGACAGAGAGAAATAGACATATATTCACTTCGTCTCCATTTACAGCAAACACACTCTTCATAACATCCTGTAAACTAGGTACTCATTATCCACGTTTTACAGAAAACGAAACAGAGACATTAAATAACATAGCCAACATTGCTCAAGGAGGAAATGGCAAAATTGAGATTTAATCCTAGGAAGCCTGGCTCCAGAGTCCATTCTCAACCAAGCTTTCATACTGTTTCTATAAAGTTTTTATTCCATTTTACCCTCTTCTGTGCTTGTGTAGCACCCTATACATGCCTCTGTCGTGGTGCTTCTCAAATTATGCTAAAACAGTATTTTATTATTTATATATTAAATATTATTATATATTTTATATAGAGAGAAATGTTTTATTTATATATTACTATACACAGTAATACTATATTATTATTAATACATAGGAATATAATATTATATTATTATTACTGTATAATTTATAGTAATATAATCCAAAATCCTCTGTGATCCTAGCTTGGGCAGGAAGGAAAATTATTCTATAGTAAACACAATAAATATGTGCTGATGAAAACCCACCAAACACCATGGCTGCTCACCACTCTCGGATACCCCTGTCTGCTCAACTGGCATTTGTACTGTCTTTATGACAGCTGACTTTCACCTTCAACTTTTGAACCTTGACCCCCGAACTCCTTTCAGATCACTACCCCTGGAACAAAACCAATAACAATATAACATCTGCCACTACAAAAACAACAATGATAATAAGAACCACAATAAAGACAGGAGTTAGTATTTATTGAGCATCAGCTAAGATTTTAGTCTTTGTTACCCTGGGCTGTCATAGTGGCTGGGCTCTATGCAATACAGAAAGAATTTTGCACTAAGACTGTTCTGCATGGACCATGCAATTGTCCAAAGAGCACTCTAAAATGGAACACCTATTCAGTTAAAAAAAAAAACAAAAAAACGAATCAAGAAACATCTGAGGAAAAACTGTAGTTTTTTGCTCTGTGAGGAAACCTACATAAACAACTTTTTTTTTAATCAAGCCACAAGTTTTTCTTCTGCATCACAGACTATCAGCTCTAGCCAGAGAATTCATTAAATCACATGCAAAATTCTACTGCTTAGAATTTTAGCTAAGGTTTCAACCTACCTTAGGAATGCAATTAGAGGCTGTAACAATGAGTCACAATTTATCTCAGTACAATGACTTCTGGCTCTTACATAAAATTTTAAAAACTACCAGAGAATGAGAGCAAGAGCCTTCTTCTTCACAATTAATATTTACTAAGTCTCCAGGGCTGCTGGAGATTTGGCCGAAATTACCTCAGTCTTTTTCTTCAAGTCTACAATCACAGCTGCAGTTTTTTTTCCATTACTATAGCAACCACAGGAATGCAAGCATTGTGTTTCCTTCTCTGTCCAAAACATATAAAAGAGGCAAAGCAGCAACAACCACCAGGAGACAGATAAATACCCTAAAAATGGTCATAATTAAGAATTTACATTTATGGGAGTATTTTGAAAGCACATCTGACTTCAGAGTACTTAGATCATTCAACTATGACAAAATACATATTCATTCAAGTTTATTGAATCAAGATTCATTAGTTTCATTTACAGAGACTTTCCACAAAGAAATCCTAAATTTACCAGTTGTCTTTTTGTCTAAACAAATGACAGAAAAAAAAATCTCCCCCATTAAGGTTATAGAGAACTCTGCAAACTACATAAAAACAATGTCTTATTTATACCCAAAAGGGAGCTAGAAAAGGACCAAAATGTAACAATTTAATGGTCTGATCCCCAGTTTTGTTGTTTATACTCCAAAATCATAGTAATAGTAAGGACATTCCTTCATGCCGACAGTTGTATCTTTACGTTCATTATAAAGTAACACAAGCACAGTATTTTAAAGAGAACTCAGCGGAACTTTCAAACATCTGACTCCTATTCTGTGTATCTATGGTTAGGTGACTTTAGAAGTCCTCAGCCCAATTTTGCTATAATAGAATGAATTTTAAGGTGAAAGATCTGTGGCATAAATAACAGCATTCTTCATTGTAAATACAGTGACTTAGGTCTTATACACAGACACATCTTCAAGGCTGGCTGATATATACTTATTCGTTGGGGGAAAAGTAGGAGGAAAAAGATTTTGAAGGATCTTCCTCCATGATCTATTCTGGCCTCTTTTTTCAGAAGAAAGCACTGATAGAGATAAAATGATGTTAGACAGATAGCCCTCCCAGTTCTCACAAAAAAAGGTTCCTAACACTTAGTAATTTTTCTCTTTTACATTTACAAGGAAGATATGTATCTTAATAATTTTCTAAAGAAATACATATTAAATACTTGCACTAGCCCTGCCAGATTATGTAGAACTCTTCCTGAGAAGCTGGACTCCTATGCCAATACGTATAATTTTCGGAGATCGGTGCGATAATAGATGCATTTACAAAGCATAATGGAAACTCACAGGATGGGTCCTAGTTTTCTTGGAGCAGCTTCACAGAGGTAGGATCATTTTCTGTTGGGTGCTAAACACACTGCACATTCACCAGATGATGGCACAATTTTAGGCACAGGGAGCAACATAGAGGAAGTGTGCTGGAGTTTGGAAGCAGAAAGTGAGCATGAGGCCATTTTGCAAAGGGTCTTGGATGCCATCACAAAGAGTCTAGACTTGATCTTGTGGGGAACAGGAGAACTAGCTTTAAGAAAGTCAATGACAATGGAAAAAGAATAACTGGGGAGATGGACTGCGGTGAGGAGAGACTAAAACAAGAAAGCTGTGCCAGGAAACTAAGGAAGTTAAATAGACACGTTATGGTGAAAGAGAGGAGACTGATTAGAAAGAGATTTAGAAGGGAGACTCCACATAACTTAATAACCTTGGATAAATCTAGGAGTCAGTAAAATAGACTAGTTGAAGATAACCATAACTTTTTTATTGAGAAATAACTGATGTATAACATTTTATTAAATTCAGGTATACAACATAATGGTTAGATATTTGTACATACAAGTATACCTCAAAGATATTGCAGGTTCAATTCCCAACCACTACACTAAAGCAAATGTCACAATAAAGTGAGTCACACAAATTTTTTGGTTTCCTGGTACGTATAAAAGTTATGTTTACAAAATATTATAGTCTATTCCGTGTGTAGTAGCATTATATCCCCCAAAAGTACATTAACTGAAAATACTTTATTCCTAAAAAATGCTAACCATCATCCGAGCCTTCAGAGTCACACTTTTTTCCTGGTCTTGTTTCAATACTGATGGCTGCTGACTGATCAGGACGGTGGTTGCTGAAGGCTGGGGTGGTTTTGGCAATTTCTTAAAATAAAACAACAATGAAGTTTGCTGCATCATGGACTCTTCCTTTCACGAATGATTCTCTGTAGCATGCAATGCTGTTTGACAGCATTTTACTCACAGAACTTCTTTCAAAATTGGAGTCAGTCCTCTGCCACTGCTGTATCAACTAAGTTTATGCAATATTCTAAGCCCTTTGTTGTCATTTCAAAAATCTTCATCCAGGAGTAGATTCCACCTCAGGAAACCACATTCTTTACTCAGCCATAAGAAGCAATTCCTCATCTGTTAAAGTTTTATCATGAGATTGCAGCAATTCAGTCACATCTTCAGGCTCCATTTCTAATTCTAGCGCTTTTGCTATTTCTACTACATCTGAAGTTGCTTCTTCCACTGAAATTTAAACCTCTCAAAGTCATCCATGAGGGTTAGAATCAACTTATCCAAATTCCTATTAATGTTGATATTCAGCTCTTTCCATGAATCATGAATGTTCTCATTGGCATCTAGAATGTAAATCCTTTTCAGAAGGATTTACTTTCAATTACTTTGCCCAGATCCATCAGAGGAATTACTATGGCAGCAATAGCCTTACGAAATGTATTTCTTAAACAGTAAGACTTAAAAGTCAAAACTTACTCCTGATCCATGGGTTGCAGATTGTATGTTGTGTTAGGAGGCATGAAAACACCATTAATCTCACTGTACATCTCCATCAGAGCTCTTGGGTAACCAGGCGCATTGTCAATGAACAGTAATATTTGGAAAGAAATTTTTTTCTCTGAACTGTAGGCGGGCTCAACATACTCAGTAAACCATTTTGTAAACAGATGTGCTGTCATCCAGGTTTTATTATTCCTTTTATAAAGCACATGCAGAGAAGATTTAGCATAATTCTTAAGGGCCCTAGGATTTTCAGAATGGTAAATGAGAAGTGGCTTCAACTTAGTCACCAGCTGCACTAGTATCTAACAAGAGAGTCAGCCCATCCTTTGAAGCCAGGCATTGACTTCTCTTCTCTAGCTATGAAAGTCACAGATAGTATTTTCTTCCACTACAAGGCTGTTTCATCTACACTGAAATTCTGTTGTTTAGTGTAGCCACCTTTATTAGTTATTTGAGCTAGATCTAGATAACTTGCTGCAGCTTCTGCATCAGCATTTGCTGCTTACCCTTGCAATTTTTATATTATGTAGATGGCTTCTTTCCTTAAATCTTATGAACCAAACTGCTAGCTTCAAACTTTTCTTCTGCAGCTTCCTCAACTCTCTCAGCCTTCACAGAATTGAAGAGAGTTAGGGCCTTGCTCTGGATTAGGCTTTGGCTTAAGAGGATGTCGTGGCTGGTTTGATCTTCTATCCAGACCACTAAAATTTTCTCTGTATCAGCAATAAGGCTATTTCACTTTCTTATCATTTCTGTGTTCACTGGAGTAGCACTTTTAATTTCCTTTAAGAACTTTTCCTTTGCATTCACAACTGGCTAATTGGTGCAAGAGGCCTAGCTTTTAGTTTGTCTTGGCTTTCAATAGGCCTTCCTCACTAAGTTTAATCATTTCTAGCTTTTGATTTAAAGTGAGACACACGTAACTCTTCCTTCCACTTGAACACTTAGAAGCCATT
The DNA here is from genome assembly GCF_000442215.2 of Lipotes vexillifer. Taxonomy (NCBI): domain Eukaryota; kingdom Metazoa; phylum Chordata; class Mammalia; order Artiodactyla; family Lipotidae; genus Lipotes; species Lipotes vexillifer. Next base: position 405,751 of record NW_006782803.1, on the reverse strand, counting down.
ATAGGGTTATTAATTGTGCTAATTTCAATACTACTGTTTCTCAGGGAGTAGAGAGGCCCAAAGACAGGCAAAGAGATAAGCGAACAGCCAGTTGGTGAAGCAGTCAGAACACACACGTTTATTGATTAACTTTGATTAAGTCTTACATGGCTGTGGTTCATGGTGTCCCAAAACGATTACAAAAGAAAATAATACTTTGTTTTATTTTTATTAATTAATAAATTTATTATTAAATTGAATAAACAATTTATTAAAATAAATTTATTAATAATTTGTGAAAATTAAATAAATTATTTATTTGTTTATTAATTGATATTAATTATTTGTTGTTGTTATTATTTGTTTTATTATTTTAATACACAGAAAATAATAATAATAATGGAAAATTTTGAAATATTGTGAGAATTACAAAAAATGTGACACTAAGACACAAAGTGAGCAAATGTTGTTGGGAAAATGATGCCAGTAGAGTTGCTTGACACAGGGTGCCCCGAGCCTTCAATTTGTAAAAAACACGTTATCTGCAAAGTGCAATAAAGTGAAGCATAATAAAACAAGGTATGCCTATATTGCAAAATTATCTCCACAGTAAGTCTAGTTAACATCTGTCACCACACATAAATGCATTTTTTTTTTTTTTTTGGTGAGGAGAACTTTTAAGATATACTCTCGTAGCAACTCTCAAATATACAGTACAGTATTATTATAGTCGCCATGTTGTTTAGCATGTCCCCAGGGCTTACTTATTTATAACTGGACATTTATACCTTTTGACCACGTTCACCCATGATAACTTCCAACTGGAACAACGTGAAGGGCAGAAACAGTGAATCGTATATAAACTTCTAGATTTGTCAACAAAATCAAATGTCAGCTTCTCTGCTTTGCAATCTCCTCTACTCTCTATGCTCTATCTTTGCCACCCAGTTTACCATTATAACAGTTAAAAACAGTTTAACACCTTCTCTAAATGATATTTTAACAAAGAGTGGAAAACATTTACCAAAGTAATCCACATAAAAATATCATGAAAAAGAAAAGAATCGATCTCTTGGTTTCTTAAATAAATCAAGAAGCTAAAATATTTTTTAATTATTTTTCCTTAATTCTTTGCCCTCCATATCTTCTCAGAGAGAAGAAAAATGCTTTAAAAATGTAGCAACCCAACAAATATAGTTTTAACTATTAAGAAAGGCTTTTCACAGTCATATACTGTAGGGCAGATATCTATCTTATTTTCTTTTAATAAACTTATTTTAATATCTAGCTCTTCAAGAAACAATTATAGCTTTGGAACACATTACGTAACAATGTAACACTACTACAGGAGCTTCCACTTTGCTAGCAGGATAATATACCTCACTGCCATTAAGCATGAGAAAGAAAAGGGCGTATTAGAAAGTCTAAGTATATACTGCATTCTATTTCTTACCTTTTTTTACTCAATATATGTTTTTATGATTTATTTATGTTGTTGTATGTCATTCAGTCCCTTTGCTTCTAACTGCTGCATTGTAATAATTCGCATCCATCCCATTTCTTATATAGTTTGCTTGCATTACACATCTAGGCTTCCTTCATCTCCCTGGTACCACAAATAATACTGTAAGAAGTAGACTTAATTTTGCTAAGTACTATAAGATTTCTTTCCAGAATGACCACTTTGGTCTACACTTGGACTAGCAGTAAACAAAATTTATGCCCTCCCACGTTTGCCAATAATTAATAATACCCTCTTTCTATAGCAGAGGGAGCTCTGCTCAATATTATGTAACAACCTAAATGGGAAACGAATTTGAAAAAGAATAGATACATGTATATGTATACCTGAATCACTCTGCTGTACGCCTGAAACTATCACAGCACTGTTAATCAACTATACTCCAATATAAAATAGTTTAAAAAAATACCCTCTTCCTTAATTTTTGCCATTCTGATTGAAGTGAATGATGATTACTGATATAATAATTTGCATCTCTTACATTACTAGTGAGTGAGCATTTCTTCACACACTTGAAAGCCACTCATAGTTCCCCTTCTGTGAACTGCCCAGTCATGCTAGTTACCCATTTTGCTATTTTGCTTCCTGTTTTACTCATTATATAAATTAAAGTCACATATGCACATAATTTTCATGTTTTACATGGATAACTATTTTAAGTATCTGACTATGTATGTGGGTATACAAAGAACCTGCCTGAAAAATAGGCTTATAAAAGTATTTTTTTCTTTCTAATTTAACCTAACAATTGTAAAGCATTATTTATCAGAAACTCTATTTTTAAATATTCATATTGCCTGAGAATTTACCCTAAGTGAAAAATTCAACTGAAATGAGAATCTATATGTAGAATGATTGGTAATCTCCAAAATTTCCACAATAGGAGAATAGTAAAGCAAATTCTAGTAGAAGAATATGGTAGAATATAATGTTGCCCATGAAGTTATAGTTAAAAAGGTTGTATAATAATTCATTCCAGAAACATTTATTGACTGCTTATGGAGTACCAAGGACCCCATTAGGTGCAAGGAATATAGGCATTACATTTCAGGCTCCACACAAAGAGCTCATCATCGAGTTAGAAAAAAACACATGCAAACAATTATTACAGATTACTTGCGTAGTGTATAGATATGCTTACAAGCAATGTGCTGTGAGAGCTCAAATAACAGGAAACCTCTGCCAGGTGAAAGGGAAGTGCTTTGAAGAGGAATCTAATGTTAAGCTGCACTGTAAGGGATAAACATTTGACAAATACCTCAGTTGGGGAGGGAGAGTGCCTTCTAGGAAGTCGAGGAGAGCATACTCAAAGGCATTGAGGTGCGAAAAAGCATTGGCCATTTGGGAAATACCCCACTGTTCTTTACTACTGCACTCCTGGATATGTGTCCAAGTCTTGCTAGAGTGAGTTTGGAGGCTGGAGAGATACGCAAGAGGCATGTGATAATAGTTTTTTATGCCCTTCTTTGGAGGCCTCCAGACGCTTGATATACAACTACCAAAGGCACAGATATCAGGCACTGGCCTGGGGGTTGGGGATGTGAGGATGAACAAGACAGACAAGCCTCTGTTGAAGGGCGTGAAGTGAAGAACTGACAACCCTATCTTATGTTTTCAGTGGCTTAGTCTAGATGCAGTGTGGAATAAAGAGCAGGAATCGAGGCACATAGAGGCTAGTTACCTTGCTATTGCAATAACACAGACCTGAACTAAAGCAAAAATATTTATGGTATACTCATGAGAAGTAAAACACACAGATACAAAGTTATGATAATTAGCATAATCATCTTCTGAAGAATACTTCACGGTATAAAAACTTTCAAGAGCTGGTCTAATGAACTCTTTTGGTAGACTCTAAGAATAATATCACTGCCTCCATTTTATAGATGGATACTCAGTATCATGCCAAAGGAAAACAGTCAGGGAATGGAAGAAATAGGAATACTATCACGGTTCACTTGATTCGAAAGTCACTCGTTTACTCACATTTAATGATTAACTTATATGTACCAGACATCATTCTATGAGCTGGGGGTAAAAATTCCAACAAAATAAAGCCTTCTTCCTGCAAGAGTTTGCAGTCTAGAAAGAGAGACCAGTAAGCAAATAGCCAATTACAACGCAGTGCAACTGGTATTCTAATAAGGGCTAAGCCAGAACTGCCTGTCCACTCGTTAAGTGTACGAAGTACAATGAAGACAAAAAGTTAAACCAGAAAAGAAAACCCATTGTATGAAGGGTGGAAGGACGGAAATTTATGTGTTTTCTTAAAAGTCAGTTAATGTTATCATGGCACTTTTATAATTTAAAAGGCTAAAGGCAGATAAAGAAAAGAGAATAGGGTCAAACACAGAGCACACATGACTTCATGGCAGCCATTTCATTTCTCTCTATTAACATAACTCTTAGAAACAACACACGTGTTAATTCACAGGCAAATGTTTGAAAGGTACGAGATAGCTAAACAGAATCTCCCCCAATTTAAAGAGCTCAAGTGTTTAATAGTCAATGCCGGGCAAACAGAATGAAGAGGTAAAGCACAGTAAAATACCAAGAACTAAGGAAACTGGATCAGATAACATTGTTTGCACTGAATGATAAACATTGACTCAAATTCGACTTAATTACCAATGATGCCTACAGTTTTGCCAGCTGTATTATAATTCAAATCACTCCTCCGCTTCTTTGCCAAAATGTGTTTGAGAATTTGTTTTGTTAAATATGAGAACATCATGTAAAAAAGTACCAGTTCTAGATTGAGTTAAAAATAAAAGCCACAAATTCATAATGCATGAGCAAATAAAAATGTTCAAGTAAATTAAGAAGCATGTTTGCCTATTAAAGATAAATAGAAAGTTTGGGGTTGGGGAAGTGGAGGTAGAGGTGGTTTGGGAAGACTGTCTGGAGATCAAATCATTATTTTATCATTAACTTCACTATGTAGGTTTCGTGTTAGTATAATACATGGTGATCATAAAGCTCATCAGACAGAAGACTGAGGGATAATGTCTTTTTGTCTTTGATGAAGCTGTGGTGGATTTTGGAAAGGGCACTGGATTTGAAGCTGGAATATTTTGATCTACCTCTTACCAGCTGTGTGTCCTTGGGCAAGACACTTAATCACTCTGAAATCCAAATTCCTCAAGAAATTTCACACAGTTTTTGTGATGTTTAAGTGCGATAACATGTGCTAGAATTTGCAAAATAATAAAATGTCACATAAATATCAGTTATTTATGACTAGGTATTTTAAAGAACATTATTAAACTCTAACCAAAACCAAGACAGAGTTAATGTTAAAAAATTCTTGACTAGAAGGATTTATCTGCTTTTATTACCTTGTCACCTCATAATATTCATTTTGAAGTGTTTTGTTTTTTTTTTTAAGATGTGGCGTCAAAATTGATGGGGTCCACTAGAACACGATCCAGAACTTTGGAAAACAAGGAAAAGGTTAACATTTTTTCAAATACTATGGGGGAAAAAACAAAGAATACATTTTCTGAGAACCTTGACACTCAAAATCCTTATATACCAACATTCCTCTGTCCCTTCTTGGTTTGGTTTAGTAATATTATCCTCTTCTTTAGGGAGAAGAAACAAAGGTTAAGTGACTGATACAAAGCTCAAGCTAGTAGCAATCCTCAGATCTTCAGACTCTGAATCCAGGCCTGTGTTAGCTGTGTCACTAATAAACCTTTCAAGGTGCCACTGACTCAAATAAAACCTTCACACCATTGTTCCTTTATCTGTTGTACCTACTTGAAATATTACCTTCCTTTATAAAGCAGGTGCATATTCCTTACATTACCATTTCTGTACTTTGAGAGATACAATCCACATCTAAAAAGCCTCAATGAGAAAACTTCCTGTGAAGAAAAATGACAAAGTACTTCTAATCATCATATAGAAGAAAAAATTTAGGTGAAAGTTTTTTTATAATTATATAGTCTTATAAATGGCAAGTGGAAGTTTTGGCAGTGGAAACACTAATTGCTTCCTTGAGTTCTTCTATGACAAGCCTATTTTATGGGAAAATACATTTTCTCTGGTTACTACATCAGTAGTTCCACTATAGCTTCAAAGAGATTAAAAAGAGCAACAGTGATAATACCTGATAATTACACAGCACTTCCTGTGTATCACAGACTGTTCTATGTACTTTATATATTAACTCATTGTCCCTACATATTCCCAAAACTATTTCCAGAGGACAAAAATGTAGCCAATATTTATCCCGCTGTTACCCTTTAGGTAACAACAATAATCTTTAGGAAATTCTGAAGCAGTCTGTAATAAACAGCTTCCTGACAGAGAAACTCACAAGTCCCACCCTCCTAGCAAAACCGCTGCCTAGAAAGCAAGTTAAACAGTTTTAATCCCTTCTGCCGCAGCTTGGTGGATTTGGTAACAAGAGGTAGGAAACATTCCAAGAAACAAAAATTTGCAAGGAATACAAGAAAAAAATTGTCATCCAGGTAACATGCAAGTTAGAACCAAACTTTTCTCTGCCTAAATTGAGGGAGGTCAACAAAGTCCCACTTACCCCAAGTGCAGAAGGCCTTTTTTTTTGAAGAACTGGATTTATTTATTTATTTATTTATGGCTGCACTGCGTCTTCGTTGATGCGTGCAGGCTTTTTCTAGTTGCATCAAGTGGAGGCTACTCTTCGTTGCGGTGTGCAGGCTTCTCATTGCGGTGGCTTCTCTTGTTGCAGACCACAGACTCTAGGTGCACGGGCTTCAGTAGTTGTGGCACGTGGGCTCAGTAGTTGTGGCTTGTGGGCTCTAGAGCGCAGGCTCAGTACTTGTGGCACACGGGCTTAGTTGCTCCGCAGCACGTGGGATCTTCCTGGACCAGAGACCGAACCTGGGTCCCCCGCACTGGCAGGTGGATTCTTAACCACTGCGCCACCAGGGAAGTCTCAGAAGGCCTTTTGTTGCAAGTAAATGTTTGCTAAGTGTGAGCAAAATCATTCACAATGAAAAAACATCTGTTTCCCAAAAGTTACACATAGAAAATAGGAAGAGAAATAACTGGAGCCAGCAGAAATACAGGCACAACAGCTCGATGCTTCACAGATGGCATTTGAGCCAACTGCAGACATAAACAAAGCACTCTGCAATGAGGATATGGGCTGGGGTTCAAGTAAGTGATCAGTAGGATACAGGTCTGTGAGCTGTGTGGGCCAGTACAGATGGTGGAAGTGAAGACCCAAAACCGGGCTGGTGACTGGAGGAGGGTGTGGGACCACGTGTGCCACAAATATTCCAGTGAGTGCGCAGGTAGTCAACACCAGACTGTTTGCTGTTTTGTTTGAATTCAATTCATCTTAAACTAGTCTTTTTGTTCAATTTATGAAATCTACTGTCAAGTGTTGCCTTCATGTCTTGTTAGGGAGAAGAATTCCTCAGCCTGTTGTAACCAACCAAAATTGTGGCCACTATCTTGAGACGCCCACACGGATGGGGCAGAGCAGGCAGCAGCCCTTTTGAAAAAATGCTTTCCTTGAATCAGCACACACCCTGCTTGTTTATATCCTGAGCACAGAGCATGAAGAGGGAAGGATTACTTATACTAACCCCACAACCCTTTACTGAGTAAGAAGCAGAAATTACTGCACAAAAACAAATGCACAATAGCTTGACCTAATTCTGAAGCAGTTTTAATTTTTAAAGTACTTATAAACTAAATTTGAAATAGCACCTAACCTTAACAGAATTATAACTCAATGCTTTTTTATTCCACAACACTGTGTTGAATCTAGAAATAAAAGGATAGAGGCACAGTTTGCCTTTTGACTGGCTAAATACTGCTGATAAGAGAGTAAAATCATTCCAAAATAGTAATGATAAGTCTTTTGTAATTATTAAAGGCTATATCAGAGCACAAAAGCCCCAGCTACTTAATCCTATTAAATATCTACTTCATAACGCTAAATGCAGGTGAAGCACATTACTGTTGCTGCATAAAATAAGATGAAATGTTAAGCTCTTTAGAGAATATAAAACTGTGGAGCCAGATTTTCATACTTACAACTCAGTATGACTATTTCTATAGAATAAGAATCTGGCTTAAGTTGTGTAATCATTTAAGAGGTCCCAAAGTCTCCTTCCTGGCTCTCTTCTCACCTCTCAAATGTAAAAACACGTTTCCTGAAATAGCTGAGATGCGTGCCAGCTCCCTGTCAATGAAAAGTAATAATGAGAACTTTGACACAATGGCCATCAACAACTCTCCTCCGACCGCCACTGTTTGGAACCTGTATCTCTCTCTGGTGATGAAACATCTTCTTGGTCCAGCACCTCTACTCTCAGTTCTACATTATTTTCAAGCAATAGTTTCTTTGTGGGACTTTTCAAGACTCCAAATACGCCATGCTATTGGTCTCCACTCTTGGCCAAACTTGGCTTTGGAACACAAAATCATTTCTTAAGATGATGAGGCACCAAAATAATCAAACCCTTAATTGTCTAGCATTCCTGTAATTCTCCAGTGACTAGAAACTTAAAAGAAAATACATACCCAAGAAAACAATCCAATGTGTAAATGTTAAGTTTAATGGAAGTTTAGAAATACAATGAAAAATATGGAAAAGTATATTAGGAAAAAAATAATGTCAGAGATAAGTAGGGCTGTACCATTCTGCCTTATCATTTTAGTTCGTGAACTCAACATTTATTTATGTATGATAACTAGCATATACGTATTCAATAAATGCTTGCTGTTAGCCTTTATGATAATGATTGGGGGGTTGTGTATCTAAAAATAAGAGTGAAAACAGAAGCAAAGAAAGGGAAAATATATCATATATAATATTAACTTAAATAATGAGGGCAGAATAATAGTTATTCCCAGGAGATATTCCTAAGGAAAAAAACAGTGTCAATGGAGAACACCATGTACAAGAGAATGCCATGGAGAACAGACTCTGCCTTCTTCTTCTCTGCTTAAGTCTGAATAAATGGGAACACTGCCTGCCACACTGAAGACACTAAAAAATATTTCTTGAATGAATGAATGAATGAATGAATGCAATCACTCCTACTATAACTCCTTTGTGGGAAACCACAACACACATGAACTAACCAAGGGCCCTGAGAAATCCTGAGGTAAAAGAAACCTACTTACTTGCTTTTTTAACCTAGGATTTTTTAACATAAAGTTTTTAAAGAGTTTGTAAGTTTAGTCACCAGTTAGTATAGATCCCCACTCAAAAAAGGACAAAAAGCTGGTTAATTATTTTGTGTTTCTTTGCTCATGTTATACACAATATTGTTCCAAAAAATAATTCAGGAAAGCTTACAAAAACACATATTCTCCATCATGAATAGCTGTTCAGAGGTGAAGCTGAGATTAAAAGTCGGAGGCATTCTAACTGCCAAGGACTCTTCTCATGCTTATAAAAAGATGTAGCATGTCCCAATCATATGCAATCTCTGAAAGTGTTACTCCATCTTTTTTTTTAATATCAGTTTTGAAAACCCTAATGGAAGAGCAACTCACTCTATAAAAAGGAATCAGGGCTTAGACTTGACTAGAGGTGTGAAGCCGAATTCTGGGCCTAGAAGAAGTAAACACATGAATGGGTAATAATGAAAAATGCCAATTATGAAGCCCATACAGCTTACAAAATACATCCTGTGTATTACCTCATACTGTCCTCAGAAAGTCCCCTACAATATAGAAGAAAACTAACATTTGTTCATCTAATAAGCACCTATATTCTACATGGAATGCTTGAACCTGTACATCCATGATATCATGTAGTCGCCCAACAATATTTAGAAGTCCATATGATATCTTTATTAAAAATATAATCATTGGAGGCCTGGAGAACAGGGCTGAATCTCCTCCTCACTCTTCCAAAACAATAAAATCAAGAAGAATAAGAATAAACCCACACAGGACCTATGGCTTCAGCATTAGATAGACAAGACTCCAAACTCATATTATCCATAAGTAGAAGAAAGAAAAAAAATTCCAACAGAGCTTCCACCACTTGTCTACTCTTGCAACCAGCCTATGGATACAAAGAGCAATGGAGGGGGAACTGAAAAGGCTCTCTGAAAGAACACAGGGTATACAGTCTAGGACAAATACAAGCAAAACATTCCCAGAAAAAGAAAGTGAAACCATAAATGCAAAAGTGAGGTCAACAGGTCTGGACTTGGTAGTTCATAGCCCTGGCAATGGGAAAGGAGGTTGGAAAATGTGGGGGACCAGAAGTGGTGAAACTGTTATATAGTGACATTTCTGATAGTCTTTAGGTGGGAGATAAGGATGATATCGAAGGATGGCGAGTTTGAGCTTTGTTGAACTGAATAACATAATTTGTTTCATGAGACCATCCAAAGAAGGATGTAGTTTCACCTCTGGCCCCAATCAGGTAAAACAGAACATTCTGACTCCGGACCCTTTCCAATGACCAGAGGTGTTAAGCAGAGAACACTGATGCTCGGGTTAGAAAGTTGACCTGTGGTGCTGAACAAACTGAGCAAAGTAAATGCTGGAGTAATAAATGACTCGGGATATTCTGCAGGATTTACTGAGGGGAGAACAAAAGAACCTCCACAGTAATGGTATTAATCAATATTTAGAGATCTTAGAGCAATTACAGTAGTATAAAGAATTTTCTACAGATAGAAACAGGGTCGATGAAACAAACAAACAAAAAATACAACCAGGCATACAAGAACAGAAGATAAGCAAGGTGGGAACACACAGAAAAAGATCATAAATACCTGTGAAAGACCCAAACTGAACAATTAATTCTTTTACCCATACTTTCTCTTAGTCATACCCATTTTAACCAGTTACTGAATAAAATGATGTGAGATCTTCAGCATTTCCTCTTGTAACCTGTTATATAATAATAGTTACGTTAACTGAATAGAAATCTATATCACTTATATTATAATGACAAATGGTCATTCTCACCAATTAAGCATACCACCTTCATCAGTTCTGGATTAAAAAATACTTCCAAGTATTTATGTTCAGATGTCTGGGGTTGTATGAATGCTACCTAATTACTATAATCATATTTTGGAGCCCAAGGTAAGCAAAACCAGTTAATTTACACCCTTTAAAAATATACCTTAGCCACATTTATTTGTTTCCATGTGCTACATGTGACACCTTAACTTGTTAAGAATTTTAACTGAAATGGAGAGCAGCTAGTTTTGCAGAAAAATGAGTAATGATGTGAACAAATTCATTTCCCTGTATTTGTTATGTATGCAATTACAGACACCTATATGAAGTTCATGAGATAAAGATATTCCTTTGTTTTCATCCAATAAAGTTTCATGCCAGGGACTGAATGAAGGGTCTCTTTCCAGGAGACTGTTTTTGCCATTGAAAACTCTGTCTTCTTCAGGCATTTGCTGAATGATGCATTAGCAGGAGCTACAAGGATCACATTGTTTCACACCAAATAGCCTCTACACTTTGATTCATATATCACACATGTTCTGTTTTTTACATTTCTGTTTTCACACCCACTACCTAAGTGTAAAGGGATTTGAAGACAAGTACCACAGTTTTCTAACTTTCAGCTGCTTTGGTCGTATTGATGGAGGAAGTTAAGGAACATGTAGAAAACAGAATCAAAATTAAGGAGATCATATTTCTGTTTTACGCCCTGTGATACAGTGAAGTTCACTAAGTAACAATTACTCAAAACATTCATTTTAGATCACTTAGCTTCACTGAAAATCCCTTAAATTGGCTAATACAATTTTAAAAGATTATTTAGTGTAGAGAAGAGAGAGCCAGAGGTGTGAATTCATAGAATGTGAAGAAGGCTATCAATAATAATAAATCGTTGTTATATAAAAGAAATTGACATATAACTCTTCTCATCTTTTGAGAAATTCAAAAAACAAGTGAGTTTAAATGACTCCAAGAAAGTTTGTTTCTTGTAGATACTGAGATATAACAATGAGAATAATTTCATACTTTTCTCAATGGTGTTTAAAAACACATACATTCGATTAATGAGTCCTAGAATTTTCAGTAGTCATATTGCATGGTAATTCCAGGATTCTTAAAAATTAATTAAACAGATATCCTTAGGGAGTCCTGTCTGATAAATGAATTTACAAAATGTGAATAGTAAGTTCCTAATCCACGAAATAATTACGTTAGTAGTAGATGTTCAACTCCCTAAGGTTGTATTCTAAAATAATAGAATAAATTTTACAACGGAAGGGACCCTACTGGCCATTTAACTAAACCTTTACATTTTCTTTTTTATGTATTTATTTATTTATTTTTTGGCTGTGTCGGTCTTCATTGCGGCACATGGGCTCTTTTATCTAATTGCATTCTATTTTTCAACTTTATCAAAAGCCTAAAGAACCTCTTAGAAGTACTGTCTAGTAGACCGTAAGACAGTTAAGGTGTCCAATGGAAAAAATGTCTTGAAATCATACTACAATGTAGAAAAACATTTACACACACACACACACACACACACACACATCTAGCCAAGCAAAGTACATGGAAAATAAATATATTATTTTGCACATAATACCACTTAACATATTTAAACATATATTAACAAAAATTCTGGGCTTCCTTGGTGGTGCAGTGGTTGAGAATCCACCTGCCAATGCAGGGGACACGGGTTCGTGTCCTGGCCCGGGAAGATCCCACATGCCACGGAGCGGCTAGGCCCATGAGCCATGGCCGCTGAGCCTGTGCGTCCGGAGCCTGTGCTCCGCAACAGGAGAGGCCACAACAGCGAGAGGCCCGCGTACCGTAAGAAAAAAAAAATTCTAATTTTTCCAAGCAAGGATTTAATTAAGAAAGAAATTTAGTTTTCAAAAGTCACTAGCAGTATACACCAGTGATTTTGAAGGCTGAAACATATTTCCTTTAAAGAAGTAGAAAGTCTACACAAAAACCTCAGTTTGTCAAAGATCCCACTGTTACGCCTCAAAGCTTTTACTAGACTTTACAGGTATAGATACACCTGGTGCTCTCCTCAAGTAATCACTGACCACTAAGCCACTTGAAAAAGGAGGAAGACCATCACTCTTAAAAAGTAAAAGACCTGGTTGCAAAGGGAAGGCAACTGAGAGCTCCAAAAGAAGGGAAAAGACTTGACATTAACAAGGCTATGTTTAGAAGGCAACTCCATCAGTGTAGACCTGCCTAAGAAAATCTGATTCAAATGAGTTACATTGTTGGCACCCTTCTTTGGCCTCTTATACATTATTAAAACAAAATTCTGAAATTGAATTTTAATGTTGTTCAGAAAAACAGAGCACAGTGCAGTGGTCTTTGGCACTTCCCCACAAACAAACTCAGGGTCCAGACCAGCCTCTGCAGTTGCCCAACACAAGAGTCAAACCTAGACATCAGCAACTACCTACAAATAAAGGGTCTTCAGTGTTAGGTCATCTTGGGTAACACATGTCTTTGGAGAGAATGAATATACCAATATCTGTATCTTCTCTTGTGAATAGTGACTGGGGAGTCTAAGCAAACCTTAAGTTGTCTAGCCTCTTTAGATTTATTTATTTTAATTAAAGAGAGATTTATTGGCTTCTAAGTCATTTGTATTAATTCATATATACCTCTATATATTTATGTTTAACCAAAAAGGCACATAGGTACAAAGAAAATTCATTCCTGTCACTTGAAAAACCTAAAACCATTTGGTTAGGGCCATAAATTTACTTTATATGGGGCTCTATTCAAAATTAACATTTGATGAAGACTTATAAGGAGACATATTTAGTCTGAAAGGTAACTTTGCTGTGGTCTTTCCACATTTCATATGTCACCATCATTTTTCCTTATCATAAAATTCTTTTATTGATTTGGAAAAAAATGGTCCAATTCTCATTGAAAAAAAAAGGCAGTCCAACCTAAAACAATGTAGATTCCTTATATTAGAAGCTGTGTGATTCATTAGGTCCAAGTAACTTCCAACAAATACACATACCAGCTGAACATCTGATAGACAACATTACATAGGCTCTTTATCAAGGGGCTCCTAATTGATTTTTAAAAGGTATGTTCCCGAACCATCTCACAGGTAATCTCCTGCAAAACAGACACAGAAAATCTTGCTAAATCCTACCTTTAAATCAAATATTTGCATTTGGCACACATGTTCTTGTCAATGAATTTTCGGTTTTAAGAAACATAATCTAAATGGAATTCAGACACCTGATGACATATGCTTATGAGGACACCTGTGTAAATTCAGAGGACTTACAGCCACGCCTTAGAAACCACCTTAATGTAATCCCTGGAATTAATATCCTTTTGCTTTAATAACATATATGAGTTTTTAAAAAATCAGACAGTGGAAGACAATTCACATACAAGATGTATTCTAATGTCCCTCAGTTGTGTGTGACAGCCAATCCTCAAGAGAGTGGACAAAATGAGAAGAACTGACAGAATCAAGAAAATATGAGGTCTTATTTCTTTCACTCTGGAATCTAGGATCTTATTTGGTTCCACATCCTCCAAAGGATGGGTTTTCCAGAAAAAAAAGGAATTTGTATGTTGTCTCTATATCCAGGCAGAAAATTATGATGTTACCATGTGATTTAATTAGGTTTGCCCTTGATTTGAAGATATCTGGAATAAACTGCATAATACTAAAAACGTATATATGCTTTTGAATTTTCTACTGTACTTTTTAATAACAAGAAACTAACATTTTTGCTTTCTTATTTACATGTGAGGAGTTAGCTACAGCTACACAGACTTCACAGTCCCTCATAGCAGCAAACAGAGTTGAGGCACAAGCTGCACCTTTTAGAAAGAACAAGTGCCTCCTTAATGCAAGATTTCAAAAATCTTGCTTAAAAATATGTAATTACAAATAGGACATGTTTATCCTTTCCTCTTGGTCTGCATTAGTGTGTGACCTCAACAGAGAGAAAAATGAATTTTTTAATAAAATAAAATAATCTAGATTCTAGCAGATACATAAGAAACTGGTGGGAGGATTGTGACCTAAAGGCAAGAGGGTAATATTTTATCATTGATGAACTCCCTGAAGCCACATCCAATTTTATATGCCTGCTTCTTCTCTACCCACCTTTATTCTATTATCATAATTTTAATACCTTTAGGGAAAGCATATGGCATAGCTCCAACCATAGCTCAGTAGCCACCTCTCTTTTATTGGGTCTTTTAACCCCATTTTGTATCTCTATCCTGCTTTCTAATATATTTGTGCTTTCATTCCCTACCTGCTCCCTCTTTACCAGCTTTCATTTATCTTTAAAGTGAATAAAAAGAATTACTCTAGAAAGAACGTGAAAAGTGATACTCATATAATGTTCATCCCTATTGCAATTTTGAATGTGCTGTTATGGTTTCCTTTATTTTAGCCATTTCACACGCAAAGAAATTGTAACTAACTACATGGAAGGATGTAAGGGAAAAAATGAACCCCAAAATATGACACAGAGCAATTTACACAAGACTTTATGCTAAAGCAAACAGAGAGTTATGTTCTCAACCCTTTAAAAAAATAAAGAGTAATCAGATTCTGATGGAATACATATCTGAATGTGAAGTGCAAATAAAATAAACTGGGAGGATCAACACATGTTGGGAACAGTATAAAATGCAGCTTGAACTCATGAGGGTTTGGATCTATTTAGTTATGCCAAATTGAAATATATCTACAAAGTGAACTCTGGTTTCCTAAGACTATGGTTTACATGCACTGAATTTTAAGCAGATCTCACACTTTAATCACTTTAAATCATGCTTTTGTGGATTAAGGGTACTGATGTTCTCGTGCACATGCACAAAACATTGAAGTTAGGAATAATACATATACATTTAAATTTTAAATCAGTTTAAACTTGTGAGGAGTAATTTTTCTGTTAATTTTTCCTGTAATTGTCTATCTTTTTCTGTTGTTGTTAGTCTCTCTAAATCATGTAAATTTCAGTGCATTTCGTGTGTACAATTCATTGCCAACTTAAGGCATAGAAGCAAACCTGATTATCAGACCAACAGTGTAGACTGAGGTCACCAAAATATTGTTTATAAATATGTATTATCCAAAGAGTGACTGAGTTTGCTTTTGTGCACATCACAACCTGTAACATGCTCACCTTTCTGGAGGCATGTGTTTGGGGTGGAAAGTCCTAACAGGTTATTTCCCCGAACAATCACTTATATTTTAGTTTAGTTAAGAGCACTAACATTAGAGACGGGCGCGAGCCGCGGCTGGGGGCTCGGAAACCAGAGACGGGCGGGAGACGCTGGGGCTGCTGCTGCCGCCACCAGGGGGCCTGTGTGCGAGCACAGGTCACTGCCCCCACCCCTCTTCCGGGGAGCCTGTGCAGCCCGCCACTGCCAGGTTCCCGGGACCCAGAGACAATTTCTCAGGGAGAACACACGGCGGGCCTCAGGCTGCTGCAACGTCACGCCGACTTCTGCCGCCGCAGGCCCGCCCCGCACTCCGTGCCCCTCCCTGCCCCCGGCCTGAGAGCGCCAGAGCCCCCGAGTCAGCGGCTCCTTTAACCCAGTCCTGTCTGAGCAAAAAACAGACGCCCTCCAGCGACCTACACGCAGAGGCAGGGCCAAGTCGAAAGCTGAGCCCCTGTGAGCTGTGAGAACAAAGAAGAAAAAGGGAAATCTCTCCCAGCAGCCTCAGAAACAGCGGATTAAAGCTACACAATCAATTTGATGTACCCTGCCTCTGTGGAATACATGAATAGACAGCGAATCATCCCAAATTGAGGAGGCGGACTTCTAGAGCAAGATCTATGATTTTTTCCCCTTTTCCTCTTTTTGTGAATGTGTATGTGTATGCTTCTGTGTGAGATCTTGTCCGTATAGGTTTGCTTCCACCATTTGTCCCAGCGTTCTATCCGACCATTGTTTTTTTTAATTTTTTTCTCAATAATTAATTTTAATTTAAAGAACTCTATTATACTTTACCTTCTTTCTATCTTTCCTTCCTTCCTTCCCTTTTTGAGACAACGAATCGTCCCAAATTGAGGAGGTGGACTTGGAGAGCAAGTTTTATGATTTTTTCCACTTTACCTCTTTTTGTGAGGGTATATGTGTATGCTTCTATGTAAGATTTTGTCTCTATAACTTTGCTTCCACCATTTGTCCTAAGGTTCTATCCTTCCCTTTTTTTTTTCCTCTAAATAATTATTTTTTTAATTCAATAACTTTATTATACTTTATTTTATTTTACTGTATCTTCTTTCTTTCTGTATTTTTTCCTTCCTTCCCTCATTCCTTCCTTCCTTCCCTCCTCCCTCCCTCCCTCCTTTCTTTCCTTCTTGCCTTCTTCCTTTCTTTTCTTCTTTCTTTCTTTCTTCCTTCCCTCCTTCCTTCCTTCCCTCCTTTCTTTCTTGCTTTCTTTCTTTCTTTCCTATTTCCTCCTACTTCTACTAATTCTCTCTACTTTCTCTCCCTTTTATTCTGAGCCGAGTGGATGAAAGGCTCTTGCTGCTCCAGCCAGGAGTCAGGACTCTGCCTCTGAGGTGGGAGAGCCAACTTCAGAACACTCGTCAAGAAGAGACCTCCCAGCCCCACATAATATCAAACGGCGAAAATCTCCCAGAGATCTCCATCTCAACACCAGCACCCAGCTTCGCTCAACGACCAGCAAGCTACAGTGCTGGACAACCTATGCCAACCATATAGCAAAACAGGAACACAACCCCACCCACTAGCAGAGAGGCTGCCTAAAATCATAATAAGTCCACAGACACCCCAAAACACACCACCAGACGTGGACCTGCCCACTAGAGAGACAAGATCTAGGCTCATTCATACACCACAACACAGGCACTAGTCCCC
>NW_006782803.1:353909-387747 GCF_000442215.2 Lipotes vexillifer | reverse complement strand
CCCACCACCACCCCAGCCTCCCACTTTTCTTCCTAAGGAAAGCTCTAAAATAGAGTTTCAAAGGTTTCAACTCTCTTAACCAGTAGGCCCCCGAGATTCTGCCTTTTTGTGGGCACATGGCATTGACCTTATCTGCAGATCATCTCCGTGGATTATGTTTTCACTAGACATGCCCCTGGGGAAAAATATTGTCCAAAAAAAGGTCCTGTTCTAGACCCACCCAGAATGACATAATATTAAGTGTTTTCCATCTTCAACAGTGATACTCTTTTGAGAACTCACAGCCAGTTTGAATTTAGCTAAGTCCAATGTTTTCTTTCTCTTTTTGGTTCATAATTTCCCAGGGGCCTGCTACCTTCGTGCTTAGCTGAAAATGCAGCATTCTCCAGCAGAGAATGCTCTCTGGTATATTTAAAGCAATTAGGTCCCGGGACTTCCCTGGTGGTGCAGTGGTTCAGAATCCGCCTGCCAATGCAGGGGACACGGGTTCGAGCCCTGGTCCGGGAAGATCCCACATGCCGCAGAGCAGCTAAGCCCGTGCGCCACAGCTACTGAGCCTGAGCTCTAGAGCCTGCGAGCCAGAATTACTGAGCCCATGTGCCCCAACTACTGTAGCCCACGTGCCTAGAGCCCGTGCTCCGCAACAAGAGAAGCCACCACAATGAGAAGCCCGCGCATAGCAACGAAGAGTAGCCGCCGCTCGCCGCAACTAGAGAAAGCCGCGTGCAGCAACGAAGACCCAACGCAGCCAAAAATAAATAAACTAATTTAAAAAAAGAAAAAAAGCAATTAGGGCCCTGAATGAGAAGTTCAGTTATAGACAAAGATAAAAGATCAAATTTTAATTAGCTATGGAAATATTATTTTATTAAAGATAGAGTAATTATAAATTATTATAAAGTTATTTTATAAATTGAAAAGAAAAACAAAACCTTTCATTTTATGGGCTCTGTCTATATTTTGCCTTTACCTCATCATTTCACTTAATTCTCTCAAACACTGAGTTGAACGCTCTTATTCCTGTGTAAGGTATTTGCAATTGTGCTACAAATAGGTGACCAACTAGGGCTGAGGGGTTTCTTGGGATGTGGGACTGGCAGCTAAAAGTGGGCAAGTCCCAGGCAAACTGGGACAAATTGGTCACCCTAGAAACTACCCATCTATTTAGTAGCCTAAAACAGAATGATCATTTCTCACAGTTCTGTGGGCTGAATGGGTGGTGGTTCTGCTGTTTTCACCGGAACTCTCCATATGGCTGCTTGGCTGAGGCTGGATGGGATAAGATGTCTGGGGCCTCACCAGAGATGGCTGGCCCTCTTCCTCCATGGAATCTTTCATCACAGCACGGGGGCCTCAGGGTTCCACAGGGTAAGTGTGGAAGCTGCAGGGCCTCTTGAAACCATGCTCAAAAGTTAAGTATTGCCGCTTCGACCACATAGAGTGATGCAGACTCAGCGCCAGCCCAATTCAAGACATGAGAAAATAGACTTCAACTTTCAAAAAATCTTATTGAAAGATTCATTATTGATGAATTGGGAGATTGGGACTGACGTATATACACTAATATGTATAAAATGAATAAGTAATAAGAATTTGCTGTATAAAAAAATAAATAAAATTCAAAAATTCAAAAAAAAGGTAGAATATATACATTATGTGTAAGGAGTGAAAAAATATCACTAGAGATCTACATCATTAGAAGGATTAAGAGAATATAATAAACAACTTTGCTAAAAAATTTGATTACTTTCTTGAAATGGGCAAATTCCTTGAAGACAAAAACTCCAAAGCTCACTCAAGAAGGAGATTACTTGAATTAGCTCTATGTGTGTTAAATAAATTTAATTAATTAAAAAAAATCTTATTGAAAGATAGTGGACATACAATATTATGTTAGTTTCATGTGTACTACATAGAGATTTGACTTGCATACATTATGAAATGATCACACGAGAAATCTAGTAACCATCTGTCCACATACAAAGTTATGACAGTATTATTGACCATTATTGTGCTATACATTCCATCCTCAGGCTTATTTATTTTATAACTGGAGGTTTATACCTCTTAATCCTCTTCAGCTATTTCACCCACCCTCCCCTCTGGCAGCCATCCATTTATTCTCTGTATCTATGAGTCTGTTTTCATTTTGTTTAGTTTTTTAGATTCTGCATATAAGTGAGATCACATGTGGTATTTGTCTTTGTCTGACTTATTTAGTATAATGCCCTCTAGATTCATCCATGTTATTGCAAATGGTAAGGTTTCTTTTTTATGGCTGAGTAGTATTCCATTGCATTCCACACTTTTGATGGGAGGAGTTGCAGAGAATATGGTCATTTTTAGTCCATCACAATCCCCATCATATACATGAGATTCAGTAAATTTAAGTAACTTTTCCAAGACTACATAGCTCTTAAGTGGCAATTCGAGCCTTTGAACCCAGGTCTGTGTGTTTGAAAAACCCATGAGTTTTTCTGGGTTTGAGTCACCATGCCCTGGTGGGGTATAACTACAACATTCGATAATCCAGAGAGCAAATGGGTATTTTCCTGCAGTGCTGGTGTGGAGTGGTGGAGAACGGAGAAAGAGACATAGAAGCAGTGATCTGTGATGTCTGGATTACTGGCATCACAAGTTTGTCCAGTCTGTTTGGAGAATATATTTGCCTGATACTTGCCTGATTCTGTAAATATGTTCGGGCTCCTGCTGTTCTCCTGCCCCGTACTTGAGTACAAGCTTATTTCTAAAAGTAAATTCTTCAGTGGGACTCAGATATTCTATATTCTTGGCCTTGATGTTTCTCTTTCTCTTATGCATTGTAACATTCTTTTTCTACATAAGCCTTTGGATCATCTACAGTTTGAGAGTTTGAAAGACAGTTGTCCCAAGTCGGTTGTTTTCAAAGAGTGGGGGGTCCCTGAGTCCCTTTCAGGGAGTCCATGAGGTCAAAACTATTTTTATAATGCCAAGGTATTATTTGCTTTTCTCTGCTTTCATTCCATCTAGGGTGTAAAGTGGAGTTTTCCAGAAGCTAAGTAATGTGTGATACTGCAACAGATTTTAGTGGAAGCAGATATGAGAATTCCACTCCTTCCTACTAAGACATTAAAGGGACTTGAAAAAAAAAAACTAATGAAGTCTTCTCTTTTGTTCCTTTTTTTAAAAAAAGTTACTTTTTATTAAAAATGTATTTTTATGTTAGCATATTAAGAGTTTGCTGTGATTTTTAAATTAATACACAAATATTTTTAAAGTTTCTCATTTTGTTTCTCATAGTAATAAAATAAATTTTAACTTACTTTTAATTAAAAATTAATAATAGTCACAGAAGCTCTTTGGAGTCCTCAATTTAAGATAGAGTTCTGAAAGCAAAAAGTTTTCATTATTTTATTAGCTGCCATTTGCAAAGCTTGGGCAATTTGCTCTCTTTTAATCCTCCCAGCAAACCTATCAGGAAGGTACCCCATTAATCTCCTCCCAGAGGCATAAACTAGGGCTCAAAATCATTAGCCACACAGCTTGCATGCTGTGCAGCTAGAATTTGAAGCTAGTTCTATCTGACCCCAAAATCAAACTTGAAGGAATCAGTAACCTCCTTGCATGCAATATACCTGTTGCTTTCCTGGACAGAGAGGTTGAAGCAGAGGTCAAGAAGACTGGATGAATTATTTGAGATGGCTCAGGCAGCTAAAAGCCAAGACCTTCTGCTGTCTGTTCTACTCCTCATAGGGACTTGTCCTTTCAAATGGCAATTCCTTTTGTGAGAAAGGAATGCCTTCAAATTCAAATGATACTATGAACCTGGTGGAGGTCTGTTCCCCTTATAACAGGCATTTCTAATAGCACAGTATGCAGACTTTGCTGAGCACTCAACAAGGAAGAAACGTTTGTCCAGTTATCACATTCTAAACTGCCAAAATACATGTGCATTGCCTTAAGTTTTTCAATTATGTTACAGGTCAGCTTGTGCATTTTATCTGTTCGACTCTCTTTTGTAAAACAATTACAATGGTAAAAACAAAGAAACTATTGAGTACTTAACTATGCGTCGGTCACCGAGAGGAAGACTTGATACCAAGGTCTCTCTGAATCCTCACAAGAATACTCCCAGGCTGGCAGTGGGGTGTCCTACCTGCTTTACAGATAAGGAGATGGGCTTGCCGAGGGGAAGCTACTTGCCTGAGGTCACCCAGCTAGTAAGTAGGCGGTGAGTCAAGTATCAGACCCAGGTCCGGGTGGTTCCCAGGCTAAGATTCTTAACCAGCATGCATTGCAAGATCCTAAAAGGCAATGTCAATCTGTCTGTGGAAAGGAGTTCCCCAAAGTAAACTTGAAGTAGCCCAGGTAAATTAGGAAAGGGTCACAATTTTATGGTCAGAGATTTTAAGGAAAAACCAAGTGATGCAACCTCTTCATGTAATAAGAAAACAGATACAATTCTTTAATTTTGTCCTTAGCTTAACCCTTCACTAACATCCAGCAGCTCGGAGTGTACAGAGAAAGGCAGTAAATTCCTCATCTGTATCCCAGTGTGCCAACTGTTTTGGTTTTAATTGTGTCAGGTGTGTCTTCCTTCTGCCTGGAGGTCCTTCCTTAGGTTTGAAAATATCATGATCACATCAACAGTGTGAGAGGTGGTGGGAGAGCTGAGGTTCCACATGTGTCAACAACAGATGTGCACGTCTCCTGGAGCACTGGAAAAAAGAGTAATAGGAGTTCCCTTAGGGCTGTGCTCCACGTGCCCCAGGAGGGGATAAGGACGAAAGCCTCTGTAATTTATATTGACTGCTGAGGTAACCAGGTGCTTTCAGCAAGCATTCCAGTTGCAAATTTGGGTTTTAACAACCTTCCCAACAACCTCTGATTCCTCTTAAAAACAAAGAGGGAAGAGATATGGGAACATATATATATGTATAACTGACTCACTCTGTTATAAAGCAGAAACTAACACACCATTGTAAAGCAATTATACCCCAATAAAGATGTTAAAAAAAAAAAAAAAAGAGCACTAACATTTGTTTTACAGACCTTTTCTTTTACCAGCTCAACTTCAAGCTGAATGTTTTTCTTTTAGAAAATGCTAAATTTCCTCAGAGAGACCCAGTGGTTACATATGAGGTTGTTCCTGCAGCCAGAATGATGTGTGGTGTGATTCTCTCGCATGCCACGTCACAGCACTACACAAGCAACCAGCACTCACTGTTGTCCCTAGAAAACCACAGTATTTGGAAGAACTGCCTTCGTGGCTGTGCCAGAATGAGTTCCTGTTATTGGTTCCTGCCTCAGATATTCATTCATGAGCCGTAACTTCACTCCCTGAATATAAGCTTCCTTGTAGTGTGATGACTACAAAGAAGAAAGTAAGTGTCCCCAAATAAATGTCATCCTGAGCTTACATACAAACATTTCTCCAGTTATCAGAGCTTGTTATTCACACTGGGATAACTTCTCTTACCCCTAACATTTCACAAGCACTCGCTGAAAGGTTGATAAACTGAAAAGATGGCATCTCCTTCTCTGTGTAGTCCTTTGCCAGCCTCCCCAGAATTGCCATGCTATATTATATAATACTTCCTTAGCCAGATTCCAAGAATTCTATAGGCTGTAATTTAATCCTAGGAAAACCAGAGGATATTAAATGATCTAAACTGTCTTAGCCAGTAATCTCTGATTTGGCTGCCCTTTGAAGTTATATCTGAAACTTTTTGATGTCTTAATATTGTTTTAGAAATTAGGGGGGAGAGTTGACTTTGTAAATCATTTTAGGATTGCAAAAATGACATTATGATGATGAATGGCACAAGGCTTTAAAAAAAAATGTTTCTCTGAATATTAAATTAATCACAAACCAAGGCTGTCTAACATTAGCTCCTGATAACTTAGAGATCCTGTAGCATTCCAGATGCTCTATGAAACAGAAATATTGTCTTTATTATAAGCACCTCTCCACATCTGCAATTTTGTTATACAATAAAGTCTTGTTCTTTTGTTGCAAGATTGCCCTGGTTCATTTTTTTATTATTAATTTAAACCATGTGGGCAAAGGGTAATCCAGTAAGCCATAGGATTTCAGATCAGAGCTTTCATACAATCACATGTAACATCAAACATCTGGATATGTAGATGAATAGGGATAGGAGGAAAGTTGACAAGACCTAAAGCATTACCTGAATGAATAGATTTTAATTGTATATAATATTATTCACTTTGAATATAATATTTTCTTAACATACCTTCTTTAAACAATGGCCAGGTTAGAAAAGAAATAAAACTTCATAACCCAATTGCATCAGTCACATGTAAATGCATAATAACCAAACAGCTTTCAGTTAAAAAGACCTTAAAGTTATTACTATAAATTGCTTGAGTAACCTACAATCACTCTTATTATATATAAGTTTAACAATCCACTTAAAGAGAACATGATCTACAAGTTTTCCTGAAGCACTGCCACAGTGTTGTCTGTTTAACATAAAATGTGAACAAGAAACATTTTGCCTCTAAGGCACATTACTCAATTATACACAACAATTAATATTTGCCTTCCTCTGTTTTTTGCCAGCCCCTGTACTTTTCTAACCCTACTTCCATTAAACTTTGGGGGTAAAAAAGTCATAATCGTATGCAGTTCGGAAAAAAATCTGTTGGCTTGTTTCAAATTTTTACATTTTTCCAAGGTACCTAAAATTTGCAGACAATAAATAAGGGGAATGTTTAAGTATCTTGCTAATGAATGGTTCTCTCTTGAATTTTACAAATCTGTTTAAAGCAGAAATGGTACACAGAAACTTAAGCAAAACTCATCATTCTTACTAAATATGCTAGATTAGTATTGTTTAGTACTAAAATGATATTGAGAAGAGTAAAAGATCGTATTCAATACCAAGAAGGGAGACATAATAGGTCCATCCAAAAAAAATGTTAGAAGCTGACCCCCCAAATCATATAAAGTGCCTACAGCAGTCCAAATCAATTTATTTCTAATGCGTGAGGCAGATACCAAAGCATATATTCTTAAAGGTTTGCCTGAATGGATGTTATTTGCATTCTGTAATCCAGATGCTGTGTATTTTACTGCAGATGCCAGGTGTGGATATTCAAAAGTAAAAACCTAAAGATCAAAGAAACAAAGGTTGATCCTGTTGAAATATTTAGCCACAAGTCATTCATATGACTAGAGACTTTTTGTTTCATGAGGTGTCTACATCCTTTGTTGTTAAAGCTATTTATTACCTTTGAAAACAGTTCACCTTCCTTTTTGGAATACTATAGAGTGTGACATGGTCTTAATGTGTGTTAAGGGAACATCCATATTTGAAATGGAAATCACCACCACTATTACTGCAAAAATAAATTCAATCATTTGAAAATATACGAATAGGCTGTGTTAAAATTTCACATATTCTGATAACATACACACAGTCCCAAATAAAGAAAGCAATAAAAATTAATCTCACAAAATAAAAACTTTACAAATCTATAGAGACCCACAGAGAAATGCTGAATGTTCCCTGTAGGGTGATGACAGAATTTCTAGGAAATATACTCTTTAACATTACAAGAATTAAGTCATTTTCAGGCTTATCAAATTTATCTGCAATTGCAAACACATTTGGCTCTTTTCCTTTCTGGTTTTCACTGATCAATAGATCACTACAATAATAAGTTTCAAGCTTTGTCCAGTCCTTACACTGAGAAACTACTCATTATCTCCTGCTACTTGTCCTAGTTATCAGAGATATAAATTATTTTAGTAAAAAGAGCACACATGACCCCACTGACACATTTCATTTTCACACAATTGCTATAACATCCTATAAGCCTGAGCAACAATTTGGAGATCAAGTGTTCCTGTTGTCTATTTCCGCATACCTATCGCCTCAAAAATTTAATGGCCTAAAACAGTTATTTATTTTACATTGTTCTATGTGGGTTGACTGAGCTCAGCTGAAGTTGTTCTTGTTTGGGGTCTCTCACTGGATTACAAAGAGCATCTGAAGGCTTCTTCACCCACGTGTGTGATGCCTGTGCTAAGGTAGCTGGAACAACTAGGGGAAAACTAAACATTCACTGGGCTCTCCATGTGGTCACCTGGGCTTCTTCTAAGCATGGTTCATGAAGCGCAATTAGTCTTCTTACATGGAAGCTGGCTGCCCTCAGAATGAGCATTTCAAGAAATTATAACTGGAAACTGCCAGTTGCTTAAAAGCTAGGCTTGGAAACAGACACAAGGTCACATTGTCACATTCTATTAATCAAAGAAATCACAGAGGTGCAGAAGAGACCTTACATCTCAATGGGAGAAAGGTCAAATAATCCATGAGCACCTTTAGTCTATAATACTAAGCTCCCGGCTGGAAATAAATCCTTAATCTCAAATTTTATTTTGAAAACAAAAATTTACTTCCAAAATTACTAAAAGAAGTAAAAAAGCAGTGAAATTCAATATGCTTAATCATGTCCATACTTAGAAATTATTTTCCATTAGAAATTTAAGTTTTAATTAGCTAATAACTAGAGTACATAATGTTGACCAGTGTTCCAAGTGTACTTATTTATGTTAGCCTCTAGTAAAAAAATCTAATGGATGGTGTTATTTATAGATCATAAATTCAACTCAGCCCAGATGAATTGGCAAAGGTGCCCAGATTCAAGATTATAGGGGGGAAAATGGCAATTCTTTCACGGTACTTAAAATTATTTTTTAAAGTAAGAAACTATGATAGACTGCATAGCAAAAATATGCTCCTTTCAAATGACTTTATAATGATAAACAATTTTCAGACACTTCCATGGGAGAATTTTTCTTTCCATAAGTATTTTTTAATGGCTATTTAAACAATACTCAATATTCACACAGAATTTAGACCACATCATAATAGTTTGATTCACTTCATTAGTAAGTCTGTGGGAAAATCAGTGGCCCCTTAATTTGGGATTAAAAGGTTTCTTCCTATGGCCTTTAATTTAAATTCCCAGGGAGAAACATAGGATATGAGTCTTTAAAGTTACATATATGAATGTAGGCTATCTCAAATGTAGCATTAACAGTGCTGTTTTATGCTGAATAAAATTTATGACCCAGTCCATAAGGGAAGTACATGAGGATTGTTTGTGATGATAAGAAATAGGATATCTGAGTCTGCCACTGGGAAAAAAGACAGATAAAGTGTGTAAATGCACACTATAAACTACTGTGTGGCTACAGGGAAAATACTGAATAGATATAAAAGGAGTAACAGATCTTTTTTAAAGTGCTGAATAGAAAAAAACAAGAAACAAAATTAGATCTATATAACAGTACAATTTATGTAAACTAACAATCCACACAACAATATAGTTTTTAATAAGAATAAATACAAACAGAAGCATACACCTCAAACACGCACTAAGGTTGCCCATAAGGGTGAGGATATAAGTGGGAAACTGCAGATAAAATGGAATAATTTTTAACAGACAAATAAACAGAGAAACTTTTCACAGACCAATGGCAATAATCTGTCATAAACTGGGTAGTTATGTTTGACTTGGCCCTCTTCACGAAATCTAGAGATTGATAAATACAACCAGTTATTGGTTAAATGACATATTGGACAAATAAAACTATTAGAACACCACTGTACATAAAAATTAGTTATATTAGAATAATAATTTTTAGGAGGGAATCAAAAGCGCCTGCTAGCCTTCCATGATTTATTCACCTTTCCAGCTCAAGTTAATGGATTCTTTAAAACATATTTTAAATGTTGGCCTATGTCCAAACAATCACTTCAAGAGACTGATCAAAAAGTCATATTAAGTTGGAGAGGATTCTGCAAAGATGGTGGGGTAGGAAGCCCAAGAAATATGTTTCCCTATCTAGACAATTGTGCTAGTAGATTCTGTCTGACATAACTACTCTGGCACTCCAGTCTATTGAGGGTTTGCAACTCCTAGGAGAAGGGTTGGAGAGTAAATCACAGTTAATTTTGATCAGTTTCACCTCTTAGCACAATAACAGCTAACCAATCCAACTCCCAGCTCCACAGCAGGCAGCCATGCAGACTTTCCAGGAGCAGCTTGGGCACAGTTTTCAAGACCCACAGTGGGTTAAAAAGACCTTTTCCTCCAAATGTTGGGGATCTGTGCTCTGACCACTGATTACTACTTCTAATCAAAGAGGTGCAAAGAGGTGGGTAGTCATTTTTATAGTACCTCTGCTCATTATTGCAAGCCCCAGATCTACAAAACTCTTAGAAGAAAACATAGGGTAAGCTTCATGGCACTGGATTTGGCAATGATTTCTTGGATTTGACACCAAAGGCACAGACAACAAAAGAAAAAACAGACAAACTGGACTTCATGAAAATTTTAAAATGGTGTACATCAAAAGAAACTATCATCAGACTAAAAGGGAAATTCACAGAATAGGATAAATTTGCAAATTACATATCTGATAATTTATTAACATCCATAATATAGAGAAAACTCCTAAAACGCAAAACATACATGCCAATTTGAAAATAGGCAAAGGAGTTGAATAGACATTTCACTAAAGAAGATATGCAAATGGTGAATAAGCACATGAAAAGATGCTCAACATCACTAATCATTAGGGAAATACAAATCAAAACTACAATGAGATATGACCTCATATATGTTAGGATGGCTACCATCATAAAAAGAAAACATAACAACTATTGGCAATGATGTAAGGAAATTGGAACCTTTTGTACCGTCAGCGGGAATATAAAATAATATAGCTGCTGTGGGAAACCATATGGTGGTTCCTCAAAAAAACTGAAAATTGAATTACCATTTGATCCAGCAATTCCACTTCTGCATATATACCCAAAAGAACTGAAACCAAGGTCTTGAGGAGATATCCATACACACATGTTCATAGCAGCATTGTTCGCAATAGCTTAAACAAGTATTCATTGGTGGATGAATGGATAAATAAAATGTGGTATATACATACAATGGAATATTCAGCCTTAAACGGGAAGGAAATTCTGACATATGCTAAAACATGAATGAACCTTGAGAACATTAAGTGAAGTGAAATAAGCCAGTCACTAAAGACAAATGCTGTACGATTCCACTTATATGAAGTACTCAGAGTAGTCAAAATCAAAGACACACAAAGTAAAATGGTGGTTACCACAGCTTGGGAGAGGAAGGCAATGGGGAATTATTGTTTAACGGGTACAGAGTTTCAGTTTTGCAAGATGGAAAGAGTTCTGGAGATGTTGGTGACGGTTGCACAACAATGTGAGCATATTTAACACCATTGAACTGTACATTTAAAATGGTTA
Organism: Lipotes vexillifer; assembly: GCF_000442215.2. Classification (NCBI taxonomy): domain Eukaryota; kingdom Metazoa; phylum Chordata; class Mammalia; order Artiodactyla; family Lipotidae; genus Lipotes; species Lipotes vexillifer. Next base: position 376,447 of record NW_006782803.1, on the reverse strand, counting down.
AGATGGTAATTTTTATGTTATGTGTATTTTACCACAGTAAAAAAAACTGAGGAAAAAAAGGGAGGAAGGGTAAAGGAAGGCTCCTCTCAATCACAGATCTATTACAATTCTGAACTACAGCTAAATGCATATTTCCAATTCCTTGATTAAATCCAGACCAGTTGCCTAAGAGTGATTTACCATGACCACTGGCCCTGCTTTCTGGCTTGAGTTTACAGCTGAAGAACTTTCTCTGTCTGATTCACGTCTGTAGAAGGTTGAAGACCCAGAGACCTCCTTTCATTATAAAATGACTCTGTTCCTTAAATTCAAGTTAGTATAGTTTCTTTAAAAGCCTAGTGGGTTTCTTGCTTATCAAGTTATAATCCATATCACATTGCATATGAATGAATGAGAGCTGAATCACCAAGTAAAGGAAAAGCTTATTTATGACATAACTAGACAGATATGAGAATTTATGTTTTAGAATTGAAACTGCATAATACAATCACTAATAACGCTTTTATACATTTTTCTATATATAGATTTTAATTGTTTTTGATAGCATTATGTAAATTGGCTGCAAACCTATTAAAAATTTGAAGAAAACTTTGTTGATAGTGATAAATTCAGTTAATTTTCAATTCTGTAATACCCTTTTTTTTTTTTTTCTTTTTGCGGTATGCGGGCCTCTCACTGCTGTGGCCTCTCCCATTGCAGAGCACAGGATCTGGACACGCAGGCTCAGCGTGGCTCACAGCCTCAGCCGCTCTGCGGCACGTGGGATCTTCCCGGACCCTGGCACGAACCCGTGTCCCCTGCATCGGCAGGCAGACTCTCAACTACTGTGCCACCAGGGAAGCCCTATAATACCCTTTTGAATTCAATATTGATACTGAGTTAACAACAATTAGTGAACTTACTTAACTTAGACACAGGTTTGAAACTGGTACGTGTTCACATCAATTTCTCTAAAACAGATGAGTTTCACAAATGTGAATATTAAAGGAAAAGGATTGGGGTTCTCAATTAAGTTTTTTGAAAACTTTTAAGTATATCTGGAACAATTTGGTTATATGAATTTTCTTTTTAAACTGTAAATTTTATGAAATTTAAATATGGATCAAGTTCATCTGATGAAAATTGTTTCCAAACTGAGATGTCCTGTAAGTGTAAAATATAATTTGATTTTGAATACTTAGTACTAAAATGATGTAAAAAGCTCATTAATAATTTTTATATTGATTAACTGTTGACATGGTAATATTCTGATATATCATATTCAATACATTATTAAAATTTCACCTGCTTCTTTTTATATGTGGCGATGTGTCAGTTATCCACTTATTGCCTCTGAGCTCCAAGTACACTCTCAGTACTTGCTCTGTGATAACGGACTGCATTCCTAAAGCATTTTGCCTTTACTGTCCATATACTTTTAAGTTGAGGGTGTTAGAGGAACACTGCAGGATGAAGCGGACTCCCCTTGATTCTGACTGCTGAGCTTTTGTCTTTCATCTTGCTCTCGCTGAACAGCCATCAGCAGTGTGAATGTTTGAGGACACCTGGTGACACTCTGCTCTAGATAGATATTCAAAGTGCACAGTCCCTCAGCAACCTCACAGCTCCACCCCAGACCCAGTGATCACCTTCCCTTCAGATAGAGACACTGCATGTTCCATTTCTCAAACCCATAAGAGTGCCTCAACTCTTTCTGAGCATCTGCCTACCAACCATGGCTCCATAATACTTCCAAGGATTGTTTCTTGCTGCTCAAAGACAATGGACCACCTCTGGCCCAAGAAACTTCTTGGCCATCCAGTGGGATGAAACCACACTTTCTCCAAGGGAGTCTGAAACTCAGCCTTGGAGTAGCACCCCTCCCCACCCCCCGCCAAGGTTATCCTTCCTTGAGTACTCTCCCTCAGCTCTAGAGTACCTTGTTAGAGTTCTCTTTACACCTTCATATTTACTCTCCTTTCTTAGCTTAACAATTCTTTATATTAAACATCCCCTGTTTAAATCACTATGTGATCTCTGTCTCCCGATTGGACTCAAACTGCTATAGGGTATAGGTATATATGTGGTTTGCGTTATGTTGATTTTATATGCTCTAGAGCATATAACTAGCAAAAACAAGGAGAGAGTAAGTACTAAAAAAATCTTGAAAACAATAATTAAAATTTTTAAATATTTAAACAAAATTAAGAATTAATCATTTCAAGCTACACGAGACAGAGTGCTTAAACTGGAAATTCAGAATGGTAGTGAAATATGATTTACCTACTGAATGGTAGTTAAATATGATTTACCTACTAAGATTCAAAGATTTTTGTTGGAAAATTCTGGAAAGTCTTACCTGATTGGTTAGAGATTTTATTCCACTGAAAGATGGTTTACCTCCCACACCTGAACTAAAGAGAAGAATAGACATAAAGAGGTAGATATGACACCCAGAAAAATTGAGAGTAAAACTGGCAAGCTAGTCTTCATACAAAGTAAATATGTTTTTAAAGGCCAGTGTGATACTGAAAATGATACCAAGTAGTACAAGTAAGCAGTCATGCTCAAAATATGAATATCTGGAGGGAAAAATGGTTTATTTGTTTACTCCTTACAAACTGCTAGCCCAGGATTCAAGTAGCATAAATGAGCACAAGTGAAACCATAAAATAAAATGGTATTTTAACTTTATAATGTGAATTCAGGTAAGTAACAAATATTCAGATATAAACAATCTCCTGCTTAGAAATCTATTATACTCCTTAGAAAAAGGATTAATCATTATAGCCTATTAAGAATGGCCCCACCAGGGATGGGATAGGGAGGGTGGAAGGGAGACGCAAGAGGGAGGGGATATGGGGATATATGTATACATATAGCTGGTTCACTTTGTTATACAGCAGAAACTAACACAACACTGTAAAGCAATTATACTCCAATAAAGATGTTAAATTAACAAAATAAAAAAAAAAGAATGGCCTCACCAAATTATTAAAAGTTAGAATCTCATTATTGATTGTTAAGAAGACAACACCTAATACTGCCTATATGAGCAATGTTATAATAATATTGATTTCATGTTTGATGGGAAACATATCTAATACTATTTCTGTCAAAAATACTAATTGATTTTGTTCTATGTGTCTAAAAATGCAATTATTTGCATTTTTCAATATCAATAATAATAATCTTCCTAACATGAAGCAGATTAAAGACCATCATATTAATCATAAACAATACTCATTGAACAGAAAAGGAAGGGGCTTTCACAGCAATGTAAATTTCAACGATCTCCAACTATAATTTCAGTCATGTAAGGACCAGAATATTAAACCATCAAAAAATAATCCATGAGAAAACTGCTGGTTCCATGCTTTGGGGACTGAATATAGCCTGGAAAATATGTTTCAGAAAGTTTATTTAGTATTATATAACTACTTCGGTTATGTGGTTTTCATATTTTTTAGTCTACTTACTAAAACCACTGGTCCTACACTTAATTGCTTTCCACATAGAGAGGCTTTACAAGCTTTAAAAATAATAAAATCAACATTAAATTTCATCAAAGTTTAGGATAAGAATTGCATTAGGTTATATACTGAATATAAATGTAACCAAGACATTTGTAAAAGCATGCTCAGTATGTGTGATGCACTAAAACAGTGATTTAAAATTATGATATGAAGGCCTTTTCCAGAGTTACTAAAAACAATTAAGGTCATTACAAATTGGACTCCACAACACTCTATCTGCATTAAGTGCTATATATATATATATATATATATATATATATATATATATATATATATATATAATCTAAACAACAGGTATAATCTAAACAACAGGGTACAAAGCCATCTCACTGAATCGCCAGTGGCACAAAACAAGGAAACTGAATTCAAAAAATGCATAATTGGATCATGGACCAGAATTCTAACCTGATAACTTTTAAGGTTTTGAGAATTCCCACATCTGTACCTCAAGAACTCAGGTCTACCCTCAAGCCACTAGAAGCCACACTCTTCCAATTCCCTGGTTTGTGATTCTCACTTTTGGCTGTGCACCACAGTCTTCTAAGTAATCACACCTCTCACCAATTCAGGAAAGCTAGAAAAATACCTCAAGGAAAGTTTTGCCTATTAGGAATACTCTTTTTTTTTTTGGGTAAAGCAGCTTTATTGATATGTAACTGACGTTTAATCAGCTGTACCTATTTAAATACAATTTGGTAACTTTTGACATAGGTATACATCTGTAAAAACCATCATGACAATAAAAATAATGAGTATACCCATCACCATGAAGTTTCCAAATGTCCTTTTGTAATTCCTCCCTCCCAACTACATACTCTCATTCACTGGCAACCAGTTATTTTAGATTAGTTTGCATTTTATAGAACTGTATATAAATGGAATCATAAAATATGTACTTGCTTTTGCTCGGTCTTCTTTAACCCAGCATAATTATTTTAAGATCCATCTATGTTGTAGCATGTATCAATAGTCCATTCTTTTTTATTACTGACTAGTAGTCCATTGTTTGGGTATACCACTGTTTATTCTTCTGACGATGCACATTTGGGTAGTTTCAGTGTGGAGCTATTAAAGTAAAGGTGCTATGAACATTTATGTACAATACACATATTTTCATTTCTCTTGGGTAAATACCTAAGAATGAATGGCAAGATCATATAGTAAGTGTTATGTTTAAATTTCTAAGAAGCTGCTAAATTGTTTTCCAAAGTAGACATACCATTTTACATTCCAACTAGCAGAGCATAAGAGTTCTAGTTTCTCCACATATTCACCAAAACTTAGTACTGTCAGTCTTTTTAATTTATCCATTCTGATAGGTATGTAGTACTATCCTTTGGTTTTAATTTATATCTCCGTACTGACTAATGATGTTGAGTTTCTTTTCATGTACTTACTGACAATTTGCCCAGCTTTTTATTTTTGTTTTCTTATAATTGAGTTTTGAAAGTATTTTTAATATATTCTAAATACGTTTCCCATGTATTCAGATATGCAATTTGCAAATAACTTCTCCTAGTCTGCGCCTTCTCTTTTCTCTTAACAGTATCTTTTGAAACAAAAGTTTTAATTTTGATAAAGTCCAAATTATCAGTTTAGTAATTTTATGGATCATACCTTTGGAGTCATATCTAAGAAATCTTTGCATAACTCAAGATCACAAAGATTTTCTCTTACGTTTTTATACGGATATCTTATAGTTTCAGGTTTTATGTTTAAGCCTAAGATCCATTTTGAGTATCATTTGATTTTGTCTCAATATACATAAAATTAAACTTACTGAAGTGGTATCACTGAAGAAATGCACGGTGGTTGGTTAGGTGGCCAAAGTTACAATCACAGGTTGTATGATACAGAAAGACTTTGAGGATTGTTTTAAAATCCTATCTTTTTTTAGGAGCATTAGCTACACAATCTGTATTTATTTCCTACCTGGAGAACTGGGGAAAAAACCCAGAAGAATGTGGTATACCACTAGGGGTGCAGAGAATGTCCCATGTCAGAAGGCCTGGAGAGTAGCTGTGGCCTATCCCAGGAATTTTAAAAGTCCAACCATGTCCAGAACAAGGGAAAAGGTGAGAGATGAAACTGGAGAGGCTGACAGAGATCAGATTACTGAAGACCTCATATATCATATCACAGATTTCTAATTCCAGCCTAAGAATGGAATCAGAATGAAATGCAAGGTGTTACAGTGGCCTCTCCCGTTGCGGAGCACAGGCTCCGGACACGCAGGCTCAGCGGCCATGGCTCACAGGCCCAGCCGCTCTGCGGCATGTGGGATCCTCCCAGACCGGGGCACGAACCCGTGTTCCCTGCATCGGCAGGCAGATTCTCAACCACTGTGCCACCAGGGAAGCCCTGTATGTTTTATATATTTTAAGTACTCTTTGTATAGGATTCTGTAATATTTTCTGTATTATGCAAATAATTTCTGACTAAATTTAGCATTATCTCAGCCCATATAATTTTGATTAAGCTTAACATTTTAACTATAAAAACCATATCCAGCCATTGATTTATATACCAGCCCGTTTAAGCATTTAATAGATTAATGGCAATAAAAAGATTAATAGTCAAATTTAACAAATTAACACCTTCATGGTTATCATTATTTATCAATGAAGACAGAATGATAAGACTGATGCATGTACATTTCCCCTTCCCTTTATGGAAAAGATTCTTAGGAAATTGAGCTCTGTGATGAAGAAAATATATTCTATGTGCTATAATTTCAGATTTGGTTTTGGCCACTTGATCCAAAAGTTGTATTATAGAAATTACTATCGATTTTTCCCTCTAAATTATCTAAATTGCCTAAATTATCATTTCTATTGTTTTCAAAACCAAAAGGCTAGGGACTTCCCTGGTGGTGCAGTGGTTAAGAATCCGCCTGCCCATGCAGGGGACATGGGTTCGATCCCTGGTCTGGGAAGAAGATCCCACATGCCGCGGAGCAGCTAAGCCGGGGCGCCACAACCACCAGGCCGGCGCTCTAGAGTCCGTAGGCCACAACTAATGAAGCCCGCGCAACTAGAGCCAGTGCTCCACAACAAGAGAAGCCACGCAATGAGAGGCCCAAGTGCTGCAGCAAAGAGTAGCCCCTATTCACCGCAACTAGAGAAAGCCGGTGGGCAGCAATGAAGACCCAATGCTGCCAAAATTAATTAATTAATTAAAAAAAAAAGGCTACAACACATCAGTGAAATGAATACTCAGGTTCAATGAAATCATCATCACCATAGACTTAAAATTCATAAATGATAATTCAGTAACTATAATAGATAAATATACATCCTTCGGCACACTGTGTGTGGATGCGTGTGCATGTGTGTGCGTGTGCATATATGCATGTGAGATGACTGAAGCTAGAATCCATTAAGAAATGATGTGGCATACCTAAGAACCCCAGGAAGTCACTTAGGAGATCACCTGATACACAAACTTATTCAACAGAACACTGATCTGAGCATTGATTATATCCTGGCAACATAAGAGTGATAAGGAAACACTCAGCATCAGCTGCAGTAACCAGGACTTTATGCATCAGATTTCCATCACTGACCACAATATGGATTTCCGCAATATGGATAAGATGGCTGGAAAAGATTTTTTTTTCAACTTCAGTGATACTTTAATCACTTTTTTTCAAAGCTCAGGGTGCAATCTTTGGTGAAATATGTCTAAAAACCTATTCCGTTTTTTAGCATAAAATTTATCTCACTTGACTTTAATATGATTGTATTTTTATTTTTACAATTTATATAAAACAAAGTTTCACAGGCTAGTAGAGCAACACAAATATTCTAGTTGTGTTATTATTGATTCTAAATGCGGTTCATCTTTCTTCCTGGAAGTGTCTACTGAACTGATTCTTTGGAATCTAAGTTTGATTAAACCATATACCATAAGGTCAGAAAGAAAGGAAAATCAAAGTAAAGACTTCACTATTTAGGCAATACCGCTCTCCTAATCAATAAATTTCAACTGTAATTGCATACTAGAGTCACTTGGGGAATTCAATTTAAATGCTGATTTAGTTTTTCCATAATATTATCCCACTATCAATAGTTTTCAATTCACAGGTGATTCTAATACACAGCCACGATTGAGAACCACTGTTAGACCCAAGCCATGAATCAAAGTCTTTAACATACACAACAATGTCCCGGATAGGTCAACCTCAGTGTACCCTCAGATATTCTGATTCCATAACTCTAGGATAAGTCCAGGAATCTACCCTTTAGCTAGCAGGTCATTCTGAGATAGGTGGTCTACAGGTCAAACGAGAATTGTTGTCCTAAGTTCAAAACCAAGCTTTGTATTTTTCCAATTTCTGTTTATTAAGGTCTGTCTAGAGTACACCCCCCAGCCCCCAGTACCAGAGGGGAAAAAAGACCCAGAGAGTCAGGAAGGAGAGCAAGATCAGAGGGCAGTTGACATGTGAGGGCTCCAGCGCTCTCATAACTTTCATATAACCTAACGAAGATAAATAAGAAGAGAAGAAAATACTCAGGTGAGCAGAAGTTCCACCTGTGCAAGTTTTACCCACTAGGACTGTGTCCAATAAAATGTCCTAGAACCTGTACCAGAAATTACTTCTCCTAGGGAATGAAGTAAGGGGAAGACTAAAGAGAGGCCCTGTGCTCTTCCCAAAGGCCAGTGTAATTACTGTTACTACAAAAAATTTCAGTTGATTTGTTCAGGACTGTAGTAGCACATTATGAACTTTAATTCTTCATAACTTTAAATAAAGTAAAACCCTAAAGGTGGCATATTTTAGGTTGTAAAATGTAAAACTTCATCCCGTAATGATTACGACATTCATCAAAATCAACCCACTCTCCTTAGAGAACCTTGAAATAGAACATTACAGGCCATTTTTTACTGAGATAATAAAAGTAATCCACTGCTTTACTCAGGTATTAACCATAGCCACATCCTATCGGAAAAAAAGAATTGCTCCCTCTGGGTATTCATGATGAAAAGCAAAACTGATTATTTCAATGCAAGAAAACGCCTTGGTCTGGGCCGAGACATACTAAAGTAAATACCTGGTCTGAAATAGATGCCTATAAGGAAAAGAGCGAAGAAGTCAACAGTCCTGTATCGCACAGTAACCACGCCCTCCCTGCCCACGGAGGGGGCTCCCACACTCCGCAGAAGTGCACAGTCCTTCTCCACCTCCTTCCCGCAGGTGCTGCCGCCGCCTCCCACGGCCCCACAGGGGCCGAGCTGCACCTCCCTCCGCGCGGCCGACGCGCACGACGCACGACGTAGACCTGTGCCTGGCGCAGCACCTGCGTCCCTCGGCAGCTCCAAAGACAACACTGCCAGGTCCCAGGAGCCGGCCGGTGCTCCGAGGGCCCAGAAAACGTCGCCCACGTCCGTCAGCGAGTCCCTACCACCCTGTCCGACTCAGACCCCGGCCGCCTGCCGCCCCTGGCACCGTGGACCCAACCGAAGACGTGGAGGGCTTCGTGGTCCCTCGCCGCGACCCGCTGACAACCCCCTCAAGTCCCACCCCGCGCTCCCGCTGCCAACCCCACCCGGCATGTGCACGGTTAACACCGATATGTTGCCAGTCCCACCGCCCAACCAGCAGGCCGGGCTAACAGAAGGCCTCGGCCGTACCCGGAAGTCCCAGGCCCACCTCAACCCCGGCGACGCCGCCCCCTAAAGCCACTCCAAAGACTGCGGCCAAAACCAAGGGACTAACCGGTGGGGGTGTGAGTCGACCACTCAGCACCCTGAGCCAGCCCGGTGACGAGGGTCGTCGGGCGCCCCCGTTCTGAAACTCCTCAATCCCGAGACGGCCACTCGAGGCCCATCCTGGTCAGCCTGTAGCGGGCCAGGTGGGTCGGCGTCCTGCCTGGCTCCCGCCCGCACCTGCGGTGACCTGGCCTACCTGTTCCGCCGGAGCAGCGCACTCCTGGTGGACAAGGCGCGCTCTTCCCGTGGGTGCGTGCCTGCGCAGGAACTGCTCTCATCTCGGGCCAAGAAAAGCGCGAGGAAGACGGCATGCGCAGGCGCGCAGAACGTGCTTCCGGTCCTCAAGCAGCAGCTGGGCTGTAACCTCCAGGTGACCCTTTTTAAGCTTCATATTATAGTACCAGTTAGGATACAGTGCATGTCCTAATGAAAGGGAGCTTATTATGAGATCTGAGGGTCAATGAATAAAACATGCAAGAAGAGGAGAGCGAAATGAGTGAGAAAAAAGGCCCAGTGTGGAACTCCAGAAGAGTCTAAGGCACCAGAGGCCCACTCTATTCTAAGACTGTATGTGTTCGGAATGTTTATTCTAAGATGAGAGAAAGCAAATTGACAATGGCGAACAACGTTATGATATTGCTTTCAATGTGGTTTACTTTATTAATAACAAGGGCAACACTGAGCCAGCTCATACTGTCCCTACACAGTTTTTCGTTTCCATAGCATGCCAAGTCCAAACCTGATATCCAAACAAGGTCAGAGTCACCAGACTGTGAGCTAGTGTTAGAACAAAACAAATCTTGCAAGTCTTGTTTTACCTATAAAGTACAAATAAATTCAAAATAAATTTAATTTAATGATAAATTCAGAATAATAAAGACAGAACCTAAAAAACCATTTGAGCATTCTTCTGCAGAATCTTAAAACTAAGTATAGTATCTAATCATTTCTGCTATCTTCAATGTGTCTACCATATTGTAACTCCACCTTGTAATGAACTGAAAGAAATTTATCATGTTCTTCCTAGTGGATTCTGACTGAAGGTAACCAATCTGGAGGTAATGGTCCCAAGAGCCACTTCAAAGGACCATGGAGAGGAATAACAGATCATATCCACAGAACATAATCATAAATCCAGGTAGGAGTAACAGAGACTACATTTTGAAGCCTGGAGAGATAGAGAAATAAAATGAGACTACATACATTTGTGGGAGAAGATGTAAGCAGACTTGAAAATAGTTCTATTGATGTGGCCATTGGTGGGTGTGGCGACTTAGTTTTAAACATCCTTTAAGTTAATGAGTGTGGGTGAGCCAATGTGGCTCTAAAGGACGGAAGCAGGACAGGCTCAAATTTGGATCTGAGAACTATGTGATATCCTGAGGAAATATAGTGAAAGAGGTCTAAGAAAAGAGTAACAGAAGTGTGTAACAAACCACTTTGCCAAATACGATGACTGATATGACATAATTGCCACTTGGATGGGGTGAGGGGACATGTGTTTGAAAATTAGAATTTTCTCGTGGCATAGAGCAACACTTGTGAGAATGCTCTGGAGGGTCATCATCTTTCAGGACCCACAGAGATAATGACAGTAATGGCTTCCACCAAGATGATGGTTTTCTCCATTCATGATACTAACCAGTATGGAGAGTCCATAATCCTCAAATGATAGCCATAAGCAGCCACAGAAAGGCTAAAGACAGTGGTAAGATAACCAGAAAACCCTGCCCAAGGAAGGGTGGTGAGTCAAGAAGCAGGAAAATGGTTAGGGAGCCTTTCACTACAAAGTTGTTAGTTCTGATACAGCCAGCATTTTTAAGCTTAAGTAAATCACTTAAATTTAGAAGAGATAATATAGGACAGAAATAAATCTAAATGATACCCTGGGTATCCTTACTTTAAGAAAGTTATTTAATGAAAATATCTAGTGAGCTCAATACACTATTCTTCATTGAAGAAAAAGGTGACAAAAAGCTTCCAAACAAAATGCAAATAAAATAGAAGGTGTAAATTTCATAGAAAGACTCTGAAAATTGTTGAGGAAATATTAAGTTATACTCTGTGCCAGGTGCTGATATCAGAAAGGTTGCAACATGAGTTAGTGAGAAATACTGTGACTTGATAATCAACCCACTGGGCTCTGACCTATGTTTGATCTTGTTGTGAGCATTCACACATTTGTGATCACAACCACTTTAAGACTCATTTGTAAAATGGAAAAATGAGAGAATCTTCTGCATAAGGTTGTGGTATTGAATGAAATAATGCATGCATAGCACTTCACACATAGTAAGTATTCAACAACATTTATTATTATTGTTATTATTATGGTCTTAAAGAAGCCCACAGTCTAATGAAAAGGGAGATAATTATCATGTGTAATTCAGATTACAACTTTCAAAATCCTGCTTATTTAATGCCTACAACTTGGAAGATACTAGTCAAGGCACTGGGGATTCAGCTAAGAATCAAAAAGATAAAATCCTGTCCTCATGGAATAAGTCAGTTTGGACCCTTCAGGAGCATATGCTGAGGCCCAATTAAGAATGAAAAGGCTAATGTGTGTGTGTGTGTGTGTGAGGGTAGGGGGTGTGTGGTGTAATGCCTGTGAAATATTAATATAAAGAGAGAGGAAGCAGAACTGGCAAGAAAGCTTTCAGACTGTGGCAGAGATATACACTCGTGAAAGGAAAGAGGTGAGGAAGCAGAACTGAGTAAAGGGAACATTAGACTGTGATGCAGATGTGACAGTGTCTCAGTCCATGAGTGGGGAGTTACAGTGCGATGGGAGACTGTCAGCTAACTGCACTCCTCAGAGTTGAATATGTTCTTTCTCGAAGGGAAATTTGAGCACTGCATCTCCATGGATACCACAGTTCACTTTGTGCTGCATTGGATTTACCTCTCCATACTTGTGTTGAGTGGTGGCTCCTCCAGGGTGTCAGTTGAACTCTTTTTGAGCAGAAATTTGGAAGAGAGAGATTAATAGAACCAACTATAACCCCATCACTGCAGTTCTTCTTGTGGTTGCAACGGGTACTCCTTTTCTTCCTTTTCCACTCTCCATTCTAAATTCCTCCCACCCTCAGCTACCATCTCTGCTAGTATTAGAGGCTTATCTAATGATGTAACTCAGACTGTCTTTCCAGGAGTCTGAGTCTGGTAATCTCCTCCTCACTCAAAATTAGATAAGGGATTGCTAAGAGGTACTGAAGTGGATCACCTGAGTTCCATATATTTTCCTCCTGCTCATCAGAGGACAGTGACTGCGCTTCATATCTGCTGATCCCTGAGCACTCCAAAGGTCCACATGGCACCAAAGCTTGTAATTCAGCAAGACCTTTGCTGTCTTTGAAGCTCAACAACTCTAAGAATTGAGTCCTAAATTTGGTTTCCAAATTTTTCTGCTCTCCCACTGATGGAGATAAGAACTTCTTACCTTCCCACTTCACTTTAAGTCATCTGTAAACTGATTGAAATTTTTGTTATCCTTTTTTCACTACGATATCATTGCAGCTTATTAACAACCAGGCAATTTCATTGTCCTTCAATGCACTGCATCCTTCATACTTTTCAAAAGTCTGCATCATTACACTACCCAGGGTAATTCCTTCCACTAGAATATCCTTCCTAGTCTCTACCAGTGAAAGTTTTGCCAAATGGACCACCACTTTGTACAGGAACTGTGTCTCACATACCACTCAGGGATGGCAAGTGATGCACTCCCCAAATTCCAATCCCACTTACCACTTGTTCAGAACACTCTTAGTAGCAACCGTCAGTTTAGATCCTCTAGAAAGGAGATACTGAGATTGAGTTTGAAGTGCAAGAGGGTAGTGGTGGTGGTGGTGGTGGTGGTGGTTGGGTTTTGGGGGAGGAGGGTGGTAACTCCTGGGAAAGATAAAGCGGGAAAAGCAGAATTATGCTGAGAAAATCTTGAGACCATAATACTGATCTGACAGCTATGAAAAAAAAAAAGATAAGAGGAATGAGGACTGCACAAGAAGAACCTCAAACTATGATGTGGAGCTGACGAAACCTCAGCAAACACAGTTGGGAGTTCTGGAGCAAATATTCTCTATTGAAGAAGTCCCCCACTGGGCAGAAATGTCCAGGCCCTAGTATGCCATATGTGCTGAGGCTGTCCAGAAAGAGTATGGCCTCACCTTGAATGCTGCCGTGGCCGAAGGCATTGCTTTTGGATAATATTGATTAATTGCAATCCCTACAGTTACAAGAGAAATCCAAGCAGTTAATTGCCATGGTTACCACTTGGCGTTCATGTTCTAATGAGGGAAACTGAAAGTAAAAGAAGTGAAAAAGTAGGTATATACTGTGTCAGATACTTTGTGTGCAATGGAGAAAGATAAAGCAAGGTGAGAAGGTTAGGGAGTGCAAGGCAGAGGAGGGGGAGTACTAGTTTATACAGGGTGATCAGGGAGTGCTTCTCTGATAAGCTGGCATTATCCAGGGACCAGAAGGAAGAGATGGGGTGAGCTATGTGGATGTCTGAGAGAAGAGCATTGCAGTCAGAGTCAACAGAAATACAAAGGCACTAAGGCAGATAATGTGCCTGCATGTTTGAGGAGCAGCAAAGAGACCAGCATAGCTAACGCAGTGTGAGGGAGGAGGGAAAATAACAAGAGACAAGTTCTCACAGGTGTTGGGGTGAGACAATAGTGTATCATGTAAAACAGTGCCTTTTAAGACACAGTGATGACTTTTACCCTGAGAGAGGTAGAAACTTACTCAGTGTCTCCACTTGACTGTCTAATGAATACATTAAATTTAAGATGTTCAAAGCTGATTTCCTGATCTTCACCCTCCCCCAGATCTGCTCTTGCTGGAGTCTTTCTCATTTCAGTTGTCACAACACTTTCCAGTTGCTCAGGCTAAAACCTTGGGACCACCCTGGACTCTCTTCTTTCCTTCATACTCCATGTACAATTCATCAGCAAATCTTGTTGAACTTTCTTCAGCATGTATCCTGAATATAACCACTGCACATTACAGAGACCACTATTAACCTGGGCTACTGTAAGAATCTCTGGTCAGGTCTCCCTATCTCCCTCTTGTTCCCTGTAGAATTTATCCTCAACACATTATCCAAAGGGATTCTTTTAAACGGTAAGTAAATCTTCGAAAGGCTCCAACGGATACCCATCTTACTCAAAGTAGAAACCAAGGTCCTTAAATAGTAGAAGCCAAGGGTCCATAAACCCTGCCTCATACTACCACACTGACGTCATCTCCTAATTTTCTTCCTTCCCTCAATTCTGGCTAATGGCCTCTGTGATGTTCCTCCAATATCCCAGGCATTCTTCTACCCTATCTTCTCTGAAATGTCAGTTCTCTCACTTGACGTGCACTTAACTAGCTCCCTAGTACCTTCAAGTATTTATTCAAATATCACCTTCCAATCAGACTTTTACATGATAACCGTGTTTAAAAGAGCAACCTGTCCCCAACTTTCAGCACTCATGATTCCACTTACACTAAGCAGTTTGTTTCCATAGCACTTACCATCCTCAACACAATAAAGAATTTTTTGTGTTTCCTATCTTGTTCACTGATGTATTCCAAACCCTTAGATCAGTGCTGCAAGGATTAGGCACATCATAGGCATTCAATAAGAATTTGCTGAAAAACATTGTATATAAATTTAGTGTGCAATTGGGACTTCCCTGGTGGTCCAGTGGTTAAGAATCCACCTGCCAGTGCAGGGGACACGGGTTTGATCCCTGGCCCAGGAAGATCCCACATGCCGCAGGGCAACTAAGCCCCTAGTCCACAACTACTGAAGCCCACGTACTCTGGGGCCCGCGTGCCACAACTACTGAGCCCGCATGCTGCCACTACTGAAGCCCTCATGCCTAGAGCCCTGCTCCACAACAAGACAAGCCACCACAATGACAAGCCCACGCACCGCCACAAAGAGTAGCCCTCACTCGCTGCAACCTCTAGTTGCAGCCCGTGTGAAACAACAAAGACCCAGCATGGCCAAATTAATTAATTAATTAATTAAATTAATTTGGTGTGCAATAAAGTTTAGTATGCAATAGAATAACAGATTATAATTTGTTTGTATTGATGTGATTAGTACATTCATTATATTAATATACTTAATTTCGTTTTCTTATTAAGTAGGAGTCTGAATATATTACATGGAACCAACTTAAATTGCTCACTTTTTTAGGTTAAAAAATTGATTTTTGGCAGTTACATATGCTTCAATTTAATACTAATATTTTCCCCGTATCATAAATGAATAGTATAATGGCAAAAACTGAAAAATTACTAAATTGCAAAACTACACATATAGTATTAATCTCCAAATATACAGAGAACTTATGGACTTAAGGATGAGTGTCAAACTCCTAACATTTATTACAAAGGAAAGTTACTATTAAAATAACATGCAGGGCTTCCCTGGTGGTGCAGTGGTTGAGAGTCTGCCTGCCGATGCAGGGGACACAGGTTCATGCCCCGGTCCGGGAGGATCCCACATGCTGCGGAGTGGCTAGGCCCGTGAGCCATGGCCGCTGAGCCTGCGCGTCCGGAGCCTGTGCTCCGCAATGGGAGAGGCCACAACAGTGAGAGGCCCGCGTACTGCAAAAAAATAAATAAGTAAATAACATGCCAAAATATAGTATAGGAAACGAGGAAAGAAAGGAAGTTATTTAGGTGTAGTATTTTATAACATCCTGAGGGATATTTTTGCCTTCACACCTCTAATTTTCCACATTTTTCAAAAAGAAGTGAAGAATTTGGAGAGCGTTCAAATGACAACTAATTTAAGAACTAATGTATTCAAAAATCTGGAAAATACATTTATTCCAATGGCTAACTGAAATGGAATTATTTCCTATGAAGAGGAAAAACCTGGGGCAAAAAAACTAATAACCAATTTTAAGCAGTTTTTATGTATGATACTTTAAAAATAGATATAAAGTAACATATCTGTCTAATCTTTCAAATCATGGTCTAGTTTTATAGGTGCCAGCAGAAAACACCACTATAAAAAAGAGATCTGAGAAACACTGAAAATATATTTTTTTCTCACACGTTCATCTGTATTTGAGAGGTTCAGCTCTGCTTCATTGAATCATTTCAAGTCCCAGTTTCCTGTTGCTTTGCCATCCTCTAGGGCAGGAGTCAGCGAACTACAGCCTGAGAATCAAATTCTGCCTGGCATCTACTTTTGTAAATAAAATTCTACTGGAATTCAGCTACACCCATTCATTTGTGTATTATCTATGGTTGTTTTCACACTATAATGGTAGAGTTGAGTAGTTGTGACAGAGATCAGCAAAACCTAAAATATGTACTATCTGGCCTTCTGCAGGAAAAGTTTTCCAACCCCTGCCATAGGGTGATGTCCTTGTCTATATGGTCAATGCTAGCTCACCACCAAAGCACCCACATTCTAGGCTGTGGGAAGAAGGCAAAGGACAAAGTAGAATGCAAAGGTTTCAAGAGACCAACTTGAACTTGCATATATCACTTCTCATTTAACCCATTGGCATAATTTTAGTGGGGCTCAGCTAAAATATGTGTGGGTGGGTCTATTACTAAAAGGAAAATGGTTAAGTAGATACTGGAGAGCAATGAGCAGTTTCTGCCACAAGTTATCTACGGCAAAAAGAGGGTGTGTAGGTGGAAATAAGGATGGAAAGGTTAAGCCTGTTGAAACAGCTGCCCTTTTCATTGAATGAATGAATTTTGACAATGAGAAGCGATTCACAAAGTAGAAGCCTGCTCTGTCCAGGAACTTTATCTCTTCCTTACTTATTCCTAGTTAAATGTATTTCACCCAGGGCCTAGCAATGCTAATATTTTAAAGAGCAGATCATCAGCAGAGCATTTGTTTTCAGTGACTAGAGACAAGTCTTTAATCTCTGCAGTGGTAACTTTAACCTGGTATGTATGTTTCCCATCCAGCCTCTTCTTGTTACTCTATAGCACCTCAGTATAATTTCAAAGACACTAGTTACAGATTCAATTGCTTCAGGAGCATTTTTACACTCCCTGACACACACATATACACACATAAACAAGATACATGCTCACCAATTTTATATTCACTTATATTTCTGAGTGCCTTATCTTAGCAAGTCTCCATATTAGGAGTCACAGGGAATGTGGAGATAGGCTCATTAACCAGAGCGAGGATCAGCAAACTAAAGTCCAAGGGCTAAATCCAGCCCACTGCCAAATATTGTAAACAAAGTTTTAGAGAACACAACCATTCTTATTCATTTGCATATTGTCTATGACTACTTTTATACTAGAAAGGCAAAGTTGACTAGTTCAACAGAGACTGTATGACCTATAAAAAGCCTAAATTGTTTATTATTTTTTCCATTAACAAGAAAGTTTGCCAGTTTCTGAACTATGGTATTCTGGGGAGCCATTGCTTTCATTTGAACTCAGGATTTTAATTAGAATGTTAATTAAAGGTGTTAATTTGAATGTAAGTAAGAATTCCTTAACTCTAAATGTATTCAAATCATAGAATTGATTTTCTTTTACATTTCTTGAATTTTTTCCTAGAGCTTCTAAAGACAGAAAAGGCGCTCATTTTATTTGGAAATATTTTCATATAATGAACAAGTTTAATGTGGGCTTTCCAATAATGTTGGGCTTTCCAGTAATGATGGGCTTTCCAATAATGCTGCTGTGTTAATTGGATATCCAATTGAAAACCAAATAAATCTTGGCCACCACCTCTGTTACTCATACCATAGAAAAATCACTTCTAGGTTGATTAAAGTTCTAAATGTGAGAGGGGGGAAAAATGCTTTTAGATGAAAACAAAAAAGAATGTCTTCATCACTTTGGAATAGGTTAAGATTTCTTAAACATGACATGAAGAGTACTATGAAGGAAAAAAATGATAATTTGAACTATATTCAAGCTAAAAATTCTGACCAAAATCCAGAATACTGACAACAGCAAATGCTGGTGAGGATGTGGAGCAACAGGAGCTTTCATTCATTGTTTTTGGGAATGCAAAATGGTACAGCCACTTAGGAAGACAGTTTAGTAGTTTCTTATAAAACTAAATATACTTTTAGCATACAGTCCAATAGTCATGCTCCTTGTCATTTATCCAAAGAAGCTGAAAACTTAGCTCCACACAAAAACCTGCACATGCATGTTTGTAGCAGCTATATTCATAATTGCCAAGACTTGGAGGCAGCCAAGATGTCCTTCAGTAGGTGAATGGATAAATAAATACCCAGACAAGGGAATATTACTCAGTGCAAAAAAGAAATGAGCTATAAAGCCGTGAAAGACATGGAGAAAATAAATATATATTACTAAGTGAAAGAAGCCAATATGGAAAAGCTATATACTGTGTGATGCCAACTATATAGCATTCTGGAAAAGACAAAACTATATAGATAATAAAAAGATCAGTGATTGCTGGGGGGTAGTGGGGGATAAATGGGCAGAACACAGAGAATTTCTAGGGCAGTGAAAATACTGTGTGTTATAATGTTTGATATATGTTATTATATATTTATCCAAACCCATAAATTTTACAGCATCAAAAGTGAATCCTAAGATAGAACTATGGACTTTGCCCTAAAAAATTTGTCTTAATAAAAATAAATAAAAATTTATTTTCATCAAAAAACAATCATTAAGAGTGAAAAAAGGCCACAGAGTAGGGAGAATATATTTGTAATACATATATATGACATAGGACTCATAGCTGAATAGATATATAAATAAATAAATAAATATAAAAATTAGCAAAACAGTTGAGCAGACACTTTACTAAGGAGCCAGTACCCAATTAGCCAATAAGAAATGGTTTTCAGTTTCATTTGTCATGAGGGAAATGCAAGTCAAACCCACAATGTGATACACATGCACATCTTCAGAATAGCTTGAAAATGCCAGCTGTTGACAAGGATGTAAAGAAACTGGAATTCTAGTACATCACTGGTGACAGTATAAATTGTTACAACCATTTTGGAAAATAACTTTTCAATAACTACTAAAGCTGAACATATACATAACCTACTTTAGGTGTATACAAAAACAGGAATGCATAAATGTTCTCACCTAAGTTATGTACAAAAATAACCATAGCACTGCTATTTGTAATAGATAAAAACTGGAAACTGCCCAAATGCCCATAGACAGTAGAAGATATATTCACACAATGAAATACTATTCAGCAATGAGAATAATATACATGAATCCCATTTCAAAATGTTGAATGAAAGACATGAAAGAGTACACATAGTTTATTTTTATATAATGCTCAAAATTGGCAAAATTAATCTTGGGAGTCAAGAATAATACTTTGGAGAGTGTTCTGTGACATGATATAGGTACGATGTTGTGGGAGAGGTTGAAATAGTCTCAAGCCATATACTTAATATTTGCCTGTTTTTACATAATCTCCAACTTCAATGGTTCATTCTACTCCTCAATTTGGGCAGAGGTTTCATGAGTATGCTTACTTTATGAAAATTCATTAAGCTGCACATATATGACTGGTGAATTTTTAAGTATATGTATTAAACTTAAAAAAAATAGTTTACCTAAAATAGAAAAATAAAAGAGATGTATATACATTCTCCTAACTCTAAAATCAGCCAAGGCCATAAACCATGCATAATTTGAAATAGATTAAGAAGAGAATGCAGGCCCCTTCTCTATGTCAGCTAAGGAAGTGTTTCTTAGACTTTTCTCCCTGCAATCATGACAAACATTTACCTTTGTTTTACTTTATCATTTTCCTGAAAATTGCTTAATGATCTGTAAGAATAAGAGAAGGGGCACAAAGAAGGGAAGGAAGGGAAGAGTTTTAATAAATTTGGGAGAGTTAGGTATTTGCTTTACTCGCTGGATACTTTTTTATCTACTTTTCTCTCCTTAACACTCTTAATCCCATGCTCCAGCCCCCTTAGCAGTTATTGCTTATGTTATTCCTGGTCATTTGTTTTTTCCTGCTTTGATTCTGAACACAAGATAATAGTACAGCTGTTCTTCAACTTATGATGGGCTTACATCCAGATAAACCCATCATAAATTGAAAATATTGAAAGTCAAAGTGTGTTCAATACATCTAACCTACTGAATATCATAGTTTAGCCTAGCCTACCTTAAACATGCTCAGAATACTTACATTAGCCTACAGTTGAGCAAAATCATCTAACACGAAGCTCACTTTATAATAAAGTATTGAATATCATGTAATTTATTGAATAGTGTACTGAAAGTGAAAAACAGAATGACTCTATGAGTACAGAGTGGTTTTAAGTGTATGGGTTGTATACCCTTGCCATAGCATGGCTGACTTGGAGCTGTGGCTTGCATCCACTGCCCAGTATTGCAAGAGCCATATCATACAGTGTATCACTAGCCAGAGAAAAGATCAAAATTCAACATTTGAAGTACAATTCCTACTGAATGTGTATTGCTTTTGCACCATAGTAGTCAAAAAAATCTTAAGTCGAACCACGGTAAATCAGGGACCATCTGTATACACAAAATGTTTAATGTTTAACTGGGATGGCCAGCAGAGATAAAGCAGGTAATAAACTAAGCCAAACTGTCATTTCGTAATCATTTCCTGAAACATCTTGATCAAAATTTGTTGAGGGCTTATCAAACTCTTTCCAAAAGCCTCCATGTAGGTCACTGAATAATTATAAAACATCTATAGGCCTGGAACCCAAAAGAATCAAGTTTGAATTTAATGTCCTTTAACCCTCAGTTGGGTTTTTAAAAAATGTTTCTCTCTTCTTTCAAATCTAGAAATGAAAATAATAGTTCCTTCCAGTGAAATGAACTGTTTTAAACCATATCGTACTTTACAAGTTTACTGAATTTACTAGTTATATTTGCTGTGGAACCAAATATCCACAAAAACCTTTTTTTTTTTCAATAATGTGGATGTTTCAAAATAAGCAGAGAAAGCAATTTCACTTATTTCTGTTCTGTAATTAATTATATTTATAAACAAAAAGTAGATTCAATCATGATAACTTAGATTTTAACATTTTTCTCTGATTATGTCACCATGATTAGAACCTTGTAAGATAAACAAATTATTGTGATACAAACAGAAATGTTTATCTTGGGATTTTGTGATAAAATTGAAGAGAAAGTATTTTTAAATAGTTGCTATATGCATGCCTATTAAACATTTTAATAAATTCTCTAATATTTTAATAGAGAATTTCAACCCAATTTCAACCCAATCCTGTGTATTGGTTCCTTTAATTTTTCTACAGTTTCTTTTGTGATGTGATTGTTGAAAAATTCATTCCCTTAGATAAAATCATAAAGAATTTTAGTCCAAGAAAAGTGTCTCAGAGTCTCATGATAGCTTCTGACATTTATTTTATTAAATTTTAAATTTAAATTTCTACCATATTTCACTTCATTAAATGTCCTAATGTATGTTTGACGTAGAACTAGATTCTCACTAGGTGAGGTATTTATTCCACTTATGTATGCATTTAAAAGGAAAAAATAAGTCACGAGAAACATTCAACAACTGCAAATCAACTATAAAATTTATCCAAACACTTAACAATGCATTAAGTGAAACAAGAGTTAGAAAGAATGTTACTGCTTGTCAAAAATTAATCCTCCCATTTACTTTTTCCTTAGCCACTGTTGAAATTCCAATTCTTTTTTTATTTTTCAGTCTTCTATTTGAGATAAGTTTAGTAAAAACTAAATAGGTAATCATAATCAAAGATCTCATTCTCATTACATCTTTCAGCAACATTAACTGTGATTCTTTTCTGCCTGAGTTATCACAATGGAAATTGGCGAGTGAAGAGTAAACACAAGCAAGAGAAAAGAAAACTAATTAAAGGACAAAAGAGCAAGGGAGAACCTAGACACAAATGGGTTAAAAAGAAGAAGAAGAAAGCAAAAAGAAGACTACAAGATGATATTGCTTTAATAGTATCTGGGAGCACTCACCGGAAGGCTAGGAAAAAGAAAAGGAATTGTGCTTACCTGTTAGAAATAAGCGGTTTCTGGGAGCTGTCCAATGTACTAACTTAAGCATCATAGTCACAACTTACCTTGTTAATAGGAATTGATGTCCTAGGTATTTCTCCCTTGAACCAAGGCATCTCTGTGCTCATCTTTTTAGCCTATTTCTTTTAACACATCTTTAAAATGATTTTCTACCATGTTGTTCTGCCCCACCATGTCTTCTTAAAAATCCCTACACAGAATAATTAAATAAATATAGCTACTGGCAAAAAAAAAAAAGAAAAGGAAGAAGGAAAAATGAACCCTTCTTTGTTAGATATATATATA
>NW_006782803.1:302765-353823 GCF_000442215.2 Lipotes vexillifer | reverse complement strand
ATATATATATATATATATATATATATATATATATAAAATATGAACTCAGTAAAATTTTATTTTCGCTATCCAAATTGTAAGTCTTTCTTCATCTCAAAAAAAAAAAAGATAACCAAAATCTCTCTTAAATAAAATGCAGCAAAGTATAGTTTCCACTCTTAAATCCTGTAGGCTGGTAATGAGGGAAACAAACCAGATAGAAGTGTCAGGATTATTCTTTGTTCACGAATACTGATCAGCAATTTAAAATTGGAAAGACTTCTCAACAGAGGGTGAGCTGATCGACCAATTGGTTTATCAAAGGGTGAATCGCAGTTTTGAAAAGAGACTGAAGTTGTTTTATTTGCGGGGGAGGGGGGAGAGTTTGCTTTGCCTCCCATGCTGGGATTATACAGTAAAGCACACTGGGTGGAAATATTCTGAGCTTCCCTTTTTCGTTTTATTGCCATAACTTTTGCCCTCTAAGTAAAATCATCTACCCGGGTGGGAGATAGGGTTAGGAAAGGAAAGTCAAGTACCTCAATTGTTAGACTGATTACAGCAAAACAGGTTTTAGAAGTCAGGGTTGGTAAAGCGAAAGGAGAGCTGTTTACGACCCAGTGGAAAGAGAAAGCCGGTTCCAACAGCGACTCTGGGGAATGCACTCTCGGCCCCCCTACCGTGCTTACTTAAGCTAATGGAAGATCTTGCCTTTCAGTAGCCGCTGCACTGGGATACCAGACAAACAGCTCCCCTCGACCCCTGGCAGACAGGGCCCCTCTTCAGGACATCATTAAAAGCACATGCAGTTGTTTCACACCCACTGGCAGCCTAGGGTGGCAAGATTCAGAACTCCTACTCTGAAGCCAAGGAGAAGCCAGAGCGGTGGAAAACATCCTTGCTTTGAAAATCCAAAGCTAAATTAAAGAACTACATGAGATAAGGAGCCTGAAGAATATTAGTTGGCTGCGGGGGTGTGGAGAGACACAAAAAGCACAGCAGGTAAGGGCTGGGAGTTTTTGCCAAGAAGGAACTGTCCCAGGTGGCACAGCAAAAAGGATCGCGGAATTGGAGGCCTGTCCCTTTGAGTCTTCCATGCGTGCTCAAGCTTGTCGTCTTCCATCAGTTTCGAGAGGAGCGACGTTGTCAGAGCCTTCCCTGTCGGTGCAACTAATCCTGTTACCAGCTTGGTTATAAATATTAATGTCCCCTGGTCCTTCGGTGATGGTGACCCATCAGATTCAGGGCTATTAGGAAGCCCATCACCAGCCTCGCCCCTCCCTTCGAGAAACCGATGAGACGCAGGGCCAAGCCGACGCGATGGCAGCCTATCCCGAGAGCTGCGTGGACGCCACCGTGCTGGACTTCGTCGCAGACCTGTCCCTAGCCTCCCCGGGGCACCCTCTTCTCTGCGACTTCGCACCCGGGGTCCCCTATGGAGACCACCAGGACCTTGTGCTCCGAGAGGAAGGACCCAGGAGTCTGGCGCGTTTTGAGGACGATCCAGAAGAAGAGGAGGGTGAAGTAGAAGAGGGGGGAAATGAGGAGGAAGAGGAGCACGGGAGAGGCGCCTCCCTGCTGGGCCGCCCCAAGAGGAAAAGAGTGATCACGTACGCCCAGCGCCAAGCCGCCAACATCCGAGAGAGGAAGCGGATGTTCAACCTCAACGAGGCCTTCGACCAGCTGCGGAGGAAGGTACCCACTTTTGCTTACGAGAAGAGGCTGTCTCGGATCGAGACCCTACGCCTGGCCATCGTCTACATTTCCTTCATGACCGAGCTCTTGGAGAGCTTCGAGAAGGAAACCGGCTGAGCCAGTGTGGGATGAAAGTGTCTGCCCCCTCCTCGCCTGGGCGCGCGCGGGTTTGGGGTATTTCGGGACCCGGCAGTGGGTGTGGCTGAAAGGCCAGGAGGGACGCTCCAAGACAGAACGTCTGGCCTTCGGGAGCTTGGTTCTGGATTATAAAATTCCCACAGCCCTCGAGAAGCGTGGAAGCCGTAGAGTTAATATATACGCGATCGCTCTCAGCGGAGTGTGGGGCAGGAGCGGGCGGGGCAAGTTAGGACTGGTTAAGAAGGAGTTGGGGCAGTCGAGGCCCACGCCCCAAAGCAGCTTTTGTCAGGCGGGTGGGAAGCTAATCCTCTCCGAAAAGGCAGACTTCGGGGGCTTCTATGGAGCCCCATATCTCCCTCCCTCTCTCTCTGTGTGTGTGTGTGTGTGTGTGTGTGTGTGTGTGTGTGTGTGTGTGTGTTTTACTCAAGAAGGCAGACTCTCTAGGGTAGGGGCTTCCTTCTTTTTTTTTTTTTTTTTTTTTTAAAGCCTCAAGAATCGGTGCTCAGCCATCCCAGGCAGGCACTCTGCTCCGGCCGTGCTCTTAGGGAGGCCTTGGACCAGAAACCCGCGAGGAGTGGGGTACTGGGTCTTCTGAGAGGCCAAGGGGCTCCGGATCTCTCCGCCGGTCCTCTTAGGCTTGTCAACAGGCAGAATGAAGGAGATGAGAAAGGAAGGGGAGTCGAAGGGACGGGCGACCTCTAAAAAAGAACATTATCCCCCCCCCTTCCTTCCCTCCCCCTCCCTTTCCCTCCCCTTAGGATCCGAACAGCAACCCTGTTATGGACGCTTGAACCCAGAGGTGACTGCTGCGGCCCACGAGCTGGAGGTGCACCTGGGTTTACAGGGTGTCTTGGGCGCCCCGAGCCTTTACCGCCCGCGGGTGCTTTCCCCTGTCGCCTACAGCGGGGAAAAGGGCTGGGTCCTCCCAGGGGCAGCGACACCTGAGTGCGCACTTTCAAATTTTTAGCTGAAGGGAGGGAAAGATAGCTTTTATTCTATTCGCATCTAGGGACAGGAGAGACAAAACGTCAGAGGAGGAGATGCATTCTTCCACTTTGCCAAAATGTGTGCGATGGAGATGAGGTTGAAGCAGGACCATGCTGAGGGGCTCCCTCGAGTTTGGACGGTCTGCCATTCCACAGTTCTTCCTTCTGGGCAACCTGCTAACACCTGAACTGGGGTTCTTCAGACAGGAGTAGGTAAGTGAGGAGAGGAAGCGGAATGAATAATGCCCATCTAACTGTAAAGTCCGTAATCCTAAAAATAAATCCTGTTATTCCAACACTATATTGCTCTCACTTCTCACATCCTTGCGCGGAGGCACACACACACACACAAGTCTCCCTATCATACTTTTAGAAATATAATTCATTTTATTAAGAAGTAATATATACTCATCCCAAAAAGTTTGGAAAATCGAAGTTTAAAAAAGAAATAAAATTTAAATCACTCCTCATTACCTCACAGTTAGCATTTTTATCTATTTCCTTCTAGTCTTTTTTTTATACAGAAATAAATTCAATGTGTTTAACAAATTTGGGATAGTTTTGGAATTTATCTTTTTCCGCTCAGCCTTATAGAATGAGCACTTTTCCCTTGACTTTAAATATTATTCAAACGTAATTCTAATCATTGTATTTTATTGTTATATCCGTGTATCATAACCTAACTCCAATCCTTTACAAGTGGATAGCTAAGATATTTTCTTATTTAAAAAAATAAATGATGATGCAAGAGCATTCTTATAAATGTCTTCTCTGCCTTTGATACTTTCCTGATATTAGGTAACTAGAAGTGAAATTTTTTCATCAAGTGAACATTTAAGTTTGTGGCTACAAATGACCAGATTGCCTTCCAAGCAGATCTGCCAGTTCACACTCCCTCCCACCAGAATTACAGCGATTTTCTTGTCTCTCATACACCTTCATTTAAAACTTTTCCTAGTTCTCCTATCTATAGGAACTGAATTAGCTCTGAAATGACTACCCTCGCAAAGATGATTTCTTATTTTGAGTATCTTTTCACCAGGATTGTTTCCACCTCTACCATAAGAACATCAGGATAAACAGGTGAAAGAAAAAAAGGTAACCAACTAAACCAAACAACAGCAAAACCAGGGAGTGTATTCTTTTTCTTTAATCCTCTAGCACCTTTACTAAAATAAACTGAAGTGTGGACAATGACCTCTGTATCAGCTTTATAAAATAAAATTACTCATTTTCTCCTCTTTTTCTAGACAACTTTTTGACTGCTCAGACTAGCATATGTGTATTTTTAAAGACATTTAAAATTACTCATTTCAATGTGTCAAAGAAAAATAACTATTTCTCAACTCATCATCAAACAGTATTCTGCTCCCCAACTTCTTCTGTATTGCAAGTGGCTCCATCAATCCCTCATGTTTATCCAGTTATTTATTCATTCAATTAAAAAGGTGTGTTGACGTTTTACATATAGGGTGAATGGGTTCAAAATTGAAAGAGCTTATAGAAGCTCCCTTCCTTCTCCCACTTAAAGTTCTCCTGAGAATTAAACATCATTTTTTTAAATCTGCAAGTGATGAATAAGTTTTTCTAAAAAGATTCAACTTTAGGAATCATTAATATTTTGTTGAAAGAACCAATTTTGAAAATCAGAAATTTTAAAAAACTGCGTAGACAAAGGACCTCAAAATCATCGGGTCCTGAAGAGTAAATACAACCATCCATCATCCTTAATGCTCTCCTTCATATTCTGAACCATTCTGTTATATTCTTAGTAATCTCATGGTATCCTACAGTGGATACTTCTTATTCAGTATAGTAAATAATACCCAAAGAAGCTCTAAATAAAAAGGTTTTTCCCATTATTATTAGAATTATGTCCATGATTCTTAAAACTGTTACAGCTCATAAAAGCTTCATTCTTTGATTTTTTTATATGCTTAGAAGCTGCTCTAAAATGTAAAGTCTCTTAAGATTTCTTCTTAATCATTGTACTAACTGAGTAATTTGAAACCAAATAAGGATCAGAAATACAGAAAAATGGGGACTTCCCTGGCAGTCCAGTGGTTAAAACTCCACACTCCCAGTGCAGGGGTCATGGGTTCGATCCCTGGTCAGGGAACTAAGATCCTGCATGCTGCACGGAGTGGCAAAAAAAAAAAAAAAAAAAACAGAAAAAAATGGATTGACTTATTCCTTATACCAAATCATCCATAGAGTTAAAGCAAAATTATCTGCATTTCGAACATGAATCCATACGCCTCGATGTCTTGACACTCAGCTTTTCTAAGCAACGTGATAATTTTAGTTTTCCCATGTTAGATCCATAAATTCAGTGCACTCTTTAATACAAGTGATTTTAGTATTTAACACATCCTATGTTAAAATTGTCTTATTCTTTATTACCTCCTAAACCAACACTAATAGAAATATTAGCAGACATAGTTTTTTCAATACCTTCCAACAGTTAAAAAAATCCTAAGGGTATCAATTACTTCTGGAAAATTGTAATAATTGGTTTTTGAAATCTTAAAGTAATTTGGACATTTGGAATGTAAATACCATTTTAGACATTGCTTGGAGGTGATTTATTTATACACTCTTTACTGACTGAAAACTGCCTTTTGGTCTCAAACTAAGTTCCCCATAACTATCAGGTTACTATTAGTATTCAGATATGTAAACCAAAAAAAAAGATCTAAATGAAATCATATTTGAAAGATAATCAGGCTTTCCAAGGAAAGTAAAAATAATCAAAAGCCTTTGCCATCAACAGGCAGCCATTCAGGCTGATCATCTTTTACAGTTACCCAATGTGAAAACAGATTTTGGCAAAATTAGCACTAGAAACTGAACCAAATTTTATGCTATTATGCATAATTCCTGCATGAACATAAATTAAGACCCTGGGATTCGTGTTTATTATTGCATTTGTCAGCATTTCCATTATAAAAACACTATTGTGGAAGGTTTATAACAGCTTCAAAAATTTGAAATGAAACTTGATAAAGCACAGTTTAGCATAACTTTTTTTGTAATTATAAATCTTCAAAGAAAATTTCAAAGTTAATGAAGACACTTAGGTATACTTCACGTGTGAGGTTCCCAAATGTACCTGCAACTTTAAAAACCAAGAGATTCTATTTAATACAAAATATAAATTAGATTATTTTTATTTTTATTTAGATTTATTTTTATCAAAAATAGCTGGCAGATTAATATTGAACTTTAAGTACTAACTCTACTTATGGGGTGATATTACTTGATTAAATTGTGGTTCAAATGTGTTAGAAAAGTGTTGGTATATATCTATATCTTGGCCCAAGTTCAGTCAAAGGTTCCTGAACTTTCCCAACATTTTGGGTGAAGTTAGTCCCAGTTTCTGGTCAGCGCCCTCTCTTCCTGTGAATGCCTGACTAAAAAAGGTTACAAAACAAGAGTCAGCAGTTCTGACCATTTTGTTTTGACTTTGGGGTTTCTTTGAATCCAAAGCTCAAAACCAAACCTGGCGAAGGAAGAGGAGGAAAGGAAAGAAGCAAAATGCAAACTGACAGGAATAAAATACCCGAAAGACGGAAAAACTTCTTCAAGTGTCTATAAACCAAAGTCTATAAATTTCCACAACGTTCTCTGTGATACCAAATTTTAGTTCTGTGCCTAAAACACATTCCGTAAGGATGTGTAAGGAAATGCAAAGAATAGTATGAATGTATTTTTAAACATTCTTTATGGCTAATATTTGGTAGAATTCCACTCAGTTTTGCAGAAGGCAAAGAACTTTTAATATTCAGTGAAGTCAAGAGTTTGACAAATATGCTGGGAATTATCATAATAAAATGTCATAATTATCATAATAAAATGTTTACTTAGCACATTATTGTTTTCCAAGCACCCTTCGCATACTTTCTTTCATTTGATCCTCTGAATGGATTTCAACAAGATCTAGAGTCTCTTAAGTAAATTGAGGCATCAGTTTACCATCTTAAAAATTCATTCACCTATGGAAATCAGCATGATACTGAGATTCCTATAAAGGACCAATGGTCACATATAAGCAACACATTTCTTTGAAAGATATTGCCTTCAAGATCAAAAGCACCTTAACACACTCTGTGGATGATAAATTATACAAAAGGCTGGTACAGTCTGGCTCCCTCAAAGGCCAAATTTTACAACCTGCTATTTAAGGTTCTGTGAAGGAGATTTCCACCTGCAGCAAGCAAATGTAGATGATCTCAAAGCAGCTGTTATGGACAGCTTTTTATAATTTCCAGTCTTCAAAAAGGAGGAAAATATCTGTAAGAATATGGAAATAGAACAAACAGTTGGCGAACAATAGAAGACAACAATGTCATGTAAACATATTTGAATGAATGAATGATGAATGTGATTACACAGTTATTTTACTGCAGATAATTTTGTAACTTCTTCAAAACTTCACAGTCTGTATTTTTTACTGGTCAGATCTTAAACTGATTGACTGTATTTGGTCCTACAGTTTAGTAAAATGTTGGCTACATTTAATCCCATAGTTTAGTGAAATGTTGGAGAAACTAGAAATGGTCTAAAGGAGAACAAGAGAATAATTGGATTATTAGGTCTGGATGAAGTAATAATACCTATAATAATTAGTAATGTCTATAATTACTGTATTGCATACTTACATGACAGCACATGTTGATAACTATTAAAGTTCTCACAATAATTTTAGCCTATAGACATTATTATTACTCTGTTAGTGATGAAATCACTTTGGAATAAAGAAGTTAAATAACTTTCCCAAAGTTAATCAGCTAATAAATAGTGAAGCCAAGATTTACACACAGTCAAGTATTTCAGAGACCAAACTCTCAGGGTCTGAGTTTATTTGTGAACGATTGTATGATTGTTGTATTTAAGTAGAAATAGTGTGGTAAAAATTAGTAAATGTTCTTCATCTTTACTGATGATCAGAAATGTAGGCATGGGCATATCATGTGGAGGGATTTAATCGCTGCAGTGGAATGGGGAAGGTGGACTACTGATGGAATTTTTTGAAGAGTCTCTGAACTAATCTTCTATGGATATTTTAAAGCCACGACTTTCCTCAGGTGGCTTCAGTGCAATCCTGCCAGAAGAGAAGAGAAAAAACTCTTGATGAACATAAACACAAGCTTTGGAGTGTGACAGAGGTGGGTTTGAATCACAAGTACATAGCATAATGCTGTGAAAGCTAGTACAACTTACTTAACCTTGTTGACCCTCGGTTTCTTCATCTTTAAAGATAATAACACTCGTCTCATAGGGCTTTTATGAGAGTTGACTGAAATATGTATACAGACTAAATGGTGCAGAGTGAGCACTCAGTAAATGATAACTACTATTAAAATACATGTCATCATCACTATAATTATTATTATATCCCTTCCAATTCTATGGCAATGAAAATTCAAAGAATAAGACATCAACTTCACCACCAATGGTAACACATGAAAGCATAAAATATATAAAGAGCAGGGCTCATTGTATAATGCTTTAAAATAAGCTGAAAAAAAATGAAATGAATTTTTTTATCGTCCCAAATTTCTTATTCCTGGAATATTTAAGTGTCAGCATTTAGTCCTAGTCTATGTATCCTTCTAAGTGGAGCAGTAAACCCCCAATATACTTCCAAAACTTCCTAATTTAATCTGCTACTGTAATAGAACATATATTAAAAAGGAAATGACTTTAAATCTGAAAATAATGAACTAAATTCATTCAAAGGAGTTCTATTTTGTCAGCAGCCCAGACATTATATTAAATATATGCTTTCCAAATCAGTGTCGATTTATTCAAATCAGCTGATTCCTGATGGAATAGTTCTGTATCTTAATTGCAATGGTGGTTACACTAATACACATGTGATACAATGACATAGAACTGTATCATTTCATACCAATGTCAATTTCCTGGTTTTGATATTGTACTGTAGTTATATACAATCTAAGTAATGGAGGAAACTGAGTGAAGGGTACACAGAACCTATGTGCACCATCTTTGTAATGCCCTGTGAGTCTATAAGTACATATTTCAAAATAAAAAGTGAAAAAATAGATAATTATTTTGACATTACTTTGAACCTATAAAGCACCTTATGAATATAAATTATCATTAATTTCAGGGAGACATTCACATACACTTGATTCACATCATGTTCTACAATTTTTCTTTAAGTATTCCATAAAGTGAAACCAAGTTTGTGCATGGTACTATGTGGGTCCTGGAATAAAAATCAGTACTGTACCCCTAAAGGTCATAGTCAAGAACTGAGTATCTGATTCTATGTCCCTTGGTCCATGTTGGCATTCTTGGCCAGATTACATTCTCAGGTATGGATTTATAGTAGTGAGGAGCTTCACATCCTAATTGTGCTACTTACTAACTTAGATAACTCACTTAAAATTCCTGGGCTTTAATTTGTAAAGTGGAAATAATTAACATAGATTTATTAAAAGTATCATAAGAGATCATGTAAAGTGCTTAGTACAGTGCCTCATGCAAAATAAATATTTAGCCAATATTGTAATTGTTGTTTATGCCCTTTCAATGTTGAATGTGTATGCAGAGCAAAATGACAATTCAGCCTTTTAAGAAGGACTCATGAGAACACATATAAAAGCAATATTAAATAGTTGTACTGTCTCTCCTAAATGAATCAAAGTCTTTCAGACTTAGTCTTTTAGCATGGCATTTTGTGCCCAATTTGTTGCCCTAATAAAGTGTTTTTGTTTAGTTTTGTTTTAAAAACATAAAAATTTAAGGGTAAGGCTTCTGGTCCATGACATACATAATTATAATCTTTGGTCTGCCAGGAAGGTCACTGTAAATCCTACATTCCTAAAATAATCTCTGAATTTTGCATAAAAAGCTTTCATATGAAAAAGCGATAGCTCAATTGGTAAATCCTCTAGTAATTTTTTTTTCTGAGCAAATTCATCTTGAAAGCTGCTGTATTTGTGAAAGTAATTGAGAAGTAGGACTGCCTCACATACTAAACATTTATGCATGCCTGATGATGGCTGATGTGAAATCCGAAAACCTGGGCCTCACTCAGCCTAGTCACCTGGAATGAGGTAGTATGGCCATGCTTTGTGTTAGGTTTTCTGAGGGACATAGGAGTCCTTGTGCACCCAGGAGGGTTAAGTGGCTGCCACCTGCAACAGAGAGGAATCAGGAAGAAAAGAGAAAAGACCCCTATTTGGAGCAGCAGAAGGGGACGTCGGGTTCCAAAATGCATCCTTGGACATCCTGTGTTACTTCTGCCATTTACAGTCTTTGAAAATTTGGCACCTGGACTTATCTTCTATATTCACATGTGTTCCTTTTCACTCTGACACTAGTGGATTTATATAAAATCTCTGAAAAGCTTTGGCCTAGATTTACTTGCAATTTAAACATCAGTTTTTGAAAAGATAAAGTTGGCCTTAACTTATGCACATAATTTCTCAACATTTAAAAATAGGTAACTTTTTTTCACATCTACTATTTTATATGAAAAATTTGCCTCCTTGCATAGAAAGTTAAAAGGATAATTATTAAATATCTTGTTCCTTTTAAATGCTTTGATTCAACTTCAAGAGTCTTATTTGAAGGGCCCTCTGAACTTTACTAAAACTTTTCCGACTTGGGAAACATACCCAGTTTCAAATATTCTCACCATGGGTTCATATTTTTGACGAGAAAAAATGTGGTGACTGTAGTTAACAAGCATTTGACAAGTAGTGGTTTTGTTAATTGTAGATCTTATTGAACATGCTACACCATTTCTTTCATCACTGTTCATTTGCCTAATCTCACTGAAGCCCATTAAAATTAGAGCAGATGAGCTCAATTAAAATATATATATTGGGTGCCACTTTGTTTCAAGATGACACAACTACAAATTAAACTTTAGTGTTACTATATTTCATCAAATTCAATCAACTACTACGGTTAACATGAAGCAGGCAGAAAAATGCCCAGAACTCAAGAGCATTACACAACAAAACACAACAAAATTCTTTCCAAATTACATTCACATGAAAATATACACCATACCTCAGGGACCTTACCCTGGACAGCCTCAAAGTTTCTACTTCTGTACCTATAACCCCTCTCTCCATTGTATGATTCCCATACATACAAACATGCATACATACAAAATTACTTCCATCAGAATACCTTCACGTGTATATTAGAATGGATGGTATATATGTAAAAATATTTTACTCCCAGATCAAACCTCTAAAAAGGTTTTATTTTTCTTTCTTTTCCTCCATACTCTGGTAGCTTTGCTCTTTTTTTTACTAACTGGTATCTCTTTCTTGAATACTTCGTATGTTATAATATTAATGATTGTTTAATGTTTCCATCACTTGTCACTAAAACGGGTATTTAAGTGAGTACCAATGTCTTTGCATATATTGAAAACAAGCCCAAGAATTACTCCAGGTTTTGACTGAGCATTGGCCCCACGTAAGAATATCAGGCCTGAATATAATTACCAAGACCAGCTGCCAGCCAATTGTAGAAAACAAAGTGTCTGGAATTGCCATTCAGGAAACCTACTGAACATTCATTGATTAGATGAGGGTCATTGACTCAATGAGAAAAACAGAATTTTCCCTGGAAGCAGAACTACTTCCTCTTGGAGTGATTCAAGAGTATCTGAAGTTCAGGTAATTCACCATATCAAGAAAGGAGTTAGGAAGGACTCAAGAATGCTCTCTGAACCTTGGCTCCTTGGTTAGGAAGATCTAAGCCATATTTTACAACATTAGGACATTTTGTGGATTCTTATGGCTTGCTTACAGAAATTTCATTGGTAGGAATTTAGCCTAAGGAAATAATCAAAATTATGTACAAAGATTAGACTACCAAATATGCATCTCAGTATTGTTTTTGATGTCAAAATATAGAAAACAGCCTAGATGTCTAAAAACGTGAGTACTTACTTTTAAATTGTTGCAGTCATTGAAAGGATGATGTACAAAATAGTTTGTGCCATAGATTATTAACATAAATAAGTAGAAAAGTATATTATAAAGAAAGCAATATGCGAGGCATGATTTCATTTCTGTTTCATATGGGAATGTGTGTAAATATATAAGTTGTATGTAGCATACTTTTATCTATAAATATAAATGTTCTTTTTATACATGTTATAAAAGAACTGGTCATTTTTGTACTTGTTTGTATTCTTCCAGTTTTCTATCATCCTTTTGTAGACAGAAAACAGAAAAACAACAAAATTATTTTAAAACAAGTATGAATACATAAAACTAAAAAGCTTCTGTATAGCAAAAGAAACAATCAACAAAATGAAAAGGCAATCCATGGAATGGGAGAAAGTATTTGCAAACTATCTGTCTGTAAAGGGTTAATATCCAAAATATATAAGGAACTCATACAACTCATTAGCAAAAACACAAATAATCCAATTTAAAAATGGGCAAAAGACCTGAATAGATATTTTTCCAAGAAGACACACGGATGGCCAACAGGTACATGAAAAGGTGCTTAACATCACTAATCATCAGGGAAATGCAAATCAAAACCATAATGAGTTATCACCTCCCACCTGTTAAATGGCAAGTGTTGGCAAGGATGTGGAGAAAAGGGAACCCTCATGCACTGTTGGTAGAAGTGTAAATTGGTGCGGCCACTGTGGAAGACAGTATGAAGTTTCCTCCAAAAAATCACAATCAAACTACAATATGATCCAGTAATCCCACTTCTGGGTATATATCCGAAGGAAATGAAATCATTATCTGGAACGGATATTTGCATCCCCCATGTTCGTTGCAGCATTATTCACAATAGCCAAGACATGGAGACAAACAAATTTCCATCAACAGATGAATGGTTGAAGAAGATGTGAATGGAATGTTATTCAGCCCTGAAAAAGAAGGAAATCCTGCCTTTTGCAACAAGATGAATGGACTTTGAGGGCATCATGCTAAGTGAAATAAGTCAGACAGAGAAAGGCAAATGTATGTTCTCACTTATACGTGTAATCTAAAAAAAAAGCCAAACTCATAGAAATAGGGTGGAATGGTGGTTGCCAGGGGTTGTGGGGTGGAGGAAATGGGGAAATGTTGGTCAAAGGGTACAAATTTCCATTTATAAGATGGGTAAGTTCTGAGGATCGAATATATAGCATGGTGACTATAGTTTAAAATACTGTATTATATATTAGAAAAGTTGCTAAGAGAGTAAATCTTAACTTATCACCACAAAGAATGAAAAAAGAGAAAAATAATAAAATTATTTTGAATTTAAAATAGCCACACAACAATACAATTTGTAAGTTTTACTCTTAGTTGAAGGGCAGGATGCTGTTACTTATGTGAGAACCCTTGCCTTTTTAAGCTTAAAACATTTAGACTAGGTATTTTACATGCTTAGGAGTGATATTCTGTAATACTTTTCTTTAGATACTAGAGAACAAAACATTACTAGCATATTAGAGGTCCCCTCTCATGATTCCTTCCAGTTATTGCCCTTCTCTTCCTGCAGGAATACCCAGATCCTGATTTCAAACAACCTCAATTTGCTTCCCCATTTTTGTTTTCTTTTATATAAATGAAATCATTGGGTTTGGAGAAACGATTTTCATTTATAAGTCTTTCTTCAATAAAACAAGTATTCCCACAGTCGCCCCAAAAGAGAAGTTGAAGTTAGTTAAGTACAAAGTTAAAAGTTAAAAGTTAAAAGTTAAAAGAGGGGCTTCCCTGGTGGCACAGTGGTTGAGAGTCCACCTGCCGATGCAGGGGACACGGGTTCGTGCCCCGGTCCGGGAAGATCCCACGTGCCGCGGAGCGGCTGAGCCCGTAAGCCATGACCGCTGAGCCTGCGCGTCCGGAGCCTGTGCTCCGCAATGGGAGAGGCCACAACAGTGAGAGGCCCGAAAAAAAAAAAGTTAAAAGTAGTTAGCAAATATGACTTTAATTTCATTGACACTGAAATGGGAAATTCAATTAAAATGCTGAGGTGTTCCTTCTTTTAAACACAGTTGAATTCACCTGTAATTACACACACACACACACACACATACACATACACACACACACAAAGAGACACATCCAACTAAAATAGCTACGGTAAACTATATTAATGCTAAGACATTATTGATTAGTCAGGAATACACTTCAAATATCTAATGAAATTGCTGGCTTTTAAACAATTAGTATCATAGCTTTGCTCCTATTTAGCCCATGGGAACACAATGTGTGTACGTTTGTATGCATGAGTGTGCATGTGATCGTGTGAGTAAAGGTATATGGAGATTGTGTAATATTTAATATTTACTTTATTTTTTTAAAGTGTACATTATAACCTGATAAATGTGATCCATAAAAGCTTTATATGATCATATTTGCATGTTCATACACATATTCATTTTCACATACTTCTTATCCTCATTGTTTGAAATCTCTACCATACATCTAAAGAAAAAAATTATACTTGTAACATAAATAATTTCAAAATATTTAAAACCTGCACTGCTTTTAATAACTTTTATTGTTTTTAACATGTGACATTTTATCCCCATTAGCAATAACAGATGTCTAATGCATTAAAAAGGAAAATCCTGCACGCATGTTGAAATAGAGGACTTTACTGAAAGGAAAGCATGTGCTTTGATTTATATTAGTCAAAATTTAGTTACTGTACTTGGTGCTATTTCAGGAAATGAAAAGGTGAGGAAACAGTTATATACCAGTAAACCAGAGAAAAAGTCTCCATAGAAACCAAAACAGTTTTGGTGGGAACCACTTAAGCTAAATTAATACCTAGAATATGATCGTATTAGCCCCTAGAGAGCTAATTCGAACAAAACAAAACCTATCCGTTGATTCATGCATGTTACATAGTATTTACAATTTTTCTTTGTTCTCATTTAATTGTCAAAAATTAATCAGTCATCGAGACTTAAAATCTGGGTGAATTCTAAAGAAAAAAGACCACCCAAAACAACAGTGTTTACTTACTCCTTTCCTACTCCATTATCTTCACTACTAGTCAAAAGGAACGCAAAGAGTAAATTGAAAAATAATGAGCAATAAGTCCAAGTTGATTTGTTTGCCTGGTTTTTGGCCTCACCTTTCATAGGCACCTTCTTTCCTGTGGACTGCTGAGCTGAGTTATTGAACACACTCCCAGGGATAAGTGAGGAACCGCACACAAAGCCAGCTGAGACAGGAGTGAGTTAATTGAACAACTACTATGCACTAGCTGTTTACATAAGCTATGTCATCCAATCCTTACAAAATACTACAATGAATATTTATGTATCCACTTTACGAATAAGGAAACAAATTAGTTAAAATATCTTGTCCAAGCTTACACTTAACAATGGAGCCAAATATTGACCAGCTGCCTCCTTCTCTAGAGGTAACAGTGACAAATGTTGCTATAATGTAGCTCCATGCCCATGTCAATTAGAGGAAGGCTTGCATATTCTCCTTGCAAAGGCAGTCCAGCATTGTTTGGGTGTTCAGCTCAGTAACGCACTTTTTAAAGCATAAACTGAAGGGCTCCTTTAAGAGTTTCTGTTAGTTCCTATGGTTTCAATTTATACCATCTTTAAAATAAAATAGCTGTTGCTACTGGGATGATTTCTATTTCATGCCATCTGTATATGTTCCGCTAGTGTCATTTTCTGTATTATTATTGCTTTATGTTCATAGCATGTGAAAGAAATAATTCCTTGCATCTGAATTGGGCTATTTTTCTAAATGCTTCAGAAATACACGTGTGTGTGTGTGTGTGTGTGTGTGTGTGTGTGTGTGTGTGACATACATATATAGCTTCCTACTGCCTGATACTATAATAAAAAGGCTACCACCTCAAGACTGCATAATCTTTGGTATTTCCTTCAGGTGCTGCATTTCATTAGAGTCTCTGTTTCATAATTAATCATAATGTATTCTGTCAGCTAAAGACCCTATATATGATATTTATCATATTTATGGTGCTTGGAGTAGCAAAAAAAAAGTGGGGAGGCAAGAAAAATATATGACTATTAGACAAATCTATTCTGTGTTTTGGCCAGGTCCATCCCACTAGTCAAGTTGGATATAACTATCCTTGTGCTACTGGTTAGAGTTACTTTCAGGGTTTTTTTCTCCTTTTATTCACTTTATTTTCCTGCTCTTTGACAAAATTAAAATTAAATTGAGATGAACTTCTAAATGTGAAACTTTAACATTAAAGCAGAGAAAATTTGTTTCTAAAGATGTTTATTTCATCATCTCAACAAAAGAAAAAACACAACTTCTGGATTGAAAACTAAGGCTGGTTCTTGTCTACATGCAATACTAGTATAATAAATAATTTGCTAAAGTTATAATGTCACAGCCACAGAACCCAAAACAACGTCAAAAGCAGCACCGAGGTCAGAGATTCTGAGTCTGAGCTTCAAAAGGACAGTGTAGACAAACTCCAAGGAAACATCTTTTAAGAGGAGAGAGTACTACTCACACTAACCTTAACTATGAATCTGAGGGTAGCTGGAAACTTTTCATGGAGGCTTACCATAAATTTATTACCAAACGGATCAAGTGACAAAAGTGAATACAATTCTCAGATTTATGGCATTTAATTCAGAAATAGAGGTCCTCTTGAAATAAAATTCCAACCATTGGGAGAATTTCCAAGTCAGAAGATATGATTTATAACATTTTCTTCATCAGCTTAAAGTATAATGCCATTATTATGTCTCTGATTTTCCCAATGTTCTTTAGAGTACACTTCACTCTTTCATAAATCTAATGTTTTTCCTTCATACTCTGATTTTCTACGATTTAGTTATAGTTGCTTTTTAACGTTCCTATATCATTAGTAATTGGCTTCCAATGTATTGTACTGTATTACAGTTGTACTAGTTGCTCATTTATCATTCATGTTGCAAGGATAAGTGGCTTCATATAACAAAATAATAATAATAATCTAAAATCATTACAGATCTCCCCTGCTTCCCTTCTCCTCTCTTTCTTCCCCCCCCCACAGTCATTTTTTCCTTTTGTGCTGTCACTGTCTGTTGGATTTACTGACTGTATTTTATATGCTAGCATATATAATTAAAAGTTTATTTTCTTTTTAAGATTCTTCTGTAAAAATGCATGCAAATTATATGTTTTCTACAGAAATTATAGAGAAAGAAAACATGAAGATATATTTTATTACAGTTTAGTGAAGTTATTGGGCTACATAAATATCTCATTCGGGAGAAAGGGGTTGACAAAATGATCAAGAAGGTGAACAGTTTCCTGACTCCCCTTCCCCAAGTCAAATGTTCATGGTCATTCTTATGTGTAGCCCTAAACTAAACAAGCACATAAATGTCATAGTGAGGAGAGGGTGAAAAGTAGTGATAATGTAGGCTCAGTTTACATTTAAATTGGGTTGGATCCAATTGAGTTTTCTTTCTCTGATCGCCATCCAGTTCTTGTGCTAACTTTCATTACCAATTCAACAAAAAACTATCAAATATTTATTGGATGCTTACTATGGACTTGGCTCTGTTCTCAAAATTTTATAGTTTGGTTAAGACATCTTGCCTAATAAAGAGCTCATAGTAGAATGAGGGACATACACTCAACCAACTCGTGCAGCTATTGGATGTGGGAGCATTAGAAATAATAGCTATTGGGATGGAATGGAAGAAATATAGTTAATATATTGCAAGTTCTGTGTTATTTTGTATGTAAATGGCCCTAAGTTGAGGCTGCTGGGAAAAAACAGCATTGGCAGGCTGGGTAAAATAGCTGTATACCTAGCGTGCAGACTATGACTACGTCTAGGTCTAAAGGAGGAAATTCTAAGCTCAGAGCCAGATTGAAGCCAAGGATCATGACTATTTGGGTCACTACTTCATAAAGGACCTAGTTATCTAACAATATCCATTCTCCCCTTCTTCCTTTAACAGTAGATCCCACGAAGACATGGCTATCCAGCTAATGACTACATTTCAGTTTCACTTGTAGTTAGTTGTGGCTATGTAACTATGATCTAGGAATGGAATATGAGCAGAAGTCACACATAATTTCTAGATAGGTCCCTAAAAAGAGGGACATGTCTTCCCCTTGCTTTTCTTCTTTTCCACTGGCTGGAATGCAAAATGGAAGTGAGACCTGGAGTAGCCATTTGGCCCAAGAAATGGAAGGTCACATTTTGAGGATAGTAAAATAAGAAGTTAAATCTCCAGTCTGGCTGAGCTACTGAGCTACACCTGTAACATCTAACCAAAATTTTCATAAAACAAACTGCCTTGTTTAATCCACTATATCTTTATTATAGTGTCATATCCCATTTAATATATCTCTTCCTCCCAGGTGCCTTGGGACAGTTCCTGACACATAATAAGGTCTCATTAATATTGTGGACCACAAAGGGACAGAATGACCTCAGATTACACAAAAGGTTTTTAAGCCTAAGTCCAGAGTAGATAGGCAGGGGCCAAATTGAAATTGTTCTGAGCATGTTAGCCTGATATGAGTGCTATACACTATGCCTTCTCCGCACTCCAGTTTAAAATATACCTCAATTCCACATACTCTAGCCTCATCTTACAAGGTACAATTCCAATGTTTCAGAGGGTAAAAACAGTCTAACTTTACAAAATGGAAGAGAAAGTGAAATGTGATAGAATAAAAATCAGCTGTCTATATTATGAAACACAGCTCAAAATTATTTTCATTCTATGACAGTATAAACAGTATAAATTTGAATGCAATAAAAGTTTTCAAAAAACATAGGTCAAATATATCTAATCTAAAATCAAATTTTTAAATTATAAGAAATTTAGCATATTTTTAGTCCATCTGCTGCTGTGACTTTCTCTTTGACAATATAGGGCTAATAGTACTAATGTACAAAAGTTGGTAATTATTAATTGCTATACCCTTGCCTCCAAGTAACTAGGGATAACAAAGCTTTCAAGTTAAGCAAAAGTCTTCCACTTAAGATTTTGTTGGGCTCAATGGTTTTCTCAAGAAAATATCACTTCACTGATAAACTGTATTACCACATTTTACTACCAAATTTCAGGGAGCACAACCTCAAAACCACTTCTCAATAACTTTCAATATCTCAGCTAAGACAGACAGTATTTACTGAAGTATATGTATCATTCAAGATCTCAAATATCTGTAAGAAGATTAAACCACACAATCAGAAAAACAGAAGCCTTTGCAAAAAATTACTTTTAGTAAATTACTTTTGCCACCATAATATCATAAAACCTATATGAAATGACATTTTTTAAAAAAGAACAGCCCTATGAAATTTATTGGGTTTAACGTACAGATGTTGTCAAGGATATTGTCCTTTATGATACCCAATGCTTCCTTCTCCAATGAACCTAAGTGGAAGAAACTTTTTTCAGGTCACAGTACCAGGAATAGTTGGACTTCTGGACTGTGTGTGTGTGTGTGTGTGTGTGTGTGTGTGCGTGTGTGTGTGTGTGTGTGTTTCCTCATGGAGCCTGTGGATCTACAATCATTTGTGATACCTGTTTACATTGTATACTAGTCTTAGAGCCAAAAATACATAGGACAGAAAGATAACTAGCTTCCTAGAGTCCCAGGACTCTTAAATATAAGCTATAAATCCTAAAAAAACAATGCATAGAACAGATATACATTCTTCTGCTAACTTAACTAAGTTTTACTTCATATACCCTGTGTTTTTATTCTTTTTGATTAATTTATCTTACTTATTCTTAATATATGTTTTCTTGCTGGCTTTTTAAAATTTATGTCATCTACCTCAAATATTTTTCTATAATTAAGTGTACATTTAATATTTTTATATGATGTTTTCCTTTAAAAAATTTTTTGTTTAGTTTGCACTCACTCTTGTTGCCTTTTTTATAATAACTGATTAGGCTTAAATTGCTGTGTTTCCTTATATCATTGTTCACCACAGTTCTTGTGTCATTCTCAGTAAGCTAAGAATATACTTGATCTTTTGTTGTTGTTAAGAAGACAAAATGGTATTTTCTGAGTGCTTCCATCCTTGTTCTTATGTGTAAATGTGACTTTGCCTGGGTATGTGAACTTCTTGGACTACAACATACTTTTGGCATGTGTTCTTATGGAGAAGATCTAAGTAGTCCAATTTTCACTCCTTTTATAAGTAATCCATGTTCTCTATCTAGATGCCTATAGGATGGTTTCTGTATCTTCAATATTCAAAAATTTTCTAATAATATTTATGGGTATGAATCTGTTTTTATTCACTTTGCCTGGAATACAATTTGCCATTCCAGTCTATGAACCCTGTTAATTTGTTTTCCTCTCTGGAGAATTATTTTCTTTATGTTTTTTATTATTGATTATTGTGTCTTCTCAATTTGTCCTAGTATCTTCTTAGGAGAATGAATTATCTCTAATTTCACAAATATTATACCCTTCCCATCAATCCCTAAACCCCTTCTCTGATTTAGTTTTTCTCCAACACAGTGATCACCATTTTTTTCCCCCTTTGGTTTTGGTTCTCATCTCTTCCTCTCACACTGTTACTCCCATAGCGATCTCCTTCAGTTACATACCTTAAAAGGCTGTCTATATGCTGATATATTCCAAATTTTATCTCCATCACAGACCTCTCTCACAAACTCCAGACTTGCATGTCCAACTGCCTACCCAACAGTTCCACTTGGATGTCTAACAGACATCTCAAATTCAACATGTCTGAAATTGAACTCTGTATCCTCCCTGAAATGTGCTCCACCACGACCTTCTCCATCTCAGTGGTTGCCAACTCCCCCTTTATTTTTCTCAAATAAAAAGCCTTAGAGTCATTCTTGATTTCTTTACTACACACCTTATATCTTATCTTTAGTGAATCCTGTTGGCTCTACCTTCAAAATATATCTAGAATATAACCGCTCATTTTCCACTTTAAACTCCACTGCTACCACCCCAGGTTAGGTCACAGTCAGCTCTCACCTAGATTAGTATAGTAGTCTCCTTACTAGTCTCTCTTTCCCCAAAGAAAAGTCCATATGCCACTGACCTTGGCACATTACTGGGTCAGCACTATTCCTGCTACACAGAGATGTCATCAAGTGAATACTTTTGAGTTCTGACACTTGTGGTGGAGTGATATCTTCATATGATAACCAGAATGGGCCACTCCTTAAATGGTTGTGCCATCCTATGGAATCAAGAAAAGGACAGGGTTGACATTTCAGCAAAGAACTCACAACCCTTCCTATTCTAATTGCCACAGCCTCAGATTGGGCACTGTCCTTAGTACTTCCTCCCAACTATTTTATTACACATACCTCTGGCTCTTTGAAATTACATAGCTGTAAGACATTCCTTCTTTTCCAGCTCAGGGTCAACTGCTTCAGCTTCTTAAAGAAAAT
This sequence comes from Lipotes vexillifer, assembly GCF_000442215.2. Taxonomy (NCBI): domain Eukaryota; kingdom Metazoa; phylum Chordata; class Mammalia; order Artiodactyla; family Lipotidae; genus Lipotes; species Lipotes vexillifer. The sequence continues at coordinate 332,649 of NW_006782803.1, read as the reverse complement.
AAAATGAGAATTTACAGATAATGTTTGCTTTATTATAGATTTTTCCCTCCTCACCAATATTTGTGCATGTCCCTCTGGTGCTCCTATACAAAATAAAATGTTGTCCTAACTATTAGCTACAGCATTTGGGTGAACAAGACCAGATATGTTTACTGAATAATTTCAGAATCAAGTTAGTAGTAATACTTGATTGAATATTTGTGGGAGGAAACAGTCTCCAAATTAATATTTTCAACTGTTTTAAATCTCTGATCTTTGAGTAATAGATATTACTCTATTTCACTGTCGTTTGAGTTTATTGACTAAAATATATGTTCAGGGTAACACTGAGGTAAATTGAGGAATATTTGACCTATGATAGTACTTGTAAATTTTATACTTTTTTAAAAAGAATAACAAGCAATAAACAATTATTTATGGAGTACTCATTTTGTACATTAAGGAGCCCATCAGGAATATGAGGAGAGCTTAGTTTCTTATGAAAATTAGGCTACTTGGGAAGAAAATACTAATACAAATGAAACACACTCCCATATGAGCCACTCAACACCAAACTGTGGTACAGATAGTCTCAATGCTATGTACTCTGGAAATGCCCTCTCTGTTGGAGTTCTGAATGCACCACACCCAAACCAACTTCCTACAATTGACTGAATACCCAGTCTGTCAGTCTTGGTGGGAGACTGTACTCCTCATGATCACCTGGGTGCAGGAGAGGGTGGGCTGAGGAAAACAGAGGGATTAATGATGGTTCCTAGATTTTTAGGCTAAACAATTAGAAAAATTACTGAAATGTACCGATTTGCAGGGGTATAAGGAATAAGTTATTTGAGAGTGATGAATCAGTTTAAGATGTCTGTGAGAAACCCACATTGTAGCATCAAGTGGAGAATTGAATATGAGAGTCTCTAGCTCAGGCAAGATGCCACCCAGTACTGAAACTGAAGGGGTCATACACCTCCTCGTAGCATTTCCTGGCAGCTGGTGCATAGATAAACTATTGAACCTCCTCCAATTAGTGTCCCTACTCTGAACTTTGAGTCTTTAGGAGTGAGACAAGAATAAAGGAACAGTTGCTCTTCAAACAGAACTGGATCATCAATTCATTTCTTCATTTACCCTTTAAACCATTCCTTTTGTACTTAGAATTGAGTGCAAATGCTTCATCTCAGTCTGGAAGGTACTGCATAACTTAGTCCTCATTTAAAATAGTAGTATAGGGGCTTCCCTGGTGGCGCAGTGGTTGAGAGTCCGCCTGCCGATGCAGGGGACATGGGCTCGTGCCCCGGTCCGGGAAGATCCCACATGCCGTGGAGCGGCTGGGCCCTTGAGCCATGGCCGCTGAGCCTGCGCGTCCGGAGCCTGTGCTCCGCAACGGGAGAGGCCACAACAGTGAGGCCCGCGTACCGCAAAAAAAAAAAAAAAACAGAAAACAAAATAGTAGTATAAAACGCATATCAAGTGAAAGGCACCATTTAAAATTGTTAGGAGTGATGGCTTTATTTTATCATCACAACAACCTAATGATGTGCATCTCCCTTTCATGAGAAACGAAGAGGGGTAAGTAACATATCTAAAGTATACAGGTGGTGAGAAGTTGAGCCATATTTGAGCCTAGGCTGACTGGCTCCAGCATCTGGGCCATCATTCACTACACTGTTCTCTTTGGCCACTCTATCTTGCCAGAAAAGGAAGAAGTGCTCTGGACTTATAAAACTTCTTTTAGCCTTAGTAGTCTGTGATTTTATTCAAGTGATTGAAGCCATTTCTCCAGTTCAGCAATTGTTATGTTTTAAGAATTTTATAATATTAAATTAAAGTAAAATCATCAACGAATTTAATTTAATCTAGGGAAATTACCTAGATTCCTATTTTTATTCTGCTTTCATTCTATGAATTACTTGATTATTTCTAATAATATGATCCTCTGCCATACCTATTAACTCACAGAAACGACAAAAACTAAAGCATACTTGTGATTTCAGCTTCTGTCATTGATGTATTCACATATAAAATCCAATAGTCATTCTGTTTTACCAAAATTTGCCATGAAATTCTCTCTCTCCCATTTAAAATGTGTTAAACAACATACTGTAATGTAAAATATTTTAATGAATTTCTGTAAATTATCTGAATCACTATAATGAAAATAATTTTCATATAAGAATCAATATAATGAAAATATAGCAAATAAATGTTACATAAATCTGGAAGTACAGTTTATTTTTCCTAATAATTATATCAGACTGTAGCCTATTTTAGAGAAGAGTCCAGTTAGAAAATAAATAAAATTAATTTGCTCTTCAGATAGTCCAAGCCTGCTGATATCTTCAGTATTAACATCTTTGTCTTTCTCTTTAGTGTATTTTTAACAATTGTTTCTCCTCAGTCCAAACACTAGTCTGTGAAATTACAATTGCCATTAAGGGTGCTTATGACCATTACTGAATATTTTTGTTTTCTCAGTCACTACGTATACTTCATGTTCCCTGGAAATGTTTCTATTCTTGAACACAACTACATCTAAATAGGCCAATTATATGTAGTTAAAACAAATAGATCATGGATTATTGTTTGCTCTTAACGCATATATGATAGTGAAATAGAAGAGTTCAAGGCCCTAAGACCTTTGATAGACACATTTCAAGGTTCTAAGAACTTGACAGAAATTGAGATGATGAGTCAAGGCCATTGGGCTCTGGTTTCCTCATTATCTCATTGTGCTCCATCTATCTAGAGTTGAGTCTGAAAGACAGAACTGGATAGCTTCAGCCACACTGAATAACAGGCATGGAATGCTCGGACAAGCCCATGGTGTCAGGCCAAGGCCCACACTTGGAAAAATCGCAAAGGCCCTATTACCACAACTTGCCCTTTTTCACAATTTCCCCTGCCTTTCAGTCCGTCCTCTTTAATATGTCCCACTGTCCTTCTGCTACCCTGAGCCACTCCCTTCTTGAGAAAAACATCATACAATAGCATTCACTCGAAAGTGTTAGTGACCTAATGTGTTACCTCACTTTGGGGACTTTGCCATCTAAAAGAGGAGCCTGGAGAGGACAATGCCAGGCCCCAACTTAGTGAGGAACCAGCGATCAATTTAAAGCATGACTATGGGAAGTAGAAGGTGGTGTTTGGAGGCAGCCCCTTCTGCCCCCACCCCGAAACACTTCACCGCCTCTTTTACTCATTTTTGGCACAACAGTTTAGGACCACAGCTGGCCAAAAGTGGTTTCCAGAACTAGAAGGAAACTCATTCTCATCACGTTGGAAAATGCTTTCAGGTTCCGGATACTTAGAGTTATAAGCAGTCATAGAGAAAACTTCTTCATCTATAAAACTGACTAGTCAGACTAGATAATTTACAAAATCCTTTCTACATGTTTCAACTTTTTCAAATTATCTATCCAATTACTTAATTTTGCAGATGAGGAAACTGATGCCTCCAAATCTCCCTAAATCCAGTCATTTTCTCTCAGTTTTATATTATCCTGTCCATATCCCCATAGATACTACAATGGTGTAAGTTGTCGTAAGTAAAACAATGTTATTTACATTGTGTACATGGTAGGTTGATGCAAGGACTTCCTAAATCTAATCACATTCCCTGCACTGTCTGTCCACAGACCAAAATACACATCTAAAATATACATCTGATCATGTCCTTTCCCTGCTTAACATTCTTCAGTTTTGGTTGCATTTAGAATAACACCCAAATTCCTTAGCACAGCACACAGTGTTACTGTGAGCTAAACTTTGTATCATTTCTGGCTGCTTCCACACCCATTCTACCTCCAACCATACAAAACTCTTTACAGGTCCCTGAAAAGGCCATGCATGCTCATGCCTCCATGCTTTGCCCATGCCCCTCCCAGTGTCTCTCTTTCGTCCTACCCTTTCTACTCTCCTGGTTCACCCGTAGTCATCCTTCAAGACTAAAGCTGAGATAAAATGCATTTCAGGAAAACTGCAATTTATGCTTGCTGCATTACTTATGAATACCCAATTCTGCTAAACAGAATAAGAGCAACAAGGAGAATTGATAATATTAAGTATCAAAATAAATAACCTGAGAGACTTCTTAGACATCATTAAAGTAAGTAGGAAGGGACAGAAAGACTATGTAAGCATGAAGCTCTCAGGGAACCCCATATTCATGAGGCACCCATATCTATGAGGTCTTAAATAGGCTCCGTTTTGTGACATCCAATATGGTCCTGTTTTATTTCTCATTAGAATGTGACATGCTTGATGTTAGAGATTAAATCTTCTAATTCAGAGCACCTAAAATAATGAGACTTTGATGCATTTTGGTTAAATTACAAAAGAATCAATAAATGTGTTGCAAGTAATTAGGGCCAGTTGAAACCAGAATTCAGGTCTCCCAAATGGATCATTAGGCAGAACCTTACAATTTCTCAAGGTCTTGAGCAGTGGTGAGTGAAAATAAGAATCATCACTTACTGCTATATCTTTCCCAGAGGTATCTGAGGTGGGGAGGGCAAAGGCATTGATCCTGGATAACTACAGGGAAAAACACCCAGTTTGATATTCATCGTGGAGGTCAAATGGAAAACAAACAATGAGCTAGGAGCCTTAGAAACCACATAAGATTTCTGAAATCCAATATGGTTCATAGCATTTTTCATGGAATAACAGCATCAATATTCCCCCAAACATCTTCCTGCTGCCATCTTGAGATCCAGTGATCACAATATGTTACTATCTTTACTGTAATTCTAAATAACTATTAGATAAAAATCAACTTTAATTAAAAGTTTCCTGGCCCTCCACCTTGTTCCTTACATTTTGTTATGATTGGGGTGAAAATGACAGGAATTTTAAAATTTAAATGCCTATACAGAGCAACACCCAGCTCTACCCACCACCAGTCCCTCCCAACAGGAAGCCTGCACAAGCCTCTTAGATAACCTCATATACCAGAGGGCAGACAGAAGAAGCAAGAAGAACTACAATGCTGCAGCCTATGGAATGAAAACCACATTCACAGAAAGATAGACAAAATAAAGAGGCAGAAGACTATGTACCAGATGAAGGAAGAAGATAAAACCCCAGAAAAACAACTAAATGAAGTGGAGACAGGCAACTTTCCAGAAAAAGAACTCAGAATAATGATAATGAAGATGATCCAGGACCTCAGAAAAAGGATGGAGGCAAAGATCAAGAAGATGCCCAAAATGTTTAACAAAGACCTAGGAGAATTAAAGAACAAACAAACAGAGATGAACAATACAATAACTGAAATGAAAAATACACTAGAAGGAATCAATAGCAGAATAACTGAGGCAGAAGAATGGATAAGTGACCTGGAAGACAGAATGGTGGAAATCACTGCCGTGGAACAGGATAAAGAAAAGAGAATGAAAAGAAATGAAGACAGCCTAAGAGACCTCTGGGACAACATTAAACACCCCAACATTCGCATTATAGGGGTCCCTGAAGGAGAAGAGAGTGAGAAAGGACCCAAGAAAATATTTGAAGAGATTATAGTCAAAAACTTCCCTAACATGGGAAAGGAAATAGCCACCCAAGTCCAGGAAGTGCAGAGAGCACCAGACAGGATAAACCCAAGGAGAAACACGCTGAGACACATAGTAATCAAACTGACAAAAATTAAAGACAAAGAAAAATTATTAAAAGCAACAAGGGAAAAAACAACAAATAACATACAAGGGAACTCGCAAAAGATTAACAGCTGATTTCTCAGCAGAAACTCTACAGGCCAGAAGGGAGTGGCATAACATATTTAAAGTGATGAAAGGGAAGAACCTACAACCAAGATTACTCTACCTGGCAAGGATCTTGTTCAGATTCAACGGAGAAATCAAAAGCTTTACAGACAAGCAAAAGCTAAGAGAATTCAGCACCACCAAAACAGCTCTACAACAAATGATAAAGGAACTTCTCTAAGTGGGAAACAAAAGAGAAGAAAAGGACCTACAAAAACAAACCCAAAAGAATTAAGAAAATGGTAATAGGAACATACATATCAATAATTATCTTAAACGTGAATGGATTAAATGCTCCAACCAAAAGACACAGGCTCGCTGAATGGATACAAAAACAAGACCCATATATATGCTGCCTACAAGAGACCCACTTCAGACCTAGGGACACACACAGACTGAAAGTGAGGGAACGGAAAAAGATATTCCATGCAACTGGAAATCAAAAGAAAGCTGGAGTAGCAATACTCATATGAGATAAAATAGACTTTAAAGTAAAGAATATTACAAGACACAAGGAAGGACACTACATAATGATGAAGGGATCCATCCAAGGAGAAGAGGTAACAATTATAAATATATATGCACCCAACATAGGAGCACCTCAATACCTAGGGCAAATGCTAACAGCTATAAAAGAGGAAGTCAACAGTAATATAATAATGGTGGGGGACTTTAACACCTCACTTACACCAATGGACAGATCATCCAGACAGAAAATTAATAAGGAAACAAAAGATTTAAATGACACAATAGACCAAATATATTTAATTGATATTTATAGGACATTCCATCCAAAAACAGCAGATTACACTTTCTTCTCAAGAACACATGGAACATTCTCCAGGATAGATCACACCTTGGGTCGGTCACAAATCAAGCCTCAGTAAATTTAAGAAAACTGAAATCATATCAAGTGTCTTTTCCAACCACCATGCTATGAGATTAGAAATATATTACAGGGGAAAAAAAACATAAAAAACACAAACACATGGAGGCTAAACAATACGTTACTAAATAACCAAGAGATCACTGAAGAAATCAAAGAGGAAATAAAAAAATACCTAGAGACAAATGACAATGAAAACATGATGATCCAAAACCTATGGGATGCAGCAAAAGCAGTACTAAGAGGGAAGTTTATAGCAATTCAATTCTACCTCAAGAAACAAGAAAAATCCCAAATAAACAATCTAACCTTACACCTAAAGAAACTAAAGAAAGAAGAACAAACAAAACCCAAAGTTAGTACAAGGAAAGAAATCATAAAGATCAGAGCAGAAATAAATGAAATAGAAACAAAGAAAACAATAGCAAAGATCAATAAAACTAAAAGCTCGTTCTTTGAGAAGATAAACAAAATTGATAAACCTTTAGCCAGACTCATCCAGAAAAAGAGGGAGAGGACTCAAATCAATAAAATTAGAAATGAAAAAGGAAAAGTTACAATGAGCACCACAGAAATACAAAGCAGCCTAAGAGACTACTACAAGCAACTCTATGCCAATAAAAGGGACAACCCGGAAGAAATGGACAAATTCTTAGAAAGCTATAGGCTTCCAAGACTGAACCAGGAAGAAACAGAAAATATGAACAGACCAATTGCAAGTAATGAAATTGAAACTGTGATTAAAAATCTTCCAACAAACAAAAGTCCAGGACCAGATGGTTTCACAGGTGAATTCTATCAAACATTTAAAGAAGAGCTAACACCCATATTTGTCGAACTCTTCCAAAACATTGCAGAGGAAGGAACACTCCCAAACTCATTCAACGAGGCTACCATCACCCTGATACCAAAACCAGACAAAGATACTACAAAAAAAGAAAATTACAGACCAATATCACTGATGAATATAGATGCAAAAATCCTCAAAAATACTAGCAAACAGAATCCAACAACACATTAAAAGGATCATACACCATGATCAAGTGGAATTTATCCCAAGGATGCAAGGATTCTTCAATATATGCAAATAAATCAATATGATACACCATATTAACAAACTGAAGAAGAGAAAACATATGATAATCTCAGTAGGTGCAGAAAAAGCTTTCGACAAAATTCAACACCCATGATAGATGGAACCTACCTCAACATAAAGAAGGCCATATACGACAAAGCCACAGCAAACATCATTCTCAATGGTGAAAAACCGAAAGCATTTCCTCTAAGATCAGGAACAAAACAAGGATGTCCACTCTCACCACTATTATTCAACATAGTTCTGGAAGTCCTATCCATGGCACTCAGAGAAGAAAAAGAAATAAAAGGAATACAAATTGGAAAAGAAGAAGTAAAACTGTCACTGTTTGCAGATGACATGATACTATATATAGAGAATCCTAAAGAAAACTACTAGATCTAATCAATGAGTTTGGTAAAGTTGCAGGATAAAAAATTAATGCACAGAAATCTTTTGCATTCCTATACACCAATAACGAAAGTTCAGAAAGAGAAATTAAGGAAAAAATCCCATTCACCATTGCAGAAAAAAGAGTAAAATACCTAGGAATAAACCTACCTAAGGAGGTAAAAGACCTGTACTCAGAAAACTGTAAGACACTGTTGAAAGAAATCAAAGATGACACAAACGGATGGAGAGATATACCATGTTCTTGGACTGGAAGAATCAATATTGTGAAAATGACTATACTACTCAAAGCAAACTACAGACTCAGTGCAATCCCTATCAAATTACCAATGGCATTTTTTACAGAACTAGAACAAAAAATCTTAAAATTTGTATGTAGACACAAAAGACCCCGAATAGCCAAAGCAATCTTGAGGGAAAAAAACGGAGCTGGAGGAATCAGCCTCCTTGACTTCAAACTATACTACAAAGCTACAGTAATCAAGACAATATGGTACTGGCACAAAAAACAGAGATATAGATCAATGGTACAGTATAGAAAGCCCAGAGATAAACCCACGCACCTATGATCAATTAATCTATGACAAAGGAGGCAAGGATATACAATGGAGAAAAGACAGTCTGTTCAATAAGTGGTGCTGGGAAAACTGGACAGCTACATGTAAAAGAATGAAATGAGAACACTCCCTAACACCATACACAAAAATAAACTCAAAATGGATTGGAGACCTAAATGTAAGACCGGACACTATAAAACTCTTAGAGGAAAACATAGGAAGAACACTCTTTGACATAAATCACATCAAGATCTTTTTTGATCTACCTGTTAGAGAAATGGAAATAAAAACAAAAATAAACAAATGGCATCTAATGAAACTTAAAATCTTCTGCAAAGCAAAGGAAACTACCAACAAGATGAAAAGACAACCCTCAGAATGTGAGAAAATATTTGCAAATGAATCAATGGACAAAGGATTAATCTCCAAAATATATAAACAGCTCATGCAGCTCAATATTAAAAAAACAAACAAGCCAATCCAAAAATGGGCAAAAGACCTAGATAGACATTTCTTCAAAGAAGACATGCCGATGGGCAAGAAGCACATGAAAAGCTGCTCACCATCACTAATTATTAGAGAAATGCAAATCAAAACTACAATGAGGTATCACCTCACACCAGTTAGAATGGGCAACATCAGAAAATCTACAAACAACCAACGCTGGAGAGGGTGTGGAGAAAAGGGAACCCTCTTGCATTGTTGGTGGGAATGTAAATTCATACAGCCACTATGGAGAACAGTATGGAAGTTCCTTAAAAAACTAAAAATAGAATTACCATATGACCCAGCAATCCCACTACTGGGCATATACCCTGAGAAAACCATAATTCAAAAAGAGTCATATACCAAAATATTCATTGCAGCACTATTTACAATAGCCAGGTCATGGAAGCAACCTAAATGCCCATCAACAGACGTATGGATAAAGAAGATGTGGTATATTTATACAATGGAATATTACTCAACCATAAAAAGGAATGAAATTGGGTCATTTGTAGAGACGTGGATGGACCTAGAGACTGTCATACAGAGTGAAGTAAGTCAGAAAGAGAAAAACAAATATTGTATATTAACACATATGTGGAATCTAGAAAAATGGTACAGATGAACTGGTTTGCAAGGCAGAAATAGAGACACAGATGTAAAGAACAAAAGTATGGACACCAAGGGGGGAAAGCCAGTGGTGAGGGTGGTGGTGGGATGAATTGGGAGATTGGGATTGACATATATACACTAATATGTATAAAATAGATAACTAATAAGAACCTGCTGTATAAAGAAACAAAACAAAACAAAACAAAACACTAAATGGCTATACCAAGGGACAGGCAACGACTTGCAATGGTCTCTTTGAGCAGAAACTGAGGCCAATAATCCCAGTGCTTTTCTATTTCCCACTAAGTGCATTAATTTCTTTCTTTCTCTTGTCATTTAAGCCTTTTATTCCCCCTACCTTCTAAGCCTCATTCTCTCTTTTTCCATATCAGTCTTCCTCACTTGGTCCAGCTACCTCTTTCACCTCTCTCCACACTCTGCTCTTTCTCTCTTGATCTCCTTATTTTTACTCTGTTCCTTCTCTTTAGTTTTTTTTTTCTTCTTCTTTTTCCAGGTCTTTTGGTCCCTTCCTCAGTCCCTCCAGCAGGGTCTCAGAGAATGTGATTAGAAATGTATCTGCAAAGAGACACAAATGCAAAGCAAAAGCATTGAGTTCTAACTGAAGCAGGGGTTTCCCAGTCTGGTTGTCATAGCACTCCACCAGAACTATAAAATTCTTCCAGATAAATATCAAAACATAATTTACTTTAATTTACCGTAATTTATAAATTAATCAAATACTCTGAAAACTTTTTTTGAGAAAAAGTAGTAAGAAAGAGGAAGGTGATCTTAAATCAAACATTGTATATCATAATTCTGGGGAAGTGTTAAGAGTCAATATGTTAGAAGTATCCTATTTTGCCATATCTTGGAAAAATAATTTTAGTTCTTATATAATTGACAGACCATAAAACGATTTCCATGTAATTTTTCATGTAAAGACATTCCAAGTGTGCCCAGGCAGAAAACTCAAACTTTCAAAGGCATTTTGGAATAGCAGTATATTTTTTAAATTGTCAAACATGGCTCTAAAATTTAAAAAGTAGAATTCCAGGTCACTGAGAATTTGGTACAGAATTTGCCAATATAAAAAGAATTTTTTTTTCCTTTGAACAAAATGCTGTTTTGTAAAAAAATTTGCTAATGTAAAATAAATATTTTCTGTTAAAATGGTATTTTCTTAAATGTATGCTTTTCTTGTATGCTCTACAATAAAGAAAAAAGACAAAGTCTTCCAAAAAATCTAAAGCCTGAATGCCAACTCATTTTTATGTTTTTAAAAATTAATAAAAGTAACATAAATCAAATAGACATTCCCCAAATGACATTCATTCATTGTGTAGTATTTTTGCTATTTTGTTAGCTTTCCTCTTCTGTGTCTTTTTCAACAAAGTTCTCTGGGAAATTGTGTCCTCTTGTGGTCACTGGCAAAAACAACATGTTTTTGCACAAATAATCAATCCAAACAATGGAAATAGGATTTAAGGCTTCAGGAAAAGCCACTTGTGAAAAAAGGAAATCCCTTGAAGTGAAGAGAGATGAAAGCTGTGAGTAATCAGAAAGGGAACTTTAGCTGGAAAAACACAGAATGTAAATCATTCAACTTATATTTAAATTGCTTGATCATCAGATGATTAAAAAGAAGAGAAAAAATGATTACTATGTAGGAAAATTGTGGCCATGATAAAAAGCATCTATGAATAACTGTGTATTTCTTACATTATTTCTTCAGTCATTCCGGTAACTGATATAAGTGAGAGCATATTTCAACAAGGTTAAGTGGCAGCAAAGCTGGGACACAAACTTTCTAGCATGCATACCCAATAAGGTAATAAAGTGGGTGGGGGGGAAACTCTTGAAGACTCTATACTTTTCCACACTCTGATTCTTCTCTCCCTACAAGTTTGGCATATTATGTCTCCTAATCCCATCCTAATTTTTACTTCAGAATGCCAGATACTTTAAAGATTAATATTTATTTGCATATTCGATTTGCTCATTTGAAGTGCTCTTGGCAACTCAAGTTCTTGTGCTTTATACTTTTCATTTTATTTCTGGATTGAAAGCTTCAAATTTCATAATTTTAGATCCCTATTCTTAAAGAAATTCAAAAAGAGAAAGGTAGAATCAGTTAAAATCATGAATTAAACTGTCATTAAAAGAGAAGGAGAATGACCTCTTTAGGGCAAGGTGCACAAACATCCTTAAAGCTACCTGTGTCACTGAAAAAGAATCTGCTTTCACATAGAGTTATCCAAGTCACTCCTGCTGACAAAAATTTTGTATTCCACTTTGATAAAATTCTCTCATTTAAATATCAAATTAAGCAATCCCTGTGAAGTATTCAAAACAAGATGAAATCTAACATGTACAATCTCAACTGAGATGCACTCAAATGCAGCCTTTTCCAATCTGCGCCCCCTTCTGTGTGAATGTTCCCGTGCTTCATTCATGCAATCCAGAGAAATTATTTCGCAGAACTCTAAGCCAACAAACAGGTGGTAAGTCATCCAAAAACTGAGGAGAAACAGTAGGAACAGATTCAAGTGCTCGCCTTTTGTGCAAATCCCAACTCCAAAATGTACCAGCTTGCTAACATTCTATAGTGTTTGTGTTTCTTTTCCTTCTCTAAAAGTCTTTATAAATGTTGCTAGGAGAATGCCAGTGCCTATTCATACTATAGGAATACAGATATGTACATACTTTTTACATATGCTGAGTATGAGATTCCTAACTCTGTTATTTCTAACAGTATTCTTTTTTTCATATTTTAACACAGCACACATTCCTCAGGAAGGACTGTGAACATGCCAAGTTTGCAGTTTGAAAACAAAGCTCGTTTTGAATTATCCAAGTGCAAAAGAAAGCTGTTTTGTTTTCAGTTAATTTTTTAGGGCATTTATTTTAGAAGTAGATGAAACGATTTAATTCCAATGAATCCAGTATTCCCAAAGAAGGTAGTCTTCCACTGATGACCTTTAAGTCAGGCTGAGTTCAGCCCCAAAGGAAAATTCCTAAGACCCCTTTTAAAGAGCCTGAAATTAGGATTCTAGAACTAAGTAAGCTTTCATATGTTAAACCAAATATTGTGGAAGGTGCCATTATCACTGCATATACAAAAGATCAAGAATTATACTTGGCTCTTCAGCACATTAAAAAGAGAGTTTGCCTTTATTCTTGCCCCAGCAAGTGTGGATAAGAAATTTGTTACATAAAATGTTAGGTAGAATACAGATGGGACAATCAGGCCAGGAAATGTTGAAGTTTGCAAAGTAGGGAGCATCAAGCCTCAGATGTCTTGAGAGGTAATTCATTTGGCAAGCTGCAACCTTCTGCTTCAATACTAACTTTTAAATACTCAAAACACCTCATCCTCATTTTCCACTCCTTCGAAGAGTACAAGAGAAATTTTTTTTCCTCAGAACTAAAGTCATTCATTGTGACTCCATCAAGAAGATTCCGTGCCCGGGGTAGTTCTGCTTAGTTCATTCATTTTCAACCCTGTTTTAAGCATTCTTGCATCCATAGCATCGCCTCACTCCCGGGGATCCCTATATTCAGTGGCCGGGAGCTCTTTATCCCCTAGAAGTTGAGTGCCCAGGGAAGCGCTAGGCTCACTTTAAACAGAACTAGTCTTAGAGATTGATGACTTTGCAAGTCGGGCTAACTAATGGCTGTTGCGCTGTTGTGGACTCGGTTTCTCCTCCAGCGTCTGTCCCGATTTCCATCCTCGTACCCCCGCCCCCAACTCCAATTCCCCTTGGGCAGGTAAGGTTTCCTTTACACTTTGCCCACACTTTCCTGTCTTGCTTACCCATAGCCACAAAGGAAAGAGTCCCATTATTTGATCTCTTTATTTTTGAGTATTCAGCTGAAGGGAAAAAAAAATTTAAGATTTGAGATTGATCTTTAAAAAAAAAAAATCACAGACATAGGTGAAGGATGAAATTTTTCAAGAATCCTGCAGCGACGTTCAAATAAGAATTGTGGAATACTCTGCGATTCAGATTTACAAAAGATAAAAAGATGATTTCTGCCTATTCTCTAACTGCTTCCAAGAGACCAAATCCTATAGGCAGAAGATGCAATCACAGGAGTGAATTATCAGAGGGCGCTTTAAGAAGACCTGACTGTAAACGATTAAGTGGAGGTCAAGTAGAATCTGATTTTCAGACAGGCATTCATTTTAAAATATGGCAGCGACTCAAAAAGCAGGCAAGTTGGCACGCTATGGTCATTGTCTATGAATATTTCTAAGAATAGTGATAGACAAACCCTGCACGTCGCCCCTTCCATGAAAGCTTAGCCTTGCTCGCCCCCCGCGGAAGGGATTCTGCTTGCTATCACTTCCCCTGGAAGGCTGAGCCCTTCAACCGGCCCCAGGCGCTCCAGACCCCGGGGTTTCCGGGACCGGGACCGAAGCTGCGAGCCTCAGTGGGGCATAGCCACGTGGCCTGCCCGCGCGTCGCCTGAGCTCCCGCCTCCTCCTCTGGACACCGTGGGCCTCGACCCTCGGTCGGGCCCAGAAAGCGAAGCTTAGCTAAGTTAATTCTCGGCTTAGAGTCCAAGCCGTGGAGAGCGTGAGCGGACCTCGGCCTGAGCAGGGTACCCGAGCACAGGGCACGCAACTTCCGCACCCCCAAATCTGCCCCGAAAACTAACTGCTGCGTTTGACCTCTGGTTTGCTTTGCAACTTAAAGAATGAACATGAAACGGTTATTCTCTGCCAACTCGTTCCAAAAAGGAAAAAAAAAAAAAAAAAAAAAGTCTAGCATTGAAAAGATGGGGTTCTCGTCCACGGCAGCGTCCCTTCCTTTTCAGCTCGCCAACTTTTCTTGCTTTCGACTTGACAGAATCTGCATTAACACCCTCTTCGGGGCTCTTCATCGTGACTTATTAGAAACGCTTAAAATGTCTGTGTCCAAACGATTGGAATGCGTTTGGGGAGCGCGGAACAGGCTCACTGGACCTCCTAGGAGTGGGGAGTGGGGTGGGGAAGGGGACTCTCGCAACCATCAGCCCCGCGTGTCCAGGCAATGTTGAGCCCCCGTCTCACTCTCTCAGAGCCGACCTTTAGAGGTCACAATGCAGGGTCTTATCTGGGAGTGGGGTGGGGATGAAACGGCCACAAGAACTCCACCTTGGGCTAGCAGCACAGGCAATCAGGGCCGCGGCGAAGACCCCGCGTTGCCCCACTCCGGCCCTGCTGCCTTCTCCAAGGACAGGACCGCCTTCCGCGGAAGAATGAACGTCTGCCTCTTTCTAGCACCTTCGGAGGTGTAGTCCTTTGGGTGTTGGGAAACGTCAGATCGAGACACTGTGGAGGGAACAGAAAGGCCCAGATGCTTCTCGAGGAAGGGTGAGAGAATAGGCCGGGGCGCAGTTCAGCAGTCCCCTGCGCGGCCACGTCTTCAGAAACGCCCACGACCTCAGGACCAGCCGCGGTGGTTTGGCCCTTGGGACTCAAGGGGCCCGTCTGGCTGACCATCGGGTGGGCTCCGCCGCTGCCGGTATTCCTGCCAGTCACCCCCGCCCCAGCAGTCCCAAATCGCGCCACGGACCTAGAGGGTACTGAGGCGAGATGAGACTTCACCCATTGCGTAGACGCTGTTGCCTCCGCTGCTGTCACAGCCACTCCGGGAGGGGCCGACAAGGCGGCGGGAATGGTACCCTCCGGCCGCTTCCCCGGGCTGCGCTCGGGTGCGGGGGCGCGGCCCGCCTGCTCCGGCGCGGAAGGAAATTGCCCCGCGCCCGCGGGAAGAGGGTGGCGGGGAGGGAAGGGGGAGGGCAGCAAAGAGGCGGGCAGAGGGGCCGGCCGCCTGGGTCAGGTCGTTTTTGAATGGTTTGGGAGGACGAATTGTTAGACCCCGAGGAACGGGGGGTGGGGACGGAGAAGGGGGGCTGGAAAGCGGAAACTTTCCTATAAAACTTCGAAAAGTCCCTCCTCCCCACGTCAGGCCAATGACACTGCTGCCCCCAAACTTTCCGCCTGCACGGAGGTATAAGAGCCTCCAAGTCGGCAGCTTTCGCCCAACTCCCAGACACCTCGCGGGCTCGCCGGCACCGGCAGCGTTTCCAGGAGGCAGAGCCGGGTGTGCGTGCGGCCGTTGGGCGCCTTCTTTTTGGACCTCGGGGCCATCCACACCGTCCCCTCCCCCTCCCGCCTCCCTCCCCGCCTCCCCCGCGCGCCCTCCCCGCGGAGATCCTCCCTGTCCCTCCTCCCGCTCCCTCCTCCGCGGTCCGCACCGCCCGGGCCGGCGCCGCGCGCGAGGGAAGCTGGCGGGCTGAGGCGCCAGGCTCTCCTCCTCTTCCCCGGGCCGCCCTTCTGCCCCGGGCCTGCGAGGCCGCGCGTTGCCGCCCGAGAGATGATGCAGGACGTGTCCAGCTCGCCAGTCTCGCCGGCCGACGACAGTCTGAGCAACAGCGAGGAGGAGCCGGACCGGCAGCAGCCGCCGAGCGGCAAGCGCGGGGGGCGCAAGCGGCGCAGCAGCCGGCGCAGCGCTGGGGGCGGCGCGGGGCCCGGTGGGGCCGCGGGCGGGGGCGTCGGAGGCGGCGAGGAGCCTGGCAGCCCAGCCCAAGGCAAGCGCGGCAAGAAGTCTGCGGGCTGCGGCGGCGGCGGCGGCGCCGGTGGCGGCGGCGGCGGCGGCAGCAGCAGCGGCGGCGGGAGTCCGCAATCCTACGAGGAGCTGCAGACGCAGCGGGTTATGGCTAACGTACGGGAGCGCCAGCGCACCCAGTCGCTGAATGAGGCGTTCGCCGCGCTGCGGAAGATCATCCCCACGCTGCCTTCGGACAAGCTGAGCAAGATCCAGACCCTCAAGTTGGCGGCCAGGTATATCGACTTCCTCTACCAGGTCCTACAGAGCGACGAGCTGGACTCCAAGATGGCAAGCTGCAGCTATGTGGCCCACGAGCGGCTCAGTTACGCCTTCTCGGTCTGGAGGATGGAGGGGGCCTGGTCCATGTCCGCGTCCCACTAGCAGGCGGAGCTCCCCACCCCCTCGGCAGGGCCGGAGACCTAGGTAAGGACCCGGCGCCTCTGCGCCCCTTCGCCGCTCAGGTGGCAGACCGACTGACGGCCGGGCCGCGGCTCCCTGTCCGCCTCGCCTTCCTCCCCGTCTCCTACTCCCCTCTCAGCCTTCCCACCCCACCTGGCACCGCCACCTCTTCTCCCGAGCGTCTCTGGAAGGCAGCTTAGTCCCCGCTAGGGAGAGAGGGATGCGCCCTTGTGAGGGGTGTGCGTGTGCGTGAGTGCGCGTGACAGACAGGAGGGAAGACGGAGAAAGAGTCGAGGGTCATGGATAAGGACAGTCTTGCCAGCGCCTCCCTTTCTTTTGGCTTTAAGTTTTCGTTCTCCTTAAAACAAATGTTTCCAAATTCCACCTCCTCCTCCATTCCGCCCACCCACTTCCTCTTGCCCTTGGGCTGAAATCCTTCCAGGTTGTTCAGCGTAATTTCTCCGTGGTGGTGATAAGAACAGTGCTCACTAGTCTTAGAAAACAGCCACAGAGACCTAAACAATAACCAACTTTCCCCCCTCTGGGTTTTTGCAGATGTCATTGCTTCCAGAGAAGGAGAAAATGGACAGTCTAGAGACTCTGGAGCTGGATAATTAAAAATAAATATATATGCCAAAGGTTTTCTTGGAAATTAGAAGAGCAGAATCCAAATTCAAAGAAACAGGGCGTGGGGCGCACTTTTAAAAGAGAAAGCGAGACAGGCCCGTGGACAGTGATTCCCGGACGGGCAGCGGCACCATCCTCACACCTCTACATTCTGATAGAAGTCTGAACAGTTTGTGTTCCTTTTTTTTTTTTTTTTTGACGAAGAATGTTTTTATTTTTATTTTTTCATGCATGCATTCTCAAGAGGTCGTGCCAATCAGCCACTGAAAGGAAAGGCATCATTATGGACTTTCTCCATTTTAAAATGGTAACAATCAGAGGAATTTTAAGAACACCTTTAGAAATTAAAATACTGGGATCAAACTGACTTGCAAAATCACAGTCAGTTAATTCCTTTTTTCATTCTTCCTCTGAGGGAAAAAAAAAAACTTAAAATACAAAAACAACATTCTATTTATTTATTGATGACCCATGGTAAAATGCAAATAGATCCGGTGTCTAAATGCATTCATATTTTTATGATTGTTTTGTAAATATCTTTGTATATTATTTTTCTGCAATAAATAAATATGGTTGAAAATTGTCAGAACCTTAAAGTTTGGTCTATATTTTTAAAGGATTAAGTTGGAGGTAAAAACCTGCTTGTTTAACTCTGGAGACACCCAGGAGGGTGAGGGAGCACTAATAGAAACAAAGCAGTGAAAAACTCAAAACTAGTTACTGACAGGTACAGGCATGTTATTTAGAAAGGCAGCTTTATCGTTATTCCTGTTGGGTGTTCAGTGGACTTAGCATCTCCCCTTCATCTCTTATCAGGTCCCCAGACAGCAAAAACTTAAGAGTCATTCACCTCTCTTGCTTATATTTTGAGAAGGCAACTGTAAAACAGTTAAATGCAAATAAGCACTACGAACTCAGCACTATTTTCTCTTTGTTTTTGTCATGATTTCTACTCTTTATGAGGATTTTTAAATAACAGGTTTATTTCAGTGAAGGGATGCATAAAGTGTTATCAAAATTACCTATCTATACACACATATAAATGAAAACAAATGTATAGAAAATGAAGTTTAATTTGGCATGACAGAGAATTCCATTTATAAAGTAATTCGCTTAACTCTTCTTTCATGAATGAGAATGACATTTAATGTCAAGTTTGCTAAGAAGACAAGCCAAAGTTAAGAATATTTTCCCATGTTGATGTCAATTTGGGAAGCATGCTCCTTTTTTATATGTAAAGTACATACAGCTATGGAGTAGAACACAATAAAGAACCTGAACTTTTCAGTATCTTCGGTAACTATTGGAACAGTTAAAATTTTAAATGCTATAGCTATTCATTTTCTGGTCAGTTCATTAGCAAATATATTTTATCCAAAATTACACAGAATTTTTCCCTGGTTACTTCCATGTATACAAAATCTGATTTATTAGTTAAGTAAAGGAATAACAGGGACAAATGTTGCTTGATTTTTAATTTCATTCTGGTCATTTCTGGGCCAAAAAAAATACTGGCTTTTATAATGAATAACATTAAAAATAGTGACTTTGTATCCCTAAGTTCTTAACTTCTGAATCCAGTTTATTGCCTTCAAGTATAATTAGGGATGCTTTCAAACTGGCAAGTAATTTTGCTGCCTAATTCAAATAATGACTGTGGCAAATAAGTGTATGAATCCAAACAGATAGTGTTTGCTCAGCTCAGGTTGAGGTTATATTGCCTGAAGGTTTTTTCCCCCCCTCTACACATCATAGAATGCTGACATAACAATATTGTAAATTTATTATTGTGAGTATTTTAGACCATGTTTTACAATAAGGAGCCTGTAGAATTTACTTATATTAAAAGATTAGTGAAAGCTTAGGGAAATAATTTTTTAGATTTTGATAGTCCTTTACAAAATAAGACGGAAACATTATTTGTGGAGTGTGTGTGAGTGTGTGTGTGTGTGTGTGTGTGTGTGTGTAGAGCAGAAATGTAAAGAGGGTGCCCTAGAAGGATGAGGGAGATCATCAAGATGGTAATTCTCTCTTTTGTGTGTGTCATTGACCCACCTCCATTTTCTAAATTGTTCATGGAGGAATCTTGTTACTAGCTTGGCCTGACAATTTGATATTCCAGATTTCTTGATGTACATCAGAATGGAGCTGACCATCCTTGCTGAGAAGGTAATTTCTATCTTAACCTCTGATGATGTAGACACTAGAAGTTTCAAAAAAGGTAGCCTTCCATTTGCCTGTTTTTTTTCTTTGTGTGTGTGTGTGTGTGTGTTGTTCTCTCCACTTTTCACATAAAAGACTTGGAAGAAAATCAAATGCCACATTTATGTTGCGTAATACTAAATACTAAACTGAAGGTAATATTTTCCCCGAGATTTTCAGATAAATAAATGAATGAAAGAAAGGTGGTGAATAGTTTTACTTTGAATGAGAAGGATTCATGGTGGAAAATATTAACTATTAGAATACAATTTTCAGCTTGCCAGACTATATCTGTATTCCCAACCTTCCCCACCCCATACACACCACAGTACCAATTCTTTTTTAGAATAGAAACGAAGCACCTGTGTTTCTATCAATATTTCCTATTTTCATTTTATTTCATTTGATTTTTACTACCTATTCTTATTTAAAGGAGATTTAGGATGAATTACATCTGTTTCAGAAGTGAGAATTTAATACGATTTCTGGACCCGGGAATCTTTACCCTTTAGCCAGAGTGTATTCACTGAAGGGAAAGTATTTATTAAATTGTCTTGGGTGAATTCTAAACAATTGAATGTTTCCTTTACTGTGCACGTAATTTTTTAATCTTGCTTTTAATTTCGTTGGATTGACAGCCTTCAGTCATAAGAAAGCAGTAAATTTTTGTTCCCATTACACACATTTCCCCTCTTTGTGCACACACTTGCTAACAAGCACATGCACAGATGATAATTCATGCACAGTTGCAGGTACCCTCCCCAAAGTGGAACATATTAATAAAATAACGTCAAAGAGCAGAAACTCACACAACGTGTGTACTTTTCCCCCACACTCAGCAACTGACACAAGCTTCTTGCTCCTTCGGTCCTCAGGCTCATATTCATAATGGAGCTTTTTAAGGGACATTTGGCCTCTTGCAAAAAAGTAGAGCATTTTGCACATTCCACGGTTTGGCAGACTCAGAGCTGGTTATTTTCTCTAGACCGGTATCAAGTTCTTCTCAGGCATATGATTTCACTTGAAGTCCTGCCCAGGAATCCTTCAAAGTGAGCGTTTGTCCCGCTCTCATGATGTCAGGCGGTTTTCCCTGCATCTGTAATTTGAAGAAAAACAAACCAACCTGCGGGGAACAAACGCCACGGAAACCCAAACAGAACTCCGTGGGG
The DNA here is from genome assembly GCF_000442215.2 of Lipotes vexillifer. Classification (NCBI taxonomy): domain Eukaryota; kingdom Metazoa; phylum Chordata; class Mammalia; order Artiodactyla; family Lipotidae; genus Lipotes; species Lipotes vexillifer. The sequence goes on along the minus strand of NW_006782803.1, from coordinate 311,876 downwards.
AGCGGGAGTCTCACCTGCGGCGAACGCGGGAGGGGGCGCGGGCCCGGACTCCCCTGCGTGGGTGGCGGGCGGCCGCACGGTGGGGAGAGTGACCGTGTCCGTGGCCTCCTGGGACAGCGCGGACGGCCCCAGCCCCGGGCCCAGCGTCAGGCCGCTGCGCGGAGGAGGCAGCTCCAACTGTCAGCGGTAGCAAGGGAAGCGGCAGCAAGAGACTCAGGCAAAGGCCCAACCTCATATTTCCAGAGACAGGACCGCATTAGCGACAAACAGGGGTCGGGAGAAGGATCCACGCGGGCCACCTTTCCAGAATTTTCTACTGGTGTGTCGTAAAGCGTGTCCCACCCCCAGCACCGGCGACTGTGGAAGGAAAGGGTACCGGCAAAGTGGAAGGAGAAATAGGTTTCCTCATAATTTCTGAAAGCGGATCACCCCACTATTTGCCAGGCACCTCGAAAATGCAAACAGGATCATGAATGATCCTTACTTACTGAACAGCAAAAGATAGACCTAGTAAACAGGGCATGGGATACATTTTTCCATTCGCTTTTGTCCCAAGGCCCCAGGAGGTGAGCCCACTTAATATTCTTAGCAAATCAAAGCACGTGTCCTTTGAAGAAGGTGTGTAATTGGAGTTTAAGGCATGTATGGAATTCCCAGATGTCCATAAAGTAAGAAGGAGCATGTGGCAGGTCACTGGAAGCTGGGGCAGGTTAAAATCACTGGCACAAAATTCTGCCTTTTATATTCTCTTTTATAAGGGCCCCGGAGATAAGCCTTGGGGGAAGGATGGGACGGGATCATAATGAATATCCAGCTTCTCGTATCAGAGTCACAGTAACCATGGTAAAAAGCACATGGTCAGAAAACCTCAAAGAAAACACTCAATTATAGCCGGGATTTCGTGGGCGCCCTGCAATGAGATCGTTTGGGGTTTTCTGCAGCGAGGGCCTCCAACTGCCTGCCGTCTTTCTTGTTTACGTGGACTATTTTCTTTTCCTTCTATTTTTTTTTCCCCCTCTCAAGTTTGTGGATGTGTCTTCGTACTTATGCGTGCGATTTAGGCTGAAGCCAGAGGAACAAAATTCCAGATAAGGAAAAGAAAAAGCAATTCTAAAAACATTCATCCTAGAAGGCAGCCTTCTTGGGGGAGGGGAGATTGCGAGCAAGTGAAATTAAGTTTCTGTAAAAAACATGCAGTTTAAACATCTACCAGAGAGAGCGAAAAGACAATCATCAAAATCAGCTGTTCCCTATTACTCATTCCACTGAGGTATATATGGATGTGTACGAGACGGTCGAATCTAAGCGCGAGTTTGCCTGCTGCTTATTAGGCAGGTTTCTTTGTTTGTTTGTTTTGTTTTGTTTGTTTTTGGTCTAAAGCCAGAATCGAAGGAAATAGGAGTTTTCTCCTTGGGTTCAAGATGGTGCCCTTTCTCACCTGCACAGTGGAACCAGAGGCGGGAGACGCAAGGATCGGGGGTGTGCGGAAGAGACTGGCCCTGGCAAAGGTTGGCGCTGGGAAGCGGGCGATGTGGGACCACCTGGGGATGGGGGTTCCAGCGAAAGGGGCTGGAACAAAGCGTGCCACAGACCTCACCAGTGAGGCAGGCGGGGAGGGGGGAATCAGCAGGTACCTGAAGGAAGTTTATCTTGCCCAGATGTTAGGGCTTTTATGAAATGTCACGTGAAGAGAACAGATGTACAACTTGCAAATGGGGACACGCCTGTAAATACAAGGAAGGCAAATGCTTGGAGGGAAAATCCAGGCATAAAATTATCAACCTCCTTCTCTAGATATCTATTTTCTCCTTTAAATATTTGCTTCCGGAAAGGGAAGACACATCCTAAGTGAGTCTTCCAGGAGTCACGATCCAACCTTCTGGGCAGCACTTCCCCCATCCCCCGCCCCCGCCCCCCCATCCTCTAGGTGTCTTGGGTGTGGATGGTTTGGATGGAGGGCAAATTTCTTTCCTGCTCGTGTTTTCTTTCTTCACATTCCCCATCCCCCACGTTACTCTCTTGGCTTCTCAAAGACGTTTGATCCTGAGAAACATATCGGATCTCGGTTTGGAAAAGCTGAAACTAATCAATTGCCTTTTTGAAGGGGTAGAGAGTGATAAGAAGAGCGAAGGAATGCCAGGCCTGACAGACCCTAAACCTCCAAGATGCTTGGATGGGCTGAAAGATGAGCGGGTGATCCCTCCCTCCTGGGGTGGGATCCAGAGCTCTGGGGATCCCTGCTGCCGACAGGGTAGGGATTTCACCAAGTTAAATTATTGGTTTGGTTGAAAGGATTTTTTTTTAATGACTTGTACAGATAGGAATTTTTTTTTTTTTTTTTTACCCTACATGCAAGAAGGAAGTTCAGTTTATAAACAAAATTAAAATGAATTAGCAGTTGCCCAGTTGTGGAACAGTCTAATTCCTTTCTCTGTATTTAAGAGAGATGTTCATAGATGTTATTGTGAATATTACCATGTGGCACAGGCTTGGGTCTCTGCCCACGTCAAGGTTTTAAATATTTGTCGACAATAACTTTAAGGTTGTACATTAAATGAACTGTGCTGTGGCTCTTCATTTAAATGCAACACTATTCCTAAATCTTTGTTAAATTGACGTTGCACCTGGCTTACAGTTATTATATAGCCACCAATTCAGCTTTCTTCTTTAAACAAAATTTAAAAGTTGGAGTATTTTTTCCACAATATTAAATCTAAATTTACTGTCAGAATGTATCTTATTCCTTTTTGGATTTCCAAAGGTGTGGTCAGAATTGAAATAGATTCAAAGTGATCACATTAGCTGTAAGGGTTGACAGTTTTTAAAACACACAAGACCAGATAAACAGACATATCTTTTCTCTCTATGGCATTTAATCTAAATACCCATCAAGCCATCCCTGGAGGAACTTAACCTTGACTTACCACCTTTGGGTGCATAACATATCTGGCGATAGCCCCCAAAGTGCCCTGGACAAAGATCTCAGATCCTGACCCTCTGGATTTGCCCAGCCTAGATGAATGTTGGGTTGGACCCCAACTTGCTGACTCTGCTATGTAAAGCTTTCCTCTGAGGCTTCCAGAACTCCATTTCTAAACATAGTACTGGACAAAACAGTCCACATTTCTTTTCCTCTTTTGTTCCTGAAACTTTACACCAATCAAAGCATTGCTACTATTGTTGAAAGCCAACATGCAGCAAACACAGACCTTCTCAGTCCTGCAAGCTTAGCAATGACAATGAATCCTTCAGAGAGGTCTGCTGATGCACCCCTAAATCTGTGTTGCATTCCTGGGGCAGAACACTACCTTCCAGAGCAGCATTCTTTACAATGTTCTTAAAGCCCTTTTTCACATCACGGAAGAAGGAAATTTCAGTTAGCCTCTTGCTAAGGTTGCCTCTGGCCTCATTCCTCCCTGAGTCCTTGCTACCCACCCCATCAACACACACCTTTTACAACTTCTAACTTTGTAACGTATAAAAGAGACTTGGAGCAGAGAATCCTTCTTCCTCTTCCTTTCCTCCAGGCCCCGACTGAGTGAAACTTAAAACACATCTCACAGATCAGTTTTCCTTCTCTGAAGGCAAGTCCACGACCCGGATTTTCAAATGGCCCAGGCTGGAGTCTGCAATATTTAATCCAGTCAGCTATTAAATGTCCTCCGGCTAAATCAAGAGTATAAGGATCCTTACCGGGATAATGATACCAAGAGCAGTTTGGTGAAGGAAAGGGGGGCTGGGAGGGGGCAGAAGACTCAAGGGATCCTTTGATTTGGAAAATCCTGTTTTTAGAACTCCTGTCAGAGTAATAACAAAGAAACATGAAAGAACAACTCTTTGTTCCAGAATATGGTTTTAATGAAATACTACTACCACGCGTGCACACACACACACACACAAATCTACTACTAATAACCGCTTCTGAGACTCCGCTTTTCCTTTACCTATTAGGAAGCAGGAGGCTCTGTAACGTGATACCCTCTCCCCCTTCTCCCACTGCCTCCTTTCCTCCCCAATTAAGCCAAAGTGGTTGCTCTGGTGAGTCCCGGCCCCCGCAGATAACCGTGGACTGCTGCCCTCTGCCTCCCGACTCTGGTCCCTTCTCTTAGCAAAGCCAGGCCCCCGGGGACTTAACGACGAGGGCTTCGCCTTCTCCCTTCGAAAGCGGGCCGCCGCGCTTTGGGAGCAAGTTCTCCTGGTCCCTGGCTGGAAGCCTTGTTAGGACCCCAACACGTGTGGCACCAAGGGGATGGCGTGCCCCCAATCTGCCTGCCTTGGCTCCCAGCTGACCCTGCCCGGAGCTTTTTTGTTGATTTAAAACACCCGGAGGGGCTGCAACTAATAGAGCAAATGGGGTTGGGGGGAGGGGAGGGGAGCGAAGAGGCAGGGGGTGAGGAATCGCCAGGGAAAAAGAAACAGCATTTGGGAAGTGGGGGGGGGCAAACTTTTAGGCAGCTGGGACGAGGCATTTTAGCAGCCGCGTCTGTCGTAAGTAGTGGACAGATAAAACCGAGCGTGATCAAAGAGTTTCGTTCGTAAGTCACGCGTAAGAAATGGATTGTGAGGAGTGAAAGACACGTGTCGAATAATCTCAACCCCGGTGTCCGCTCGCAGCCCGCGGGGTTCATGACGCCCCCTCTCGCGGAATCCGCGCGCCCAGCGCGTCTCCCACCAGGGAATGTATGTGGGGGGAGGTCTCTCCAGCCCGGTTCTCCCCACCCCCATCCCCACCCCACCCCCTAGCTTCCGCCGTAGACGCCGGGCCCGGCCATCCGTGCTCCATCCAGACTTGAGATTTGAGTACAATCGGTAGATTTTGGATTGACCAAGGAATTCGTGGGAAAAAGCTGGGGTCTTTTCATTTCCGAGGCGAGAAAATTGCTCTCTCCGAATCGAAGACATCTCCCTTCCAGGTCTCCTCTTAGTGTTCTCGTCCCTCTGATGATCCCTCTTGCGAGATCTCGGAAATTTGCAGTGTTAGGTGCAAATGTAACGCAACCCAGGGAGTTCAGTGAGAGCAGAAATTGCCTGGGCGGGTGTTTTCTGTTCGGAGTTTTGTTACGTTTCGAACAACTAGGTTTGCAGCGCTAAAGTTGTATGTAGCGAGTGGTTGCTGTCCTCTAAACTAGCACCAAGCGGATTTTTTTTCTCCGCCTCCCACGTCCCAAACCCCGGACTCGCCCGCACCTGCTCCTGCTGGTTGAAAAAACAAGCGAAAGTGAATGTTCAGTCCCGCGTGCAGAACGCTCCCGCCAGCTGTTCCGAGTACTCCAGAAACGCGTATTGGGCGAGTTTAGAAGCGCTGTGGTTGGCTGTCTCCAAGAAAGCAGTTGACAATGTTAAGAAAAGATAGGCTTGTGAATTTCCTGCGGGCGATTCGCAGCGGCAATGTCCCTTACCCCTTTTTGTTTCCTCAGTTTTAGCATCCTCCAGATAAGCAGGATTTTGCTTATAATAGGTGTTTATGGTTCCAGGAATTTCACTTTGATCTAGGATTTTGGGGGTGGAGTGTCTAAGGGGTCTCTAGACGCTTGTCTGATTTGAATGCTTTTCAGGATGATTTATGGCGAAAGGCTCCTTTCTGACACTTCCAGATGCCAGAGCTCTTACCTTCCAGGAAGGGGTGAGGGAAACCTGCCTTCAAGAGCCGCGCGGACCGGGAGCCCGCGCGCCTACCGCTCCCGCCTGCCGGCCACGCTAAACTGACAGTGTGCACCAGCCGCCTTCTGGAGCAGCTGATAACCTTTCCCCGCCTTCCAACTAAGGAGGAGGGAGGGCCCTTCTTTTTATGATGACAAGGCTAAGGAGGGAAACCAAGTCACCCGCCTGTAAAGTTAGTTTCTTGCAGTTAACTATTTTATGCAATTAACCACCTGCTCCCGCCCCGTTGGTGGTTTGGTGTTAATACGATTTGACCCCAAATGTGAAGCGGGGCGGGAATAAGCCGTCCGTTGGGACCCCTGGTGGTTTCACCCTCCGGCCTCAGCCTCTGGCCGCGGCCGCGAGAATCGCTGTTCTGGTTCCCGCGGGGCGGAGGCCCGGGCGGCGCTCAGAAGCTGCCGGGGCGTCAGGGGGTAGGAGGCGATGTCTTCTCGAAAGCTCCCTGCCGTCTCTGGACGGCGAAGCGAGGCCAGGAAAAATAACCCTCCCGACTCAATTACTGTGAGCTCCACCGAGAAGCTGAAAAGCTGAAATGTGCGCCGCTGCAGGGGGGCAGGTCAGACAGGGCGGACGCTAGCGCGATTTTAGGGGACCCCTAAGGCCGACAGAACTGCGAACGCGCTAAAGACATTTGTCAACCTGGAGCTAAAGGTGGGCCCGACCCACAGTAGCCTCCAGCGGACGCTTTTCCCAGAGGAAATGAGAGAAGTTTTCCACCCATTTCTTCTTTCGAAGTGTAACCGATTGGGGATTGCGGAGGAGAAACTGTTTTCTTTCTTCTTTCCCAAGGTGAAGGCAAATTACAGAAGGAATTAGCCGCGCAGGCTCGAAGACCAGCGGTGAGGAGGGTCGAGGCCAGGGCACCGCTAGCAAATGTCTGCTTACAGAGGAAGGTTTGGGCCTGAGTGATAGTCTGGTTATTTGCTTAGAATCCCACAAGGCTGGGAATCTGTATATTTGGGGAACAGTGTCTGACCATTTCAGTAATTTTTTTTGATGAACCTTTACCCCCCTTCCTCCCATGTCCCTTCGACGTTAGTAACTTGAAGGTCAGAAGTTTGTTTTCCCAATGGAAAAGAAGGCTGATTTCCTGGGTGAAAGAGAATGGGTTAACTTGAGAGCCTTTTTAAAAACCTTATTTCCCAATGCATAAGCTTTCTTCATTCTTCATTACCGTTACCAAACAAGGAACCAGATCAGTTTATTGGCTTATGTAGAACCGATCCTGATTTGATAAGCTTAATCATATGACAGAAGGTGTACTGATTATCCCCTCCTCTCTCTCAAAGGGCAGCTTGAGAGTTTTTGAAAGTCACTGCTTTTTCCTTGAGTTCCCATCACCACATCAAAAGACTCAGGTCACCTCTTGTCTTTTCTGTATGTATATATTCAAGAGCATAAAAATATTAAATAAAAAACTTTCCCAACTTCAATCTTATCAAATGTTTAACAGCTGAAGGATATTCATCTTTAGGAGGCAGGCCAAAATGTCAATAAAAATTTAATTATTTCTGAAACATATGGGAGCACTTACAAGACCCAAAATGCGATACTAAGTATTGATATTGCGAGGAAACCAAACAATATATTTTCATATTTGCTGGTCAAGACCTTATACCCCCCCATAAAAAAGTTTCACAAGCCACAGAAATTTTTATTTTTTCTGACCAGGTTTCTAAAACTAGCATGAAAGACAGGTTGGTGGTCAAAGGGGTCATGTGCATTCTGTGTAAGGAGAAATTAGTGTTGAACTCCTATGTGTTTGGCATTTATTTTCTGTAGAAGACTGTCATGTCTACCATAGCAAATGTTATTTCATTGGGGGGAGGAGGGAAGGCGTGCACTGGTGTGGCCATTTTAAATTTTTAATAGCTAACACAAATTGCCTTCTGAAATGTTTCATCCAAATATTCTTTCAACCTATAATTCTGCCGTGTTGAGAGATGGCCCTTTACACTGGAAGGTGACATAGGTGGTGTCGGCTCTATGGTGACATAGGTTGGTTCTGTAGTTGGCTGTGATGAGCAAGACCCACGTGAGACTTGGAGTAATCTCTTTTTCCACTTATGAGCTGCAGCTTCTTTTCCACTTATAGCTTACATAGGACTTTTGAGTTCTAAGAAATGACAGCAAACTTTAACTGCTGAATTGCAGGTTAATCTGCTGGTTGGCTACTGCTTTTGGACCAATCCTTCAATAAATCCTGATATTGGTAGTCGTTTTGACTTCATTGTCATTATTTCCAGTTTTCCCTGTGGTTCATTTCACAGTGCCTTTAAGAGTTGCTTTGGGTACCTGGTTATCTGCTTCCCTGGACAACAGGTTCCCAGGGTCAATTTTAGCCTGATGGTGATTTGCATATCTTCCTTGATTGGTTACCAGTGGGCTCTGTACCATGGCTATGAAGTCTCCATTTCTCTCAAAGTTTAGATTCATTTAATTCAACCATTTAATTTATGGCAACGGACTTTGTAGTCCAGAGTGTTTAGGATATTTGTCCAAGACTAATTGGGCCTAGTCCAGTGCTTTTTTTCTCTACTTGGGGGCGTGATTTTAAGATTTTAAGCAGGTTAGTAAACTCCAGAATTGGCCTGTGTACTAGAACTACCCATTACTTCCAGCTGAGCAACTATCCTCCAAGGCTCACTATCTTTCTCTTTTACTACAAAGTCTTGAATAAACAAAGTAGACAAGACCACAACTGATAAATGAGGCTGGACCCTACTCTGCATAGACATAACACCTGGTAAATTGTAAAGGCCAGGATCCTATTTAGCTATTTTATCTTTTCCTTTCCTAAGAATGAAAACAAGTATGTCTTTATTTATACTAAAAATTCCAATAGTAATATTATGAATATGTGTACCTTTCAGAGTACTTTTTATTTTGATTTTTACAATTACTGATACAAAGCCTTGTTTGTGGAAAAATGCCCCAAGACCATTATTTTTGCGTTTTATTAAGGATAATTACCACTAAGAATACTCTTATGAATTCAAGACTGTTGGAAAAAGAAAGATAATTTAACTAGCATGTGCAGAAACTGTTTGTTGGGTAGAAAAACCAGGAGTACAGTTTGCCCCATGGAGTGAATTATGGAATGAGGCAAAACCAAAGGAGAGTGATCATAAGTGGGTTTTCCTACTCTGTACAAATGTTCCCAGAGGCCTTTTGAATTTGTGATCTGCAATGCTATTCTCATGTCTGACATGCTTTCCTAGTGGGATTTGTTTTCCTGAGTTACTGATGCAGAGAACAACTTGAAATCAGATTATAGGTAGCACAATTCAGAAAAATAACCTAGGTAAAGAGTGTGTGAACTTATTTGAATATATGACCACAAGTGACTCTCACTTACTCCTAGAACATATCTACCCAGTTGTCTGATTTTACAGCTAGAGTTAAACATCGGTAGATCTGCAGAAGCAATTTCGAAATGTTCACTCTTTC
>NW_006782803.1:299389-302727 GCF_000442215.2 Lipotes vexillifer | reverse complement strand
TTTCCCAAGCACTTTTCCCCAAGTGACAGGCTGTGTGGGTGGCCACTATGATACTGCCTTGAACAGATGCATGATTATTCAGTCAACAAACATTTCTTGAAGTTCTCGATAACGTCTGAAGCCTATGTGGAAGTGACTGTGTCATGCCTATCATAAACAAACAAAGGCGCCTCTAATCACAGAAGGCTGGTCTCACCTGTGGCTATTTGCTGCTTGTGCACAGAGGCCCTTACAGTAGTTACTTCGCCCCCAGTTTTGTTTGCTATTCTGAAGCAGTGCAGAAAATTAGGACTTCTCCTAAGTGTGGAGTGGAGTGGCAAACATGGTCCCTCACCATCTAGCATTCTAAAATTGGAAACTTGACAAAGAGAGTAGAGTGAGTCCAAGAACACTTTTTTTTTTTGCCTTTGCTATTTTTATTTCTTTTCAAAGCACATTCATCAATCTGTAGCAAAATCCTATAGATTAATAGTTGCTTATTAGACTTTATACTTTTTGTAGACAGGTGCCTATCCAGCTCACTATTATAATCCCAGCACCTTGCTTAGCACCTGTCACATGGCATTTTTGTTGATTTGAACTAACATCACCATTATACTAATAGGGAAACTGAGGGAGAGAAGCAGAATCCATGTGTAAAAGAACCAAAAATATGACAATATGACAGTCCCATACTCTTACAGCGGAGGAATTCATATACTTGTCTCTCAGGTTTATGTTTAGAATGAAAACCCAAGTAAGCACAAAATAAGACATTTATTAAAACACTGATATTCAGACATTTATTTCAACTCAAGTGTTTTAGAGTGTCTTTCTGTTTGGAGCCCATAGCTGCCATCGTCCTATGTGATTTCTTTGTGTGAATAAGCAAAGGGAAGCTTTTATTTTTTTCCCCCACGGCATATGGCTTGCCTGTAAAAGCAGTCAGAGTAGGGCTGATTTCAGGCCCCATTTCCCCATGGACAAGTGCCTTTGTTCAATGAACATCCCTCACAACTATATGTAGCAGTCTTGGCACCCCAAAAGCAATCATTGTCAAATTTAATAAGGAATCTGGCTAGCTTATTATCAGTGCATTTTCATGTCTCTGAAATTGATTCCACTTGATTTCTATGAAAGGTCCAAACTCAGACTCTCCACATGTGTTTCTTAACCAAACTGGGGCAGTCTACCCAGAAGGGTATCATCTCCTACTCCAGCCAATTGGGGTTCCATTTTCCTATATTCCTGTGCCATAAACAGCTCTACATTGCCCTGTCACCTCCTAAAACAGCATAATCACTGATAACTAAACAATACATGTCAATCAGTATCTACTGAAAAACTGAAACTCCAAGTTGCTTACTTATTGCATGTATGCACACATATTCCAAACCCAAGAGTGGCAGTTTAGAGATTGAAGTATAATTGATTGTGAATTGAAAAGAGGCATTTGAAAAATATTTAAAATTTGGTATGATTAGTATGAATGGAGAAAGCTGCTTCTCCACCCCCATTTTTCTCCTGCCTTCCCCCCTTCACTCCAGGGATGCGGTGAATTTGTGTAATTTAAGGCAGGTGGTCCACATAGTAGGCTGACCACAGAGGATGAGAGAGTGTGCATTTGATACCCTGACTGCTGCTCTTTAATAGACTTTAAATATACTTTGACTATTATTTGGCTTTTGGCTATTACATTTATTTTCACTTTCTTTCAAAGGCTTCTCTCTTTCATTTCGTCATTTTCCACATACTGAAATGTAACCCAGGTCCAATGGCACCAAATAGAGGATTTATCTATATTGTCATCAAACTAAATGCGAAGGAAATATCAAAGGGGAGCAAAGGGCACCGCTATATTTTGGCTTTTGAACACTGACAGAAAAACGCATGCATTTTTCTTTGCCTAGGTAATAACAATACTTTATTTTTATTTTAAGCCTTTCATCTGAGAATCTCAAAGGCCTTCAAGATGTCATTTGGGTCTGGCATTCTTCAATTGGCTGCCCTTTGTCTCTTTCAGTAAGGAAACATTCCTGTTGGATGTAGTTTCATAACTGAGCTTGCACTTGGGTATGCACATTCAGAGGTCCAAGGGCATTGAGTGTTTCTTAAATAGATCAAACAAATGACCAGTTATGACATTCTCAAAACAACCCTGAGAGGAAGATGGGTGGCAAAGGTGATGACCTAATTTGCAGGTGGAGCAGTTGTGACACCGCAGGTTAAGTGACCTACCTGAGGGCACACAGTGGAGTCTTTGTTACTGCTGGAAACAGTCATAACATCTACCAGACCATTAGCGTGGCTGTCTTTCTTTGACATCCCACCTATCTGCTTCTTCTTTCAGAATGAACACCTCTAAGAAATGACACCCTTGTGCATATTAGACAAGATTCCAATGCAAGAGACGAGAGGAGAGTAGCAACTTTGGAAATGTTGAACATAAAGCAGCGTGTGGGTCTTACTTCTCCAGAAAAATCACACAACTTCTAGTCAAACTAGTGAGTCCAAAAAAAAATAAAAAGGAATATCCCTCGCACATAGAAAGTGGAAGCGTGATCTTTAAGTTCCATTCTTTTTAAATAAGAGAGCCTGTGTTGATCTCAGCCAGGAAGCATAGGTATGATGTTTTATGCATTATATATAAATATATATGAATGAATATATATATATATATATATTCTTTAAGCCATGTGCACATTTTAAAACTTAAAAGCATTTTTCATTTATATCTTATTTATGACTATCTTTTTTCTTTCCTGGAATTTTGTTTTACCTCATTGTCTCCAAACGTAGTCATTTGCTTCAGCATCATAGTTATTCGTCTGAAGAGCCCTGAAGTCTGGATTATTCCTCTTGGGCATCATGGTATGATTTACTGTTAACTCAGTGTTTGACAGTTCCGACTGTGATATTCTACTTAACATTAATGTTTTAATATCCCCTTGGGACACCATATCATGATTTACTTTTAGTTTAAAAACTCATTGTCATGTTTGGAGCAGGGATCCCAACTCTGCTTTTGCAAGTAAAGTAACTTCTGTATTTTATTCCATTAAGAAGAGCTAATAGAAGGAATATGTAAGTATTTTAATAGAGAGGACTTCATAACGAATGATACTGTAGTTTTCATCTGAGAATAATTATACATTTGAAACAAAATAATTTATTAGTGAAAAAATCATTTGTTTTTCTTTTCTTTATTTACTATTCAATTTTCAGTTTCTAAAGTGAAACCTATCTTTTATAAAGGATTATCACAAAAAGTCAGAGCAAGATTCTAGAACAATTCTGATATCGTATATCCTAAAGCTGTCATGGGTCCATCTTACTGGTAGCCATATATATATATATAT
>NW_006782803.1:290452-299379 GCF_000442215.2 Lipotes vexillifer | reverse complement strand
ATATATATATATATATATATATATATATATATATATATATATATATAAAATTTGGGGTCTGTGTCTTCCTATTTTTCTAGGTTTAGAAATTCTCAGATCCAAAATATGTAATTTAGACAGTTTGGAAAAAGCTGTTCTGTATATAACATTGGTTTTACCATATCAGGGGTAAAAATCTCTAAGTGATATGCCCATTTTCTTTATCTGTACATACCATCTAGGTTCTCAGCTTAGTTTTGATCTGCTCCAGAAGAAATATGCAGAAAAAAGCAGGAGCAATGATGGAAAAAAGTAAAAAACTTGATTATGTTACTTTGCCTGAGTTTGAGAGTCTAGAATCTGAACTGCATTTTGTCATTATTGGTCTCTCTCTCTCCCACAAAATCTCTATTGCTTAGTGCTCTCTCTATGAATGAGGCCAAATTTGAGAAAGAAGGTGAAGGTTTAGCAATATGAAACAAGGAAAGGTGCTCAAAAAATCTTGCTGCTTTATCATGTAATCTAAGCATGCTTTTTTCTCTCCTCTTTCTTGTATAGAGTAATGAAACCCCTAATGCTGTTCTTTTCGTTCACTTATGTATCTTTGTTTTGAAGTTATAACATCCTCTTGCATTATTAATTTTGCCCCAAATAAAAGTTATACTTGTTAAGTTAGTTTAGAATGTAAATGAAAAAAAGAGCAAGTCTAATCTAAGCTCCTCCACTTATTAGCTGTGCTGTTTGCCAATTAACTGAATTTATCTGAGCATATAGTCCTCTAAAATTGGGGAGCATGGTAAATTATATCACAAGCATTATCATTCTATCATTATATGATCTAATATCTCTAATGATGCTTCAATAAATACAGGTTTAAATTACCATTGTCAATTAGCTTGTCAAGAAATTTTCTCCATCAGTTGCCAAACTTTAAATCTACAAGATCAATTAAAATATATTTTCTAAAAGTATCACTTAAAAATTGTGAAGTGGAAGCATTATTTTAAAATCCAGAAACTCTTTCTGAACTTCTAATTATTATAATTAAAAACAAAAATAATAATGAGATCTGGGAGCAAATACAAAAGCAGTGATAAATCAGTAACATCTCATTGCTTTAAAAACTCATTTGCTACTAGTTTTACTTTCTTGTTAAAAAAAACTGTTATAAATCCCTTAAATTGAAGATTGAGTCTATCTTAAATCATAAGATATCTTTACTAATCAATATTAATCATGCTCAGCAGCTCATAGCTATGCTATATGCCTATGAGAGACAATGAGTGTGTGTGTTTACCTAGCAATTAGCATGCTTATTATTGGTAATGAAAATGATAGACATAGGAATGTATATTAGCTTCAAGGCTTCTTTAACATAGTAGTTCACAATTCTTTATCAAAATTTCCTTTTTCACATATGACAACAAAGTAAGAGTTTAAAACTTGAAACTTTTCTTAGGATTCATGCTCTGAAGTATTTCTGTTTCTTGTTTTGTTTTGTGGTCACTAACCACAGAGAAATTTGTCTTTTTTACGTACACTGGAAATAATTTACTGCTTTTAGAAATATTAAACCACAAAAAAACCCAATGTTAAAGAGACATTATGAGTCTGCCGAAGCCCTGAAAGAGCCAGGAAATTGAGAGTTAATGTGGAAGCTCTGATCTGGCTCTATGTCCAAGGGACTCTAGGACCGCTGAAGAATGACAGGTAGTGCCTAGTGCACATACATGTAAGAATTTTTAAAAGAAAGTATTGACAGGACTTCCCTGGTGGTGCAGTGGTTAAGACTCTGCACTCCCAATGCAGGGGGCCCGGATTCGATCCCTGGTCAAGAAACTAGATCCCACATGCATGCCGCAACTAAGACCTGGCACAGCCAAAAAAAAAAAAAAAAAAAGATAATAAGTATTTTTAAAAATAATAAAATCAGAAAGTATTGGCAAGATGGTGTGGTAGAGGGTACACATGGTTAGTACAATTCTCAGACACTAATCACATTTCCTTAATATGAAATAAGTCTTTGTAAACATCAATTCTTGTCTAACCTTAATACGTAGACAAAAGTCACAAATTCTAAAATGACAATGTACATTCTGATCTGTAGTGTAGATGTATTCAACCATACGAACTTGACAAAAATGATATTCTCCAATGAGATTTTAGAAGTAATACTCACTTGCACAATCTTTGCTTATAATGTATGGGGGAAGCAATACTTTCAAGTCCTTCTATCTTACTGATCTCACTTCAGAGGCCAGAGATTCAGGCTATTCACACAGATTAGGTCTCAGGAAAAAAGTCTCCTTTATGTACATAACACAGAAGGCAAAAGTTCAATGTTGTAGTGACATATTTTTATAGTTTTTTTCAAACATTATCTTACATATAATCATCTAAAAACTGAAATTCATAAATCAAATTTTTATTGATGAAAACATTTCATCTGGTTTGTTTTTCTATTGTATTAAATTAAATTGCATAGCACGTTTCCTCAGATGCTTGTTTGCATTTTAAAATTTAATTACGATTTAGTTCAGAAAACATATTTTGAATTTTTAATAAGAATATCAATATCAAGAGTATCAATATCAATACATTATTAAATATACAATTTATTATCACAATTAAGCTTAATTTACAGCAAAATATCTTATTGGATTAAGTACAATGCTTTAAATTTTTAAAAACTACAAATATAGAAAGACTGGCACTTCTTGAATTACAGGTATACCCTTGATGGCATTATCTAAGTGCATCGTCATATAATGGTAACAGTGCACTTTTAAAAGTATTTCTGTTGAGTTGGAGCTTGGTCAAAAGAATTAAACAATGATAATTAATTAATATATTGCTTCATATACAGGCATATTATTTGCCTTCTTTGTAAATGAAAAAGGCGGTGAAAACCAACTGTAATCAGTTATTTAAAGTAAGCCCAGTTGGAATCTGAAAAATAAAGATGAATTTACATAAATTAGAAATCATAGATTACTTCCAATTTTACTTAAGAAAAATAATTTTTGCTTTTTGATATAAATATTACCTCCCCAAATACAATTTTTATTTTAGAGATCTGTGCTAAAAGCAAACTGACTGTAAAAATGAGACATAATCAATGATATATTTAAGAAATACTGATTTCTTAGTAAACAATTCAATTCATTGAAAACTGATAATTTGCCTCCCTATACTAGTGATTTCAGAAAATACTGGTAAAATAGCAAATATTTAGTGAGAAATATTTAACAGCCTACTAAACTAGGAATTAAATTATTTTTATACTTTGGGAAGAATTGTTGCATCCTAAAAATACTTTCTTTGTTGATTAAATCTTTATATATTAGTTTAGATCTAAAATCTTGTTTTCTATATTTGAATATGGAAATATTTAAAACACATTGTTGAATTAAGATTATACAATAAAGTATTTCCAGATTCAGGGGCATAATTATAATTTTTCATATTACATATTCCAAATCATAGATTTGATTGGGTTGTAGTTCATGTGTAAATAAATGAAATTATTCAACCTGCTTTTTAACATAATTTCCCTCATAAACACAGGAAGCACATCGCCAGGGAGAAAAAAGAGTACATGAACAAAAGTTGTCGTAATGCACTTCTAAAAATTAAACATTGTAGGCTTAAAAAAATCACAGCTTTGCAAATAAGAGACATTTTGCTTTTCTAGGTTTAAAGGAGGACATTTGACACATTTACATGGCAAACTTAGTCAATGTTTGGAAATGCTTTGTAGTGGCCAAAAGCTGTGCATTTCCTTCTGTTGACCTGATTTTTTTTCTTCCAATAAAGTTAATTAATAGAAGATGCATCAAACAGGATTATTGCAGATGTGCACATACTGCAATGCTAATTGCTCTTATTTTTTACAATCCAGTCCTGCACATGCTTTAATTTATATTTGCCTGACTTAGCTTTTTAGTGAATTAGCGGCACTCTGCCACACACTGAATAGTAATGTGCTTGCATCACTCGATTATCTCAGATGCATTATTGTCTAGAATCCATGCTCCTAATTTCCTTACCACCCACACCCATCTCTTTCCTCTGTTTGGAAGGCTGATTTGTGTTAAGAAGGGACCACCAAGCTATTAACTCTAGGACATAACTAGCATTGTTCATAGAGAGTGGGTCTTATGATCATGTCACATTTTAACTCTTCCACCAGCATTATCCTTGTTTCCCCAATGCTTTCAAGAGGCAATAACTCGAAACGCCTCGCATGGAAATGATAAACTGCCTGTTGTGCCTTTTCTTTGAAGGAGTTCTCCTGCAGAGTATCATATTTAAATAAATTGCCATTGAGTTTAGCAAGCAGCACAATCATGCCCATTGAGGTGGAGTCTTTTGATCATATTTTGTAACGCAATCAAGGATCACATGAGGATTCTGGAACAGGCCAGCCTTGCTGTGTGCTAAATAGGCAACAGGAGAAAGAAAACATTAATTGCCCTGAATCCCCCTCACATAACAAAGCACACCTGTGTCCCAGATATACAGACCCCCAAGGCAATGGTTTTACATCTACAACCACAGTAACTCTTTTCACTTGATTGATCAGTAATTTCAGTCAAACTACCAGATTAAAAAATATTGCTGATATATTCACATTGTCTAAAAAGGTCAAATGTATGCACATAAGCACAGCTCTTATGTACTTTTACATGGTTGAATTCACTAGATGGGGAACAGTATACCTGGGTTCTAGGTGCACCTATTTGTTTATTGAGTCAGTTGACATCTCTGCCATTAGTCTACTCCTCTCTCACACCCTCTTAGAAGTCAGCAAGACCTGGACAATAACTGCCTACTTACTGAAACAGTTGTCTTGAGGA
The DNA here is from genome assembly GCF_000442215.2 of Lipotes vexillifer. Lineage (NCBI taxonomy): Eukaryota > Metazoa > Chordata > Mammalia > Artiodactyla > Lipotidae > Lipotes > Lipotes vexillifer. Next base: position 294,541 of record NW_006782803.1, on the reverse strand, counting down.
TGATATGAGTGTATGGTTAAGAAGTTAGATATATAAAGCACTTTACAAATGTACTACTCCGATAACTGTATGTATATGTGTGGCACAGACTATATATGATGTGTTCCATTCTCATTACCTCTTTGCAAATATTTTGACAGTATTCATCTTTTTGGCAAAAAGGATTTGCAGGTCTTTCATCTACCAAAAATACGGAGTCACTGGCAGGGAACTGCTAACTGACAGAGGAATTGGAGGAAACTTGGGGGTACTGTTGAACTTCAGTCAGTGGATTTATTTATTTATTTGTTTTTATTGGAGTATTGTTGCTTTACAATGTTATGTTAGTTTCTTCTGTACAGCAAAATGAATCAGTTATACGTATACATATATCCCCTCTTTTTTTAGATTTCCTTCCCATTTAGGTCACTGCTGAGCATTGAGTAGAGTTCCCTGTGCTCAACAGTAGGTTCTCATTAGTTATCTATTTTATACATAGTAGTGTATATATGTCAATCCCAATCTCCGAATTCGTCCCACCCCCTCTTCCTCCCTTGGTTACCATAAGTTTGTTCTCTACAGTCAATGGATTTAAAAAGAGGCAGCAGATGTGGAAGTGGGGGCTTGTAAGGAATTTCCTGCTCTGCTGGTCCAGCATTCTCAACTTTCTGTTAAACTCTGAGGTATCCATGAAAAAGAACTAGCCGATACCATCCCAAATCATCACCTGCAGACAGATATTGTTTAGTAACCTGTTACCCTTGTTGCCTGTTTTGGTTTGTTTGTTTTTGTGGCTAGTACAGGAGAGAGAAATGAGAGAGAAGTGAAAATTAAGGAATAATTACTGGACAAAGTGTTTTTTCAATCTCCACTAGGATAGTTTTGCAGTTCAGATTTATTTCTTCCTCTGCAAAATAGAATGTAATTTTTATATTGCATTCCAGTAAGACCTCGAAAATCAAAATAGAAATGTCATTTTTTTTCTGAATGATTTTCCTCTTTTATAAAGAAGAAATGTAGAGGCCTAGTCCTAGTCTGATACCTTACCTTTCTGACAAATGGGGGAACAAAAATCAAGGGAGTTGGAGTAGGAAAGCACATCTTTGGTCCTAGAGGGTGAAGACTGAGGCTTTTCATAAATTTTAAACAATAATTATAATTCTATGTTTTTATTATGAGCTGAAGTCAGATAACCTGAAAAGTAAATGACTGAGTAGGCAAGTGGGCTAAATGGCTTTCATATTACTTTGAAGCTCATATTAGTTAGCTAGGGCTTCCATAACAGGGACCACAGACTGAGATTAAACAACAGAAATTTATTTTCTCACAATTCTGGAGGCTAAAAGTACAAGATTCACTTGGGGTAGAGTTGGTTTCTTTTGAGGACTCTCTCCTCACCTTATAGATGGCCATCCTCTCCCTGTGTCTTCACATGGTCTCTCTTCCGTGTATTTCTATGTATTTCACTTATATTTGAGGTATAATTGACATATTAGTTTCAGGTACACAACATTATGCTTCAATGTTTGTATACATTGCAAAATGATCACCATGCCATTTCTTGTTAACATCCTTCACCTTACATAGTTATGTTTTTCTGTGTGTGTGATGAGAACTTTTAAGATCTATTTGCAGCAACTTTCAAATATGCCATACAGTTTTATTAACAATAATCACCATACTGTACATTTATCTCATTGACATTTATTTTGTAACTGGAAGTTTATACCTTTTGAACCCCTTCACCCATTTCTCCCACCCTCCATCCCATCTCTGGCAACCACCAGTCTGTTCTCTGTATCTATGAGCTTGTCTTTTTGTTTTGTTTTTTTTTAAGATTCCACATATAAGTGGAATACATATTTTCTTTCTCTGTCTGACTTACTTCACTTAACATAATGGCTTTGGGGTCCATCCCTGTTGTTGCAAATGGCAAGATTTCATTCTTTTTTATGGCTGAGTAATTTTCTAGTATCTATCTATCTACCTTCCTATCAATCTATATCTATATATACCACATTTCCTTTATCCATTTATCCACCGATGGACACTTAGGTCGTTGCTACTCTTCACTTCTTATAAGGACACTAGTTATATTGGATTAAGCTCCACCCTAATGACTTCATTTAATTTTACCTCTTTAAAAACGCTATCTCCAAATAGAGTCACATTCTGAGGTACTGGAGGTTAGGACTTCAGCATATGAATTTTGGGAGGACACAACTCAGCCCGTCACAGAGCCCTTTTTTTTCCCTAAAGTCTATTGAAAAATTCTGCCTCAAATACCTTGAAAAAGGAATCTCTTCCCTTAACTCCAGCTGGCACTGCAGAAAAGTTAAAATGTATTCAATTTACAATCCTGACAATTACAGATGGGATTCCTAGGGGGTATCTTGACAAGACTTTTGGATTAAATAAACTAAGCAAAAACTGAAGTAAAATCAGAAGTGGACACCAAAGATGATAAAATTTAAATAACCTAAAAAACATTGTTTTTTCATTGTATAAGGGGAGAGTTACTTCAAACATCTGTTCTTTCTTAGATCAAGCCACACAAATAATCCACAACCTCATCTATAACTTTGCCTTATATTTCCCTATAACCTTTGTTTCTTGCCTCACCTACTAGTTCTGACCCTCTCATCCCTATCCATTGCCCATATGTAAATTTTATGCGGGTAGAGCATTGTCTGTTTTGGTCACCTGTGTAATCCTAGTGTTAGCCATAGAATGAAAGCTAAGTAAATATTTCATGAATAAGTAGCAAGGTTGTTGTCAGACATTAGAGGCTAGAAATTTAGAGCTCTAAGTTACTCTCTATTTCATCATGTATTCCGTATATTGCAGGAGCAACAAAAAAATATCTGGGTCTCTCATAAGTCCATTGTTTAGCTAAAGCAGTTCATAATAAAAAAAAAAACTTAAAACTGGTAGCAGCCTCAATCAGATCAAAGATCATCTTGACTAGCACACATACCTGTGAGCCAATCAATTCATCAGATAAATGATCAGTTGTTAATATGTTAGAGCATATACTAGGCATATATACTTTAATTTTTTTTTTTTTTTTTTTTGCGGTACGTGGGCCTCTCACTGTTGTGGCCTCTCCCGTTTTGGAGCACAGGCTCCGGACACGCAGGCTCAGCGGCCATGGCTCACGGGCCCAGCCGCTCTGCGGCATGTGGGATCTTCCCGGACCGGGGCACGAACCCATGCCTCCTGCATCGGCAGGCGGACTCTCAACCACTGCGCTACCAGGGAAGCCCTATATACATTAATTCTTAAAGTAACTCACAGTGTGATGTATATAATCCACATTTTACAAATAAGGTAATGTAGTTCAGAGACATTGAGTAAACTTACCCAGGGTTTCACAGCCATTAATTGACCGAGCCAGGATTTCAATTTAAGTTTGACAGGTTCAAAGCTCCATGACCTCACCTCCACCCAACTTTGTCTCTAGTCAAAATGGCATTCTAATGGGGTTGGGGACACATGGCTAATTACAACCAAATCATATTTTTAAATATCTTGCTTTTTTGAAAAGGATAAAAAATTTGTCAAAATTCTACTTTCCTTCTCAGTAAAGTCAAACAAAATATTGGCTTGTTGTTGTAAATACAGCGTTTGTAATTGAAAGCTGGGTGGTATTTTCTGAAAAGAAAGAGAAATCATCCATCTTTTCTCAACTGATATTCGCATAACTTGACTTCAGCTAACCTTAATAATCAGAACAATGAAGAAAAAATTCACAAGGTGCATGAGTCAGCCCATTTCAGATTCTCAGTGTTAGCATATGTCCTTAAAGCCCAAACGCAGTATTTTCACAGGGTGCATCTTTGACTATTTATTACAGGGGAGGTAGGAGAAGAGGAAAACAGTCTGTTTTGTTATCCATCCAAAATCGCAATTAAGTGTCCTTACCCCCAAAGGCAACTTGGCAGTTTGGGTCTTGGTACCCACATCGTGAAAGCTGCATTGTTCTCAAGTCTCTAGAAGGGTTTTTTAATATTTTAAATGTTCCTGTTTCTTCATGTCCCCTTCCCATTCTCTAGAGGAATTGTTTAAATCATATGATTGACCTCATTTTGGGCAGTGACGACAGTTCTT
>NW_006782803.1:271724-290442 GCF_000442215.2 Lipotes vexillifer | reverse complement strand
AGCAGGAAGGCTTGTTTTCTTTTAATTTTATATAGGACCTGTTAATCATTTTAATATAATTTCTTTCAATCTGCAATTCCAGTCTCATCTGTTTTTTTAAAATTTTTTATAAACTAAATATTGTGTATATGACTGGAAGCCGTTCTTCCCAGCCAAAAGCATAATAAGATCTAAAAGTAAATCAAATAAATTTCTTTGCTCTCCATATTTAATTTTAGTGACTGGATTTTATTTAATTATTTTTATGAATTTATTTATTTATTTTTGGCTGCGTTGGGTCTTCGTTGCTGCACGCAGGCTTTCTCTAGTTGCCGCGAGCAGGGACTACTCTTTGATGTGGTGCGCGGGCTTCTCATTGCGGTGGCTTCTCTTGCTGTGGAGCGCGGGCTCAAGGCGCTCGGGCTTCAGTAGTTACAACACGGGGACTCAGTACTTGTGGCTCATGGACTCTAGAGCGCAGGCTCAGTAGTTGTGGCATACTGGCTTAGTTGCTCCACGGCATGTGGGATCTTCCCAGACCAGGGATTGAACCCGTGTCCCCTGCATTGGCAGGCAGATTCTTAACCACTGTGCCACCAGGGAACTCCCTGACTGGATTTTAATATGGGGTAGAACAAACATATATTTCGGGTTCCATGTATGTAATATTGTATAGAGGAGGCTTTCAGTAAGTGGTTGCTGATTTGAACTACTATGTGGCCATCCATATGCCTTGTTCACTTGCCCCAGATCCCCCTTTCACTATCACGTACTGGTGAGACCCTTAGCCTCCAAAGTCTGTTCCTTCGATTCAAATCTCCCTTGTGGCTGCTCAGCAAGATGATGTTTTACAAGGCACTCAGTCTCTACATTCAGTTTGTTAAGTGGGCAATAATGGTATGTGTCTCAGGAGGTATTCAAATTAAATAGGAGTATCCATGTAAAGGACTTAAACCAGTGTCTGTCCCATCATACTGCCTAATCACTATTCCATCTTGTTATTATTGTGGTTATTATTATCATCACAGAAGACATGAAAAAAAATACTCTTAGCTTTTGAGGAAAGGAAGAAAAGCCCTATCTTTGAACTTTTCTTCTCTCAGTTCTACACGTTTGAAGCTGAGACTCTCTCAGCTTTCTAATGACAACGTGGCTGCAGCACAGTTAACAGTACAAACTTGCTACCCCAAGTCTGAATTCATTATTAGCTTTTCCCACATTTTAAATCCTTTCCCAGCCACACTCACAGATACAAAAGTGTAAGTGTGTATGTGTGTAGTGAGGGTAGGAGGTTGGACCTCCACTCCTAAATAATACTAGGTCACTGGGATGAATGGTTCTCCCCTGTACCTCTTCCCCTTCCCTTGGTAAATCTGATTCACTTGCAGTCCCTCAGGAGCAGGTGAGGTAAGGATGGCTAATCCTCAGTAATGAGAAGGATTGTAAAACTGTTTCTGACTTAATAATAATAGAAAGGTTTCTTTCTGTTGGGTGAGAGGGAGAGCTAGGCCAGGTCACCTATCTGACATCTAGGACCAAGCATTATCCTACAAATCTTTTATGTGATTCCTTATTTTCAAATATTTAAAACAAAACAAAAAACAAAAACCACCTTACTGACTACTTAAGATTTTAGGGCTAACAAAATAAAGCCCCCTATTTTCTTGGTTACTGACCACACGGTCACTAACAAGTTAGTTTCTAGTTTGATTTAGAAATGAAACTCCCTGGCAAGTTTTTGCAAAGAGTTTTGAAATTGTTGCCATTGGGTATAGACATAGGGGAATAGATAAATAGGAGGATATGAAATATGTCTTGTATACCCCACTCTTTGCAAGCTGTACGACTTCTTTTGAGAATACTCCTGCCTCTTAAATGCATTCAAACACAATCAACAGGAAAAACCTAGTAAACTTTTCAGGTTGAGGGCGACTAGTACATCATCTTATGTCTTGAGGATAATACCATGCTTGCTACTCCAAGAAATGTTTGGAGGAGTGTGGAACGCTGGGGGATCTGAGGCCCCGGTGGCTCCTAAATACCCCTGAGTCAGTGTCTCTGCTTCACATCATTTCTACAATTAAACATGAGATTTATAACATCACATTTTTTCTCTTCCCCACTGAGCACCAAAATCACTGTCTCTTCTCCATAGTGCATTTTATTTTTATTACTCTCCCACAGACATAACTCATATAAGGGGGCCAGCAGAGAGTCACTGAGTGAGACTAAGCTAACAGAAGCACACACTATGACTGTCCCTCTTGCCTCTTCTAGGAAGTACCCATGTGGCATCCCTTCTCACCCCCCACCACTGCCCCAGCTACAGGAAAGAGAACTAGTGCAAAGCATGTTTTGGGTGCTATGTATTACTTTACATATGGCTAAAAACTCCTGGCATTTGAACTTGCTATCTTACTCATCAGTGTCACATGTAATCTTGCTTCATCATTCAAACCAAAGGAAATAACATGTTCCGCATTTTTACCAAATGTAGGACTCCCTTGCAATTCCTGAGATCTGAGTTTGGAACTGGAAGTGAACCTTTCCAGAACTAAGTTAAAACTAATGTCGTCAAGCACAACATCATGGTTCAGAGGGAAAAAAGAAAAGCATCCAACCAAGGTTCACGAAATTAAAATCTCATCAGTCCCTTTAGACATCAAATGCCTCCTTAGAAACCATGTTGATGAATTACATGTAAATGAGTCAGAACAGAGGTATTATTAACTCAAGACTTCAAGGGGAAAAATATTTGGCCATAGATTCTTTCAAATTTTCTAAATATTGTTCAGTTCTACAACTGGTATGTTGAAAAGTAGATTTTTTTTTTACAGCTTTATTGAGCTATATAGTTCACATACCATACAGTTTACCATTTAAAGTGCATACATCAAAGATTTTTAGTATATTCATAAATATATGCAAGGACTACAACAGTCAATTTTAGAATATTTTCATCATTTCAAAAATAAACCATCTATTATTTAACTACCATCTCCCTATGCCCCTATATTCCCCAACCCTAAGCAACTACCAATCTACTTTGTCTTTATTGATTTGCCTATTCTGGACATTTCATGTAAATGGAATAATGTCATATGTAGTTTTCTGTGACTGGCTTCTTTCATTTAACATGTTTTTGGGGTTCATCAATGTCATCAGTGTTCATCAATGTAGCACATAACAGTATTTCACTCATTTTTATGGTCAAATGATATCCCATTGTATGGAAATGCCAGCTTGTGTTTATCAACTTATCACTGATGGAAATCTGGGTTTTTTCCACATTTTAGCTATTATAAGTGACGCTGCTATAGAGATTGTAAATATGTGTGTGTGTGTGTGTGTGTGTGTGTTCACTTGTCTTGGGCAAATTGCTAGGAGTGGGATTGCTGAGTCATATAAAAACTCTGTTTAATCATTTGAAGAACTGCATTTGTTTTCCAAAGTAGCCTCACCATTTTACATTCTCGTCCGCACTGCATGAGGGTTCCAATTTTTCCACATTCTTGCCAATACTTTTTGTAATTATGACTTTATGATTCTAGCCATTCTAGTGGGTATGAAGTGGAATCTCATGTGGTCTTGATTTGCATATCCCTGATGGCTAACGATAAGCATCTTTTCATGTTCTTACTGGCCATTGTAGTATATCTTCTTTGGAGAGCTGTGTATTCAGATCCTTTGCCCATTTTAAAATTAGGTGATTTGTCTTTCTGTTATTGAGTTGTATGAGTTCTTTTTATGTTGTAGATACAAGTCCCTTACCATGTATATGATTTGCAGATATTTTCTTCCATTCTGTGGGATATCTTTTCCTTTCTTGATAGTGTCCTCAAGGCACAAGAATTTTGAATTTTGATGAAGTCCAATTTATCTCTTTTTTTTCTTTTGTTGCTCAAGTTTTTAGTGTCATATATAAGCAATCATTGCCAAATCCCAGGTCATGAAGATTTATTCCTGTGTTTTCTTCTAAGAGTTTTATATTTTTAGCTTTTACATGTAGGTCTTTGATCTATTTTGAGTTACTTTTTTTTTTTTTTTTGCGGTGCGTGGGCCTCTCACTGTTGTGGCCTCTCCCGTCGCGGAGCACAGGCTCCAGATGCGCAGGCCCAGCGGCCATGGCTCACGGGCCCAGCCGCTCCGCGGCATGTGGGATCTTTCTGGACCAGGGCATGAACCCATGTCCCCTGCATCAGCAGGCGGACTCCCAACCACTGCGCCACCAGGGAAGCCCCCTGAGTTAATTTTTATGTATGTTATGAGTTAAGGGCCCAACTTCATTCTTTCACCTGTGGCTATCAAGTTGTCCTAGTACTGTTTGTCAAAACAACTATTATTTCCCCTCTGAATGATCTTAGAACCCTTGCTGAAAATCAGTTGACCGTAGACACATAGGTTTATTTCTGGACTCTCAGTTCTATTCATTTGATCTGTATGTCTATCCTATGACAGCACCACACTGCCTTGATTAATGTTACTTTGTACTAAGTTTTGAAATTGAGAAATGTGAATCCTCCTACTTTGATCTTTTTTTCAAGATTGTTTTATCTATTCTGAATCCCTTGAATTTCCATATAAATTTTAGAATCAGCTTGTCAATTTCTGCAAAGAAGTTAGCTGGGATTCTATTTATTTATTTATTTGGCTGCGTTGGGTCTTCCTTGCTGTGCGTGGGCTTTCTCTAGTTGTGGCAAGAGGGGGCTACTCTTCGTTGTGGTGCGCGGGCTTCTCACTGAGGTGGCTTCTCTCTCGCGGAGCACGGGCTCTAGGTGCGCAGGCTCAGTAGTTGTGGCACACGGGCTTAGCTGTTCTGCGGGATCTTCCCGGACCAGGGATCGAACCCGTGTCTCCTACACTGGCAGGCGGATTCTTAACCACTGCGCCACCAGGGAAGTCCCTGGGATTCTGATAGGGAGGGCATAGAATCTATGTATCAATTCGGGGAGTACTGCCACGTTAACTATTAAGTCTTCCAATACCTGAATGTGGACCTCCCCCCTCCCCATTTATGTAGATATTTTAAATTTCTTTCAACAGTGTTTTGTAGTTTTCAGAATAAGTTTTGGACTTTTGTTAAATTTATTCCTAACTGTTTTATTATTTTTGATGCTACTGTAAATTGAATTTTCCTTCATTCCACTTTCAGATTGTTCGTTGCAAGTGTATGGAAACACTATTGATTTTTGTATATTGATCCTGCAGTTTTGCTGAACTCATGTATTAGTTGTATTCGTTTTTTGTCTGTATGTTTATTGTTTTAAATTCCTTAGAATTTAGTCGACGTCTTGATCTTGTCCCTGATCTTAGGGGGGAAAGCATCCTGTCTTTCAGCATTCAACATTCTGTTAGCCATGGATTTTTTTGTAGATGCCCTTTATCAGGTTCACAATATTCCCTTCTATTCCTACTTTGTTGAGTGTTTTTATCATGAAAAGGTGTTGGATTTTGTCAGATGCTTTTTCTGAGCCTATTGAGATGATAATGTGGTTTTTGTTTTTTATTCTGTTGACATGGTATATTACATTAATTGATTTTCAGATGCTAAACCAACCTTGTATTTCTGGGATAAATCCCATATTGCCATGGTGTATAATTCTTTTATATGTTGCTAGATGGCTAGTATTTTGTTGATGAGTTTATGTCCATATTCATAAGAGATATTGGTGTACAGTTTTCTCCTGATTGTCTGGTTTTGGTATCAGGATAAAAATAGCCTCACAGACTGAGTTGGGAAGTGTTCTCTCTATTTTTTGGAAGAGTTTGTGAAAATTAATACTAATTCCCCTTTAAATGCTTGGTAGAATTCAGCAGTGAAGACAACTGAGCCTGGACTTTTCATTGTGGGTAAGTGTTTGATTACTAATTAGATCTCTTCTTTTAGTTCTATTCAGATTGTGTATTCTTGAGTCAATTTTGGTAGTCTGTGTTTCTTTTAGGAATTTGTCCGTTTCCTCTGTGTTATCTAATATATTTGCATACACCTGTTCATAGTATTCCTTTATAATTATTTTTTTCTTTCTGTAAATTTAGTAGGGATGTCCCTTCTGTCATTTCTGATTCTATAAATTTTAGCCCTCGAAATTTTTCTTGGTCAATATAGCTAAAGGTTTGTCAATCTTGTTGATCTTTTCAAAGAACCAGCATTTGATTTCATTGATTATTTCTTCTCTATCTCATTAATTTCCACTGTAATCTTTATTTCCTTTCTTCTCCTTACTTTAGGTTTAGTTCACTCTTCTCTATCCAGCGTCTTAAAGTGGGAGTTTAGATTGTTAATTTCTTATCGTCCTTCTTTTTTAATACAAGAATTTACAGGTATAGGGGCTTCCCTGGTGGCGCAGTGGTTGAGAATCTGCCTGCTAATGCAGGGAACACGGGTTCGAGCCCTGGTCTGGGAAGATCCCACATGCCATGGAGCAACTGGGCCCGTGAGCCACAACTACTGAGCCTGCGCGTCTGGAGCCTGTGCTCTGCAACAAGAGAGGCCGCGAGAGTGAGAGGCCCACGCACCGCGATGAAGAGTGACCCCCGCTTGCCACAACTAGAGAAAGCCCTCACACAGAAACGAAGACCCAACACAGCCATAAATAAATAAATAAAGCAAACTGTCAACAAGTAAAAATAAACACAATTATAAAAAAAAAAAAAAAAGAATTTACAGGTATAAATTTCCCTATAGGTACTGCTTTAGATTCAGCCCATAAGTTTTGATATGTGTGTCTTCATTTGCATTCATCTCAAAGTGTTTTTTAATTTCCCTTTGGATTTTTTCTTTGACCCATTGGTTATTTAAGAGTATGCTATTTAATTTTCACATATTTTTGAGTTTTCTAAATTTCTCTCTATAATTGACCTCTGTTTTCATTCCACTGTGGTCAGAACACACATACATATTATTTCTATCCTGTCAAATTTATTGAGGTATGTTCTATGGCCTAACATATAACATATAGTCTCTCCTGAAGAATATTTCATATGCACTTGAAAAGAAGGAATATTCTGCTGTTTTGGGGTGGAAGGTTTTATAGATTTCTGTTTAGTCTACAGTGGTCCCTCTGTATCCTCAGGGGACTGGTTCCAGAACCCCCTGAGGATATTGAAATCCGAGGATACTCAAGTCCCTTATATAAAATGGCATCATATTTGCATATAACCTATGCATATCCTCCTGTATACTTTAAATCATCTCTAGATTACTTATAATACCTAATACAACATGAACATTATGTAAATAGTTGTAATTACAATGTAAATACTATGTAATTAGTTGCCAGTGCATGACAAATCCAAGTTTTACATTTTGGAACTTTATGGAATTAAAAAAAAATATTTTGGATCCACAGTTGGTCTAATCCATGGTGCAAAACCCAAGGATATGTAGGTCCAATGGTGATTGGGTTATAGTTTTGCTCAAGTCTTTTATTTCCTTGTTCTGCCTAGTTGTTCTATCCGTTATTGAAAATGGGGTATTGAAGTCTCTATTATTGTTGAGTTTTCTATTTCTCCCTTCATTTCTGTCAAGTCTTATGTATTTTGCTACAATCTCACTAGGTGCATATATGTTTATAATTATTTCACCTTCCTGGTGATTTTGCCCTCTTGTGATTAAAAATTTTCTCTCATTATCTCTAGAAACATTTTTTGTCTTAAAGTATATTTTGCTTGATATTCTAGCCACTCCAGTTTTCTTGTGGTTGCTGTTGGATGATATATCCTTTTCCATTCTTTTACTTTCAGTTTATTTGTGTCTTTGAACCTAATGTGTGTATCCTGTAGACACTGTGTATTTGGGTTGGGAATTTTTAACAATCTAGTCTGACAATTTCTGCCTTTTGGTTGAGTTGCTTAATCCATTCACATGTAATGTTATTATTAATATAGTTGGATTTACATCTGCTGATTTACTTTTTGTTTCTATTATATCTCTTTTCTCTTTTGTTGTACTATTCTTCCTTCACTGCTTTCTTTTACGTGGAATATTTTCTAATGTAACATTTTAATTACTTTAAATTTTTTTCCATTATAGTTTTAATAATTATTTTCTGAGTGGTTGCTTAAGGCTTACTTTATACATCTTAAGTCCTCAAAATCAGACTTACACTAACTTAATTTTGGTGAGATATTGAAACATTACTCCTATAGAGCTCTATTCTCTTTCCCCTTTTTGTGATATTATCATTATATAGATATTACATGTATAAATGTTACAAACTGAACAATATGTTGTTATAAGTATTACTTCATATAATTTTATGACTCTAAAGAAGCTGCAAGAAGGCTAAGAAAGTGATGCTGTGATAATAAGGGTTTTAAAGCCTCTTTAGAGATGACTCTGTCCTACTCTGATGATGAACTGATTTTCAGGGTGCCATTTTATCCTTTGAGTAGCACTACTATTGTTGCCTCAATGTTGTTACCATGTAATTGCTTCATATCTCATATGGTGTGGCTTCCAATAGCAAAGACTTAGATGCCAAGAAGGACTTAAGCTATTTAAAAGCATCCTCATAATGATGGGTTCAGATCCCTAGTGAACCTAATCATCAAGATTAACTCAGTCACTCAACCAGTTAATTTTTTGTGGGTAAAAAAATATAATAGAACTTGAAATGTTAGAAGGAGCCTTGGATTTTTATTTATTTTTTACTTTGGATGGAAGGGAATGTCATGTAAAGTATGAAATCTACCTTGTGCCTTTATGAAGTAGTCTAAGCAGGTAACTGCATGTTCTGTTTTCTGATTTTACATTTTTCCCTCTTAATTACCTATACAATTTATGACATTTTCCAAATATTATTGTTTTGATCTTTCCCAATCTTGAGGGGTTATATCTTGTTTATCTTGGCTCCTCCAGAACCTAATAATCACTAGCTCAGAAATTGTGTTGAATATTATAAATATTTTAGATATTGATTCTTAAAGATGTGGATCTCTTTCCCCTTAACAAGTTTTATGCACTCCCTAATTTAATGCCAAGGATGGTCTTATTTGAGAAAGTGCAAATACAATGCTTTTATTTCACAGCTTCTAGTAATCTCACTCATATGATGATTATAATCATAAAGAAGCCAAGTGTGCCTCCACAAAATTGATTCTGTTTATATTTGGTGTCTACATAAGCATATGGAACTGTCTGCTCAGGTATGAGTTTAGGATACATGTTTTAATCAGTGCGTAGCATGTGTTTTGAAGACACAGGAGCATAAAGGAACATTTTACATTATAGATATCACAAAATTTTGCTTTTTATATTTCTGATGCTTAATGAAATCATCTTGTTCCATAGTCAGTTTTGTTGGAAGGAGAATGAAAATCGACATTTAGATGCTTCTTCTAGATATGTTTATTAACATATTCAACTCAACAAGCAGAAGGGGCTAGTAGTTTAGGTATTTTTATGTCCGTTTTACAGGTGAGGAAAAGGAAGTTCAAAAAACTTAAATCAAGTGGTCAAAGTCACCTAGCTAGGGAGTAGTAAAATTGGGATTTACACCACTCTGTTACACTGTAGTTGACAGAAAATAGGAAATTCAGGGACTTTAGCTTTTACCATGAAAAAGTAATCAGACCCAGTTGTGCTTTACTTCTATAATGTAAACAACTACAAAACTGGACAAAATATATGAAACCGTAATTTTCAGATGTTGGAGAGCAGACAGCACAGGACTGTGATCTTTAAGAGTAGGGAAACAAAATGAACCTTAGACTGTACCATGTTTCTATCTGAAGAAATTTTCTGGAAGGGAGGAGGAACCCAGGGAAAGTCTTGCTGGGTAGAGGAAAAAGTATAGAGTTCTAGGACAGTGAGGCAACTGAAAGTACAAAATACCAGAGAGGAGGCGGCTGAATAGAAAAGGAGCATAAGAGTCTGCACTGGGGTGTCTGGAGTCTGTGACTGATTACTAAACCATGCATGTATATGATGAAACTTCATGAGGTCAGACTCAAAACTACTGGAAGCTCTAAGCTGAGCAATTCCTAGAACTCACATGGGAATGGGGGATATTTGAGTTCCAACTAGCCAGAGACCTTGTTGAACACCTGGGACATTACTAGGTATTAAAATACACTGACTTAATAGTAAAGCTAAGCTAGATGCAGAGTAAAGGCCTGCCCTAATATAACTTAAAACTAAGCTTTGAGATAATCAAGCTGATCTGCAAATAATTTAACTCCCACACAAAACCAAGTTCAATACTCTTTAAAGGAAGGAACAAAATTCAGTCAACAACATAGTATTTACAATGGGAGGGGATAGTAGAAGCATAAGGCTGTAAAGCTTTTACTTTTTACATGATGTGGTATAATGTTACTTGATGGTAGATTGAAATATGTTAAAGATGCATGTTGTAAACTCTTGAGCGACCATTAAAAAAATCAAAACAAAACAAAAACCTTGGCACCAAATTTAAGCAAAAAAACAAAACAAAACAAAACCCCAAACAAAAAATAAAGAAGTATAGCTATTGAGCCAAATGTCCAGATTATTTTGAAAACTATAAGATATCACTTAATTTAAAACTAGATAAGGAAAGAGAAAAAAGTGAATAACTGAAAGACAGGAAAAATAGAAAAGATGGTAGACTTAAACAAAATCATATTGGAAAGCACATTAATTGGAAACAGTCTAACCATTCCAATCAGCCTTTTGCTTGTCTGTGAAGCTTTTGATCTCTCCATCAAATCTGAACAAGAGCCTTGCTGGGTAGAGGATTCTTGGTTGTAGGCTTTTCCCTTTCATCACTTTAAATATCTTGCCACTCCCTTCTGGCCTGCAGAGTTTCTGCTGAAAAAATCAGCTGATAGCCTTATGGGAGTTACCTTGTATGTTACTTGTGGCTTTTTCTTTGCTGCTTTTAATTTCTCTCTTTAATTTTTATCGTTTTAATTACAGTGTGTCTTGGTGCATTCCTCTTTGGGTTCATCCTATATGGGACTCTCTGTGCTTCCTGGACTTGGGTGACTGTTTTGTTTCTCAGGTTAGGGAATTTTTCAGCTATTATGTTTTTCAAATACGTTCTCAGCCCCCTTTTCTCTCCCAGTCCCTCTGGGACTCCTATAATGGGAATATTACTGTGCTTGATGCTGTCCCAGAAGTCTCTTAAACTGTCCTCATTTCTTTTCGTTCTTCTTCTATTCAGCAGCAGTGATTTCCACTACTCTATCTTCCAGCTCACTGATCCGTTCCTCTGTATCATTTAGTGAACTGTTGATTCCTTCTAGTATATTTTTCACTTCAGTTACTGCATTCTGCATCTCTGGTTGTTCTTTGTAATTTCTAGCTCTTTGTTAAAAAACTTCGAACTTTTTGCTCTGTGCGTCCATTCTTCTCCTGAGTTCTTTCATCATCTTTATGATCATTACTCTGAACTCCTTCGCGGGTAGATTGCCTGTCTCCACTTCACCTAGTTCTTCTGGGGTTTTATCTTGTTCCTTCATCTGGAACATATTCCTTTGCCTCCTCATTCTGTCTTAAGTTGCTGTGTATATTTGTATGAATGTGGTAGGTTAGTTACATTTCTCGACCTTGGAGATGTGGCCTCTGTAGGAGATGTCCTATGAGTACCTGTAGTGTGCTCGCCCAAGCAACATGCTTTAGGGGTTCTGCCTAAGAGGGCTGCGTGGGTCCTTCTCTTGTGGCAGGCTGAGTATGTGGTGGTCTGGTAGGCTTGGTTGGCCCCAAGCCCAGTTGGTTGTCAGGCCTTGCCTTGTACAGATGCTGCTGGTGCTGGTTAGCAGGCCCTGATCATGAGGTGGCTGATGCAGAACCCCAGGGGCCCCCAGGGCTACTGCTGGCTCACTGGTGGGCAGAGTCAGGGTCCAAAAGACACTGGGGCTTTTAGCCCTGCACTGGTGGGTGAAGCCAGGTTTTGGGGTTAGAGCTGGATTACTGGCAGGCAGAGCTGGGTCCTGGCTGCCAGGCCCAGGGATCCCCGAGCTGGTGTCAGAGGGGTTGGGTGGTCAGTTCCTGACACAGCTGGGCATGGGGTCCGGGGTACCCTGAAGCTTGTGTTGGCCTGCTAGTGGGCAGGGCTGGGGCCCAGCTGGTCTCAGGGTAGGGTCTGGCCGGCTGGTGTGCAGGCTGGGCTCTCAGTGGGCAGGATTGTGGTTTTCTTGGGTCTGGTGTCTGCCCTCTGGTGGATGGAGGCTGGTCTAGAGGCTAGTGCAGCCTTCCTGGAGGGCAGGGCTGTTGTCTGCCCATTGGTGGATGGAGCTAGTTGGCCCTGTGGTGGGCAGGGCCCTGTGTAGAGGCAGCTATGAGCTCAGGAAGACCTTAGGCAGCCTGCCTTCCGATGGGTGGGGCTGTGTTCCCACCCCGTTAGTTGTTTGGCGTGAGGTGTCCCAGCACCAGCACCTACAGGCTGTTGGGCGGGGCTGGGTCTTGTTCCAATGAGCGAGAGGGAGGGCCCTCTGGTGCAGCCAACACGGCTTCCCACTTCCACACGTGTGTAAAACAAGCTCCCAAATATGGCTGCTCCCAGCGTCTGCGTTCCCAGCCGCCCACCCCAGCCTCTCTGGGAGACTCTCCAACACCAGCAGGTAGGTCTGTCCTAGGTTCCTATCAAATTACTGCTTTTTGCCTTGGGTCCCTGTGCGCGTGAGATTTTGTGTGAGGAAGTCTCTCTTGCCCACAGACTTGTGGGGCTCCTGAAATTAAGCCTCGCCAGACTTCAAAGCCAAATGGTCTGAGGGCTCGTTTTCCCGGTGCAGGACGGCCGGCTGGGGAGCCTGACGTGGGGCTCAGAATTCTCACTCCTGTGGGAGAACCAATGCACTATGATTATTCTCCAGTTTGTGATTTGCCCACCTGAGGGTGTGGGAGTTAAATATATCAGGAGTTTGCCTCTCCTGGCTGTCTCGTTGTGGTTTCTCCTCTCTGTTTTTAGTGGTGGAAGATCTTTTCTGGTAGGTTTCGGTCTTTTTCATAGATGGTTATTCTGCAGAAAGTTGTGATTTTGGTGAGCTCATGAGAGGAAGTGAGCTCAGGTTCTTTTTACTCCACCATCTTGGGCAATCTCCTAACCACTCCAATTACAAGGCAGAGATTATAAGAATGAATTAAATACATAAAGCCAACTATAATGCAGACTATAAGAGATGTCTTATAATATGTGAAGATAAAATATATGTATTATTGCAGGTACTATACATTGGATGTTAAAAGTAAAAGGATGGAAAAAGACTGCAAACACTAAGAACTGTAGTGATTATATATATCTAACAAAGTAGATTTAATAACAAGTAATATTATCAGGGATAAAGAGGGGCTAAAAGAAAAAAAGAGGGGCTAAAGAAAAACGGTCTCAAATCCATGATCCAAGCATTCACCTAAAGAAGACAAGAAAGAGAAGAGCAAATTAACTCCAAATTAAGCAGAAGAAGCTAGGGAAGAACAAATGTCAAGAATATGAAGATCAGTGAACCAAAAAGTATGGTGTTTTTGATTTCTAGTATTTCCTTTTATTCTTTCTTAAATTCTCTGTTCTGTTTGATAATTCAAAATCCATGTCATATCTGAGTTGGGTTCTGATGCTTGCTTTGTCGCTTCAGATTATGGATTTTTAGCCTTTTAGCATGCCCTGTGATTTTTTTATTGTTGTTGAAACCTGGGTATGACTGCCAGGTTTACTAAGGTAAATAGGCCTTTAGTGTGAGGTTTTATGTTAACATTAAACAATAAACACATCCCAACTAGGGGTTGGCCTTTTTTTCTTTTCTTCCCTGTTGACTTTGGGCGTCCTGAAGTACTCCTCCTTAGAGAGTCTGTCTTGCAGCTTGTTCAGCTGTAATCTACTATTATGCTGGAGCCCTGTTTTATGGTGGCAAGGTGTAGATGGGGGGAAAGTGTTCTATAATTGTTTGATTAAATCCATCTGTTAGTGGGCCTGTGACCATAAGCTTTGATCTTCACAAGTGTTTCTTAGCTGTTCCCCTCTCCCTTAGGTTAGACAAGAAGTCTAGAGGGGGCTGGAGTGGGAGAAATGCCCTTTCCTCAGGTGAGATCTGGCTCTGGTAAAGTCTTTTCCCCTGGAGAGTATGGACAGCAAACCTTCTTATGGAGAACACTGAGAGGATATTTCACAATGATTATCCTTCACCTTCCCTGCCAGAGCCACAAAGGGATCTTTCTCTGCTCTTCACCATGAGGACTTAGTGGGGTTCCTGGAGGTAAGCCCATAAAAGTGTGAGAGACCCTCCCCTCCAAGACTGTAGCCCCCAAGGGTTTCTCACTCTCACACTAGTCCTCATTCAGCCTCCAACAATTCATTAAAATTGTCAGTCAGTGTTACCACCAGTTTATGGCTCCACCTGCTTCTGCTTCAGGTAAATAGATCTTAGCTGTAATGTTCTGGATTCACCTGATTCCCGTTGGTTTCAGGATGATGATTTGCTCTTAGAACTCATTTCTCTAATGGGTCCAAGAAAACTCATTGCTTTTTGATTTGATTAGTTTATTTTTTCCTGGTTTAATGATGGGAGTGATGACTTCAAAACTCATTACATTTTGGACATGAAACCAAATCCATCCATCGAGTTTTTTTTTTTTTTACTTTGGTTATTGTCATTTTTATTTCTAAAATTTCCATTTGCTTCTTTATATATTCTGCTTCTTTTCAGACTTTCTGTATTTCATTTATTTCAAGTGTATTTGTAATTGCTCATGAAATATTTTAATGATGGCTGCTTGAAAATTCTTGTCAGATAATTCCAACATTTGTGTCATCTGGTGTTGGCATCTGTTGAATTGTCTTTGCTCGTTCAGTTTGAGATATTCCTGATTCTTTGCATGACACAAGTTTTGATTGAAATCTGGACAGTTTGGGTCCTGTGTTACAAGACACTTCCATTTTGTTTAAATCTGGCGTTTTAGCAAGGTTTCTCTGATACCATTCCATTGAGTGATGAAGGGTGCCGTATCGTTACTGCCAGATGGCAGTGGGAGTCCAGGTTCTTCGCGTGGCTTCCACTGACCCCAATGATAAGGGTAGGTGCTTGCCCAGTAGGCCTCCACTTACACCACTCTGGCCATTCCCTGGGTCCTGATGTCACTAGTTGGTGTGCCTTCTCTCCACCTTCTTAGGTTTGTTTTATATATAACACCCAGAGTTTTAAATTGTACTTGGTGTGAGGAAAAGTGCATTTATTACATATTCCTGAAAACAAATGTCTCTAAGTTTTTTATGAGGCCAGTAATATCTTAATACCAGGAACACACAAAGGTATTTTAGGAAAAGATATTTTAGGAAAAGATATTTTAGGAAATATTCCTTCTGAACGTAGATTAAAACAGCTTTAAAAAAAATCCTAATCAATTTAGGAAATTGATTCCAGCAATATATAGAAAGTACAATATATACCATGACTGAGGGATGCACGGTTCATTTATCATTTGAAAAATTAATCAGTGTAACTCACTATATTACATATATAACTACAAAAGAAAAAAAGATCATCTCAAAATATGCAAAAATAAAAATCCACTTGAAAAAATTCAACACCATTGAAGGTAAAAAGAAAAACTTCAGCAAACTAGAAATGGTCAGGAGCTTCTTCATTCTAATAAAGGGCATATATTACAAAGTTATAGCTAATATCATACTTGCTGTTCAGTGACTGAATACTATCCCCCTTAAGATCAGGAACTAGAGAAGGATTCCTGTTCTCACCAAGTCTGTTCAGCGTTATACTGGATGTCTTAAATATTTACATAAAGCAAGAAAAAGAAATAAAAGACATACCAATTAGAATAAAGAAACACCACCAAGAAAATTAAAAAGCAAGTCACAGACTGAGAGAGAACATTCACTTTATGTATATCTTACTAACCACTTATATTTAGCATATGTTAAAAACTTACACAGATCAATAATAAAAAGAAAAATCAACCTGAAAAAATGGACAAAAGCCATTAAATAAATAGTTCAAGAAAGAGTTACCAGTGATAAACAAGTACATGAAAAGATGCTGAACTTCACAAGTTATCAAGGAAATGCAAATTAAAACCCCACTAAGACACCCTATTTACTCACTAGAATGGCTAAATTTAAAAAGACTGACAGTACAAAGTGCTGGTAAAAATGTGGAGCAACTGGCAGTCTCATATACTGTAATTGAGAATACAACTGATATAATTACCTTAGGAAATAGTTTGGTAGTTTCTTTCAGAGTTCATTGTTCTCCTACTATATGACTCATCAATTTTATTCCTAGTTTTTTTTTTCCCCCGAGAGAATGTAAAAGCATATACAAACCCAAAGTTTTAAATGTAAATTTTTATAGCCGCTTTATTCAAAATACTACCCCCCCCCCACCCGCAAAGGAACAACTTATTTTGGGCATTCCCATCAACAAGGTGGATCTCTCATACAAAACTGGGTTCAGGTGTTGAGACTGCTGATGCCACACACACAAAGAAGTTAGAAAAGGTTTATTATTCACATAATGAGGCTTTTTGGGGCACGTGAGGCAGGTGCTTCCTGAAAATGATATGTAAACACAGGAAAAATGTTTAGCCTTGCAAATTATAATAGCATTTGATATATATATAATATATAGAGAGAGATAAAACTTAGAAAAAGAATATGGCTCAAAGTGCTTGGATTTAAATCCTGATGATCACTTTCCAGTTAGATTAATTTGGGCAAATTACTTTATCTCTCTGTACCTCTTTTTCTATTTCAGCAAATGGGTCAAATAACAATCAGTACCTCAAGAGTTATTGTGAGAACTAAGTGTGTGAATATACTACAATACTTAGAACAGTTCCTGGGAAGAAATAAGCCATTGTTAAATATTAGCTTTATTTTTTTCTTTTTTTTACAAGAATGTAGGGAGTTACTTTCATGCACAGTTTCTAGAAATATGAATTATTACATTCTTTTTGAGACCACTACATATAAAATGCCTTTAAAGTATGCATAAATTTGGCCAACAGTTCCATCTCTGGGAGTGCATATGCAAAATTAATTAGGTGTATGTGCAATGGATTCTCTCCAAGAATATATAATCACATCATTGTTTATACAGAAAGAAAAAAATGAAATAACACAAATACCCAAATTCCAGTTATAAGGGATTAAATTATGGGACAATCATATATTATTTCCTTAAATTTCCATGGCAACATGCAACAAAGCACACTTTAAATAGAATTCTGAAAAAAAGGGGGTGGGCAAAAGGATGGCATTAAAATATACTATAAAGCTATAATTATTAAAGCAGTGTGATTTCAGGGAAAAAATAGATAAGTAGAATGGAAAATTATAACAAATATATGTTTATCTACTCAATTGGTCTTGATATATATATGGACATAAGAGTTTAATAAAAAAAGGTAAAATTAAAAACCAATGATGGATTTATTACTAATCATATAATATCAGAAAAAATGAATAGATATTTGAAAAAAAATAGTTCTTTACCTCATACCATAGCCAAAAATTTTTTTCAAGGATTAAGGAAAGAATTAAATGATAAAAAGAAAAGGAATATGAGTATCTATCTGATCTCTACAGACTTTCTTAACTCAAATGAATGGAAGTAATTACAAAAGAAAATATCAACAAACACAAGTATATGTGTTTGATATACAGAAATCAAAAGTAATGCATGTCTGATATACAGAAATCAAATGCATGTCTCATATACAAAAATGCATGTCTGATATACAGAAATCAAAAGTAAAATTAGGAAACAAAATTTGAGAAATACCTTTAGCAAATATGACATAAGCTTGAGGGTCTTACTGTGTGTAAATTTTTGCCTTAAAAATGATTCTTTTATAACTCTTCAAGCTGTCTTTATAACACTTTATTCTTTCTTAAACATTTGTAGATTTTTAAAAAATAAAATTGTTTATTTTATATATTTATTTTTGGCTGTGTTGGGTCTTCGTTGCTGTGCGCAGGCTTTCTCTAGTTGCAGAGCACAGGCTCTAGGTGTGTAGGCTTCAGTAGTTGTGGTTCGCGGGCTCTAGAGCGCAGGCTCAGTAGTGGTGGCACACTGGCTTAGTTGCTCCGCGGCACGTGGAATCTTCCCAGACCAGGGATCTATCACGTGTCCCCTGCATTGGCAGGCGGATTCTTAACCACTGCACCACCAGGGAAGTCCCAAACATTTGTAGATTTTGTAACTTTATAAGAACAAATAAATTAATGAACAATTAATAACAAGATTTAGCCTTAGAAACAAGGTGATTTGGGAGAGGTGAAGAAAACCTAAACATATTCTTGACTTGAATAGCAGAACTTCTAAGTAGAGAATCACACATATGGATTCTTCTAAGTTTCTTACTCTGTGTATACAAGTATTTTTAAATTGAGATCAATTGAAAGGAAAAGGGAATCAAGGTCATAAGCAATGAATTGTTGATAAAATAAATACAACTGATAGTGAAAAAAATTCAACCCCACTTGTAATCAAGGGAATGTAAATTTTTTTTTGCGGTACGCGGGCCTCTCGCTGCTGTGGCCTCTCCCGTTGCGGAACACAGGCTCCGGACGCGCAGGCTCGGTGGCCACGGCTCACGGGCCCAGCCGCTCCGCGGTATGTGGGATCTTCTCGGACCAGGGCACGAACCCGTGTCCCCTGCATCGGCAGGCGGACTCCCAACCACTGCGCCACCAGGGAAGCCCGGGAACGTAAATTTTTAAAAGTTCTAACTCTCATGTCTTAGATTAGCAAAGCTATCGTGATTGTTAAACAGTACTGAAGGGCATGTCAGCGATGTTCA
>NW_006782803.1:263756-271714 GCF_000442215.2 Lipotes vexillifer | reverse complement strand
TTCCCTTTTGGGCCAGTAATGATAGTTAGGAGACTTTTTTCAGAAAATGTGAATAAGAATTTACATATAACAGTATTTGGTATATAATTAATTATAATATCAAGAATAGAATTATCTTTAATATTCTATAGTAGAAAATGTTAACACCCAGTCAAATGTTGAAATGTTATATAACAAATTAGTTTTTGAAAGAATTTTTAATGATATTGAAAGTGGTTATAAGTGAAAAAAAGCAGGATGCAAAATTTTTATTATATGTAATCTTAACTATGAATTTTTAAAGTATTCATACAAAAAAGGCTAAAAAATATGGGTATGATTATGGGTATTTTTTTCATAATTTGTTTTTTCCAACTATATTACTTTGCATTGCAGTAAAATTTATTTTTATAGCAATGCAAAATATGTTCTATATAAAATTATTTTCTATGACCATCAAATTTTGAGTTAGTATTTTATAAAAATATTTTAGATGATTTGTATAAATTGTTCTGTTTGGGGCTTATAAAAAAGGATGAATTTCATGAATATATTAAATACCTGGTTAGTTGAAGAATTCCAATAAGTTTTCATGCTACTTTAAAAATTTTGAGTTTGTATTTAGATGTACTTAGCATTAAAAAACAAATTCCTGTTTGTCTCTTTTCTCCTACACTAAAGAAAACAAAGTCCTAAAAGGTGGAGGAGACAGGAAACTCTGGAATTATCTTCTCAAGATGACAGAATTTGTTGTTTAAAAAAAAATTTTTTTTTAATAAAACATTTCATTGGGTGGATACTGTTTAAATGCTAACACCTTGCCAACTGTCAATTTTTGACACTGTTTCTTGTCTTTTTTAATTAGTTTTATCATTGTACAGTCAGTTTGGATAGCACGTTCTGTTTAGTTTTTCTGTCATTATATGGATTTGCAGCATATTGGGAGCGTTTCCTAAAATGCCCTTAGCGTGAGTGATTTTAAATAATATTAAATTTTCTAGTTGCTGAAAATATTTAGAACAACTGATAAGAAGGACTTAAAACATCAGTCTCATAATATCATCTTTAGGTATTATTATAAAAGAAACGCAAATTAAAAATAAAAATAATGGTGGGTCCTCTTTGAGCCACTCCCATGCCAAAGGCCCATAAATATTATCATCCATATATAAAACATTTAAAAAGCTAATCATCAATTTGCATACCTTTTCATATTCATTAGGGTGGGTACTTAAATCACTCTATGGGATCCCTATTACATTCCTCAATATTTTTCTCTACCTAGGTTTCTTCCCCCATTTTATGCTTAATTGGATTTTGGTTCCATGTATTTACCCAAACAGGAAAAATACTACCATAATCCTCTTCCTACGGAACAGGGCAGTTTCCAGTGAAAGAGTCAAAGATGCAAAACTAGAAATTAGTAAACAAGAAATCTAGACCAGTAATAATGTATTTATTTAGCATTTTTCACTTGCTTGTCACTGTTAACTGATTTATATGCATTCATTTACTTAATCTCATATCAATTCCATGAAATAGAAAGTTGAAGAAACTGATGACCCACAGAGGTTATGAAATTGGTACAAGGTCATGTGGCCAGTAAATGGAATATCTGAGCCTGGAGTCTGACTCTGCTTGGCCTCAGAGCCCAAACTCTTAATCATTAAACTATGTTAAGAGATTGGGAAGTAAGCTAAAAGCCTAGAAACTGCCCAGTGCTTTGATCTTTTTGTCAGAGGTTGGACTTATCACAGACAGGATCACTTGTTCATTTGATAAGTATACTAGTATCACATCCCAGCTGGTAAACAGGATCCCTATAGTGAGGTCTTAGAACACACCCAGTTCCCATGCAGAAGAGGAAGTATTCATCATGTAGAAAACTCCTGAAATTAGCCTGTCTCACTGGCTGTTGAATAGTGTAATTGAGTGGTATCTATCACAGATAACACGTGCAACAAAATCATATTAAGGACATGTGGACGTGTACAGGTTATATCAGTCAATGTGGTTGGTGGAATGAGATGGTAGAAAGATAATGGCCTGTGGAGTACAAATCACAGTTGTTCTTTTAAACTCATATTGTTTGACAAGGTACTCTCAACCATCCTTAGTTTTTCATTGTATCGATAACATGGCCTCATAATGCCTGTTGGAAGAGTTATTATGAGGAATAGTGACACTAGTTTGAAAGCACTCATCTGACAGAATAAATCTTGGCTAGTATTATTGTGTATACTATGAGTAATAGGTATAATTTACAGAATGAAGAGGGCCTTTGTTCTGTGCGGAGTTCTAACATTAAGAAAACATGTTATGCATTATATGAGGCAAAGATGCGCAAATGCAAATGCAGATCTAAGCATAAAATGTGAAGCTATGTATCTTGCAATTAAAAGACAATTTTCTCAGTATGGAAGGGTGTGCTGATAATGTGTATGTGAAAAATGACAGCATTTATTTCATCACTCATTCAACAAATGGTCATCCAGAGCCTAGTCTATTCTAGGTGGTAGAGATACATTCGGTCTCTTTACACATAGGACCTACATGTCAGAGTGTCTGAAGAAAAGTAATGTGGGCATATACCCTAATCAGGCCATTTGTAGTTGGCTTGTTCCCATTGCAAAGTGGCAGGTGACTCCTGCTTGAGAAAATTGAAAACCTTACTTTAGGTCTTAAAATCAGTAAAGTAAAATGTGATATTCATAAATAAGAAAATGTTTAAAAGTTAAACTTAATTTACTAAACCCTGACTTTTTTGAAAATGAGATAATCATTAAAAAATAGACAATTGTGGATTATTTCTTATTGAAAATCTTAACATCTAAACATTGCTATATTATGCACTCCAGTAGTTGATGCTATTCTAATTGTTACAATAGATAATCTGTTCAATTTCAGTGATTTAACATAGTAGTAATTTTTATTTTGCACACATAAAGTTCAATATAAGTGTTTTTGTGGGTTATGTAAGGGATCTAGGCTCTGCCTAACTACATCATCTTCAACCACATGGCTTCCAAAGTCACTGGATAATGGAGGGAACATGGGAGATTTATGTCTGCAGCCCTGGAAATGATGGACCTTTTCTCCAACCACATTGCAGTGGTTAGAAGTTACTGCGAGGAAGACTATAGTCTAGGTCAGTGGTATTCGGTCTGTGGTCCATGTACGGGCTGCCCATCTATAAACTATTTGTTACTGATGCTTGATAAGATCAGAAACTTGTTCTGGATGTGAATTAACTATTTATGTCACTAAAGACACTGCTGAGTACAGTTACAACTTTCTTGGTGAAGTTTGTTGATTTACATTCTGGTACAAGCTTTTAGTAGTGGACCAGCACTTTGAGTAGCGCTGGCTTAGCTGTGCGCTCAGGAGAAAGAGGAAACAGATTTGATGACCAATTAGCCAGTCTTTGCTACATCCAACAGTATAGTTCAGATAGATACACATGTGGGAGTGATAACTGAGTCTGGGTTTTAAATATCTTTAAGGTCTTTTAATATTAAAATATATTACTTAAATGAAAAATTATTTGCAAGAGATTAGGTTTTTTTTGTTTTTTTTTTTTGTTTTTTTTTTTTCCTTGCGTTATGCGGGCCTCTCACTGCTGTGGCCTCTCCCATTTGCGGAGCACAGGCTCCGGACGCGCAGGCCCAGCGGCCATGGCTCACGGGCCCAGCCGCTCTGCGGCATGTGGGATCCTCCCGAAACGGGGCACGAACCCGCGTCTCCTGCATCGGCAGGCGGACTCTCAAGCACTGCGCCACCAGGGAAGCCCAAGAGATTAGTTTTTATAATGTTCTTTGAAAATATGAAAACATGGGCAAATTAAGAATGATTTAAGATAAACAATAAGTTAACTGTACTTGTCCTTACTGTAAATTTTCAGAAACAAATCTTACTGTAATTTTAACATGTAGCAGTTTTGTTACACACATTCATACAACTTTTGTTAACTGAGGTAACTCAGCTAATTCAAATGTAAAGAAGCGTGACTTTTGACACAAAAAGATGCTACAAAAAGCATTCCAGATTTGGAATGAGGAGTTGTGCATTCTAGACTTTGTTGTGTAGCTAACCAGCTGTGTGTTATCAGATAAGGAGTGAGCATCATTGGGAAAAGCATCATTGACTAGATCAGGAGTGTAAAA
Source organism: Lipotes vexillifer (assembly GCF_000442215.2). Taxonomy (NCBI): domain Eukaryota; kingdom Metazoa; phylum Chordata; class Mammalia; order Artiodactyla; family Lipotidae; genus Lipotes; species Lipotes vexillifer. Next base: position 267,572 of record NW_006782803.1, on the reverse strand, counting down.
TCGATTTGAATTCTTGTGTTAGTCCAACACAGCTGTCTGGGAGTTGTGTGTTGAGAAGAATTCTGAAGCAGAACTTAGGCCCATTGGTTAAGAGTACTGTGATCAATAAGACTACTGTGATCATTGGATAAGTACTAAGGGTGAAGGATAAGAAAATAGCTATATTTGAAGTAAATATTTGCTGTTATCTCAGCTATGTAATTTATCAGATTCTTCATATTTCTAAAATAAGGATCCTTTTGAAGATTTTAGACATAACTATCATAAAGTATACCAAAGGGAGGATATGTGATAGGGTATGGATAATTAAACGCCAAAAACAAGAAAAGGAAAAACATTTAGAGAGTGACTTCATTTGTTTGAAGAGAACTTTCAAAAAATAATTATGTCCATATTTAATGTTAGCACAGGGCACATTACAAATTTAAATGTCTTTTGGGTTAGTCACCATTTTGAATTATCCACACCCTGTTTCTTTCTTTTAATGTATAGAATCAAGTATTTTCTGGATTGCATGTGGTACCATTATTGTGACTTATTAATTGGGGCATGGAAATGGACTAGCATTATAATACTTGAGAGAGTACTGCCGTGTCATAACCATGGGTGTATGCAGTACATTTAAGGGGGGAAAAAAGTGACTTACACTATACAGGAAAAAGCAAAAGTGGCTGCAGATGGAATTAATGAAATAAGATTTAGGCTGCCCATGTAGATGATGTTTGACATTCCTCTCTAAAAATATCTCATATGGAAAACCCGGTCTCTTCTGATTAATACAGCTTTGACATACCCAGTGAATTCAAATTTAGATTGCAGAAAATTTACATTGCTCAAAGCTCTTTGGATGATTTAGGATGAAATGAATCTCTTGGTCTCTTTGGGATAAAATTTTAAGGTGTAGTTTTTCTTTATATTCACACAAACTGCAGATTCAAGAGTGAGAAAACCTGGATTTTAGTCTAACTCTGCAATGATGTAGAAAAGTTATTTCACCGCTCAAGATTTTGGTTTCTTCATCTGTTAAAAAAAAAAAAAACTTAAGCAGATGCTTTTTGATATTCATGCTATCCTATGTTTTAATCACAGAACACCAAGGACTTCTTGGTTTGTGATTTATAGGTAGAAATCTTGAGAATTACATGAAGGCAGAAAGCTAGAGCTTAATGGTAATATTATAGGGGTTTTTGGGTATCAATAATTCTTATACAATGCACTCAGATATTAAGCCAGAAATCTCAGAGCCATCCTTTATATTCCTTCAAATGGAATTTATTTCCTTCTTTGAGTTCACGCCACTCCTAGCTTCAGTTTTATTTTCAGGGTTTATTGAGGCTTCACCTGGAACAATAAGACCTCTTATTTCCTTTCCTTCAGGCCTCCCTCCTCTTTTCTACCTCCCACTATTAGTGCTTGCTCTTACTCTATCTCAGCAATGCATAATATAATTGCTTGGCTTTTCTCCCTGAAACAACACAAAAGTAGCAAGTTCATCTTCATCTCCCTCTGCCTCTGGAACATTGGGATCAAAAATAACTCTGACAGAGTTTTAACAACCAGAGAGACAACTATCTCATGAACGGTCCACGTTGACTTCTGTCCTTTCTTCTGTTTTATGGTCTTTCTTGGATAGTCAGAATCTCTCTTGAAAACTAGAGTTTTCAAACTCTTAGTCTCAGGAACCCTTTACAATCTTAGAAATTATTGAGCTCCCCAAAGAGTTTTTACTTATCTGGGTTATATGTATTAATGTTTACTTTATTAGATAGGAAAACTTAGAACATAGTTTCCTAAAGAATAACTGTATTTTCTAAGAGTAAGAAATGTAGTGAAAAAAGTGACATGGTATGACAAGTTTTGCAAATCTCTTGATGTCTGATTTAAGAAAAGACAGCTAAAGTCTGCTTCTACATTCAGTTTGTTGCAATGTGTTGTTTTGATTGGCATATGTGGTAAAAATCTGGCTTCACTAAGAAATGTAGTTGGGCAAAGGAGGAGTATTTTACTAGCCTTTTTAGATAATTGGCAACATTGTTCTTTGGTACTATACCAAAACTGAACAATAGTCATATTTTAAAGATTAGTTTCAGTGTGGAATTTGAAACCACATCAGTGTACTTTTCCTTCTCTGTTACTGTACATTAAAATCTATTAGTCTATCTTGTACTTTGAATAGATCTTTTACCAATGTATGATTTTTTTAACATTATGCATTGATCATTTGAAAAATATTGGTTCAAGTCATGCAGAACTTCCAAATGTTGACACATTTCATTATACAGAATAAAAAACTCACATTCATTAATATCACCAATCTCATCCAGAAAGTCTTAAGTATTGGAAAGCTGTCAAACTCAGAGTGATTAATGCAAGTTTTCTAGAATTCAGAATTTTTATTTGAAAGATTGAATTTTACCATTGGCAAAAAACATTTCCAATTGTTTGGGAGTGACAAGGCCATTTTGGTAAATTTTGGGGAAAATGTCTGCTAAATATCCATGGCCGAAGAACCAGTTTGTCTGGCAGTCTTTCTTTCAAGTAAAAATATGGCCCCAACTCGCCCTTCCTATTTCCTCTTTTGCCCAGGACACTCATCAGCAAGAAAGAGCGTTCTTATACCCATTATCTCACACAGAGGTTGGCACAAAAGAAGTGTTGACTATATGGTTTTTAATAAATACTGCATAATGTGATAGCATTGATATACCAGATCAAGTTAGTCAGTTGTCCTTTTGCCTAATGCTAAAGTATCCAACTCAGAAAGTAACCTACCCTCTATTTTAATGTACCTAAATGGATATAGATGCTTCTGTTTTGTATACATATTATTGTTTTTAGGCAACATTTATTTAAGGGAGTTAAATTGCTCAGAAAAATGTATTTCCTGTAAGAACCTGTATTTGCTCAAGTTCTAAATATATCTCAAGTTTGCTAAGAGATGAAAGCTTAATTATCCCAACCACTAAAAAGAAAGGTAATTACATGATACAATAGAGCTGTGAAATATCATGACAACAGCAATCATATTACAATATACAAATATATCAAATTAACATATTGTCCACCTCAAATTTACACAATGTTATATGCCAAATATAGTCAATAAAAGAATAAATCCAGGAAAGACCAAGAGGAAACTAATTAAAAATTCTAGTGCCTTCTATTTAAATGTTTTCTAATTTTGGATAAAGAGATCTAACATTGTAATATGACTTTAATGATAATTTGTACTATATTAAAAACTATCAAGGGAATTTTATCATTGCAGACAGGCAAACTGAGTTTTGTTTTCCTAAACAGAAAATTTGGAGGTCCAATTTGGAAAATTGCCTCCACTCTTTTTACTTAATTCTGATAAATGGACAAATCATGAATGTCTAATAACAGCTATTTCTTTGGGATAACGGAGTGTAGAGTGGTGTGTGTGTATGTGATGTGTATGTGTATGTGTAATTTCTCTGGAAGCCAACATAAAGACCTCCATTAGCATGGAAGATTTGTAGGTACAACCTAGTGTATTATTTCTTGTGTTCAGAAAGCTAGGCTGGGAGAAAGATTGCTGGCCTCAGTAAAACCTAAAAATACATTCCAGGTTAGGATTGTGCCTTCAGATCTTAGGTAAATATTTTTAACTCTACCCCATCTTTCTTAGAAAATACACTTTTAGTGGCGGCAGCAGTATAATTCTCAACCTAATTTCATATTCTTCCATTTTCACTTTCACCGACCAGAATTGAGTTGAATGTGAGAAAATATGAACTGTATCTACAAATAAATGAATCATTAAATAGACTTTGAACTGACAAGTGAAAGAGT
>NW_006782803.1:255550-263746 GCF_000442215.2 Lipotes vexillifer | reverse complement strand
AAAGAGTGTAGGAATAGCATACAACTTGTTATTCTTCTTTATTCATCATGGGTGTTCAAAAATTGTGGATCCTAGCTAATACCGTATTAACACTTGTTAAAACCCTAAGAACCCATATCTACAAGGAAGAATCAAATAGATTTAGGCTTGCAGTTCACTAGGACTTTTCTTTTTTTAGTGTGTGTGTGCTATGTAATTTTTTTTTTTTTTTTCCTGTGGTACGCGGGCCTCTCACTGTTGTGGCCTCTCCCATTGCGGAGCACAGGCTCTGGACACGCAGGCTCAGCGGCCGTGGCTCATGGGCCCAGCCGCTCCAGGGCATGTGGGATCTTCCCAAACCAGGGCACGAACCCGTGTCCCCTGCATTGGCAGGCGGACTCTCAACCACTGCGCCACCAGGGAAGCCCAGAGATTCTCCAGTTTTAAAACATGCGTAATAATATCTTGTGAATATCAAAGGAGATATTATATGTTTAAATACTTAATATGGCCCCTGACACAGCATAGATACTTGGTCATTTTCATCTTTTTCTCTTATATTTTCCAAGATAATAGTCCAAGTAAAATATGTCTTAATTAAATTGATCGTCCCCTATTCACTGGCATTTCAGAATAGCAGTGGGGCTAAAATACTAGTACCTCAATATCACAGGAATTGAGAGTTTAGAAAAGTAAAAATAAAATTCCTGAGCTGATAGGAAATTTATCTTTTTAATAGGAAAGCAAAATCCTTCAATGGTTTGGTTACTTTCAGATGTAGCAGAATCACTCTCCTAATTAAGTGGCAGTTACTGCCATTATACATCATTATGTTTAAATGGAGTATCTGGAAGGTGTCTCAATTAGACAGTCCTCCCAATTAAGTGTCCTATAGGTTAATAGGAATTACTTCCTCTCCCTCGGATAGGGTGGCTTGGGAAAAATACCTACGGCCCAGTCTTTAAAAGGTCAAAATTACGTTTCTTAGTTAACACTCCATAAAGTGGAACTGGGAGAATTTGCCATGACTTTCATGGTTTTTGTCAGTCTGGCTGCAAATCAATCAAGACAACTACATTCTGAGTTACAGTATGATATACACTTTGAGGTAAAATAATGCATAGAGAAAGATCAACAATACTCTTTAAGAGAGCCAAAATCTGTCAGTTGTTAGAATATTCACCATATTATTATTTTTCAGGTTTGGTACAATTTAAAAAATAATTTGTGGTTTTAAAAAATTAGGCAAGATAGAGCACAGAGAACAAATGCTGAGGCTATGAATTCTAGAGACAAGAAAGAACACTTTACAGAAGAATGGTGAGCTCCCCAAAAATCACACTATGTGCAGCAGAAAGTATTTTGCCCTGTGGCATCTAGACACTGGAAAATATAATTTGGCCATGGCGTAGACGACACTGAACACTCCTTGACTGCTACTGTGCCACTAACTTCTACACATACTGGTGACTCTTAAGTCACCGGAATCCCGGGATTTGGTTTACAAAATTTATAGATTACAAATGTCTAAGCTAAACATTTTCGATGAATCTAAGACTTGGTATTTCATTCCACTTATCCTACCTCAAGCTATTTATAGTCTGGGAAGAAGTCACAGAAGGCAAACACGTCTTACTTTTCAGGGCACACACACACACAACAAGAAAATATAAGGGGAGAGTATTTCCCAGGAACATTTATTAATGTAATCTTGCCATAGTCTAGAAATCATATGATATTTGCACCTTTGAAATATCAGCACACAGCAAGGAGTGGAAAATAGTGCAGAAATTTTTAAAAATATTCATTTATTAGATACTCATAAAACTAGGTTTTACGTTATTAAAAGGAATGTACTCAAATTACATGTGACAGTGGCATTCTTAACAGTCCTCCTAACTTACCTCTCACAAGCTCAGTCTACTCCTTGGCCTTGTTTATATGCATCCTTAAAATGCTTGTGATGAAACTTCATGTATTTTATGTAATTTTCTTCTCTCAAAAAGAAGATGTCATTTTTCAGAGTTAAGGAATGTGAGAAAGTCTTTGTTTCCTCATTTGGCAATTTAACCTTTTCTAATTGACTATGTCATGGTGATTCTTTATTTGGCAATTTAACCTTTTCTAATTGACTAGGTGATGGTGATCCTTTATTGGCATTTACTTTCTTTGGCAGAATATACACGTGTACGCTTGATAAGGAGAACATAAATCATGAATAACACTGCAAAATTTGTCAGTAAGATAGGACCAATTTCCAGGGAATTGGGGATTTCAGTCTCTAGATCAGGGTGAATCTTGGCAATCAAGGTGAATCTTTGTAGTGGAAGCTTCAGGGATATTAAAAATTCAACCAAAACTTATGTGCCCATCTTCTTAGACTGACATTCTAAAAAGCATGCCCAAGGGCACCTTTCATAGAGCCTAACATGGTGTCAGGAATAAAGATGGAGTGCTGTGGTGGACAAGGACATGTTGGTCCAGACATCATTTCATGGGAGGACATATAACCTGTCTGTCAGCAGGCAAACTTCCACTGTCAGCCCCTTCGGGGTTTTCCTCAGTTACAGAGGATTGTCTGGGCCCTAGTCGCACTTTTCCAGAGGCAACCCACATCTAGTGACTGGTCACAGTGTGACAAAAGCTTCACCATTTCAGCTCAGTGCTGGATACCTCTGAAGGGCTCTTCTAATTCCAGACCTCATTATGGGGTTGGCTGAGGCTTTGTAGGACCTGCATGCCCAGTCTGACTTCCCCTCTGGCCCTTGCTGCTTCCTTCCTCTCCCTTCCGCTGGTATTAATTCCCAAAAACTTCATCTCAGCCTGTGCTCTCAGAGAACTTAACCTGCAGTAAGCACAATACAAATTTGTTGCATTTCTGGGTTTCCATATCTCTACTTGCTCCTTTGTTTGTTTGTTTTGTGTCTAATGGCTTCTGTTAGATAATACCTTAATTCTCAGGGACTGTTTTGCCTGAAGATATCTGTCCTTCCCTTTGAATCGTGTAGCAAATCCTATGTTCTAAGGCCAGACGTTCTTTGGTTCTACAGAGTTATTATCAAAACTGCATGCGGTAGGATCTGTATGTATTTGCACTGATAAAAAAGTTATCCACAAAGTTACTTAACTCACTTTTTAAAGAGAGGGACTTAATTGGACTTTAAGGAGTAAATTTTTATGTACCAAAGAGAGCCAAAAATTAATGAGTTAAGCATTCGGCTAGATAACCCAAGGAAATCACAGAAAACTCCCAAAGAAAGTATAAATAATTAAATAAGAGCAGAAATTAATGAAATAGAACAAAGGTCAGCAAACTGTAACCTGTAGGCCAGTTTGCTGTTTTTGTAAATAAAGTTTTATTGGAGCACAGCCACATCAGTTCATTTAGTATTGGCCATGCTGCTTTCACGCCACAATGTCAGGGTTGAGTAGCTGTTAGGCCGTATGGTCTCCATAACACACAGTTGAAAATACTTACTATACGGCCATTACAGAAATAGAAAACAACTCTGATTCAGGGAAATAAAAAACATAAAAGTTTAATCTCAGAAAAGACTCATAAATAGACAGGCTTTTGAAGAGACTAAGAAAATGAAAGAAGGCATAAATAATCATTATTAAAATAATAAAATGCATGTAAATATCATATAGTAAGAGAAAATTATGAAGAAATGTATATCATTAAATTTGAAAACTTAACAGCAGTGGTCAAATTCCTAGGAAGATGTAACTAACTAAAAGTAATACTAAAATATATATGAATGGTCTTGATAGCCATATAAAAGAAACTAAATTAGTAGTTAAACATTTTCCCAAATAGAAAACATTAGGTCTAAATGGTTTTCACAGGCAAGGTCTTACAACACTCAAGAAATAAAAAAGCTGAGTTTATACAAATTACTCCAGAGAAGAGAGAAATAGAAAACACTTCCTATTCATCTTAAGTGGCTTAAATAACTATATTTTCAAATGTAGATAAGGGTATAAGAAAGGAAATAATAGGTAAACCTCACTTAGATAAATGCAAAAATGTGATAAAGTAATAGTCAAAAAACCGTTGAGTCATGTGTATAAAAATAATTAATGAAGTAGGATTTATCATTAGAAAATCAATTACAGATCATCATACTAACACATGACAAGAGAAAGTCATGGGATCATCTCAGTAGATGAATGTGATGGTTAATTTTACACGTTAACTGGGCCATGGGGTGTTCAGATATTTGGTCAAACATTATTCTGGGTATTTCTGTATGGGTATTTTTGGATTAACCAAAATTAACATTTAAATTGGTAGACTGAATAAAGCAGATTGCCCTTCATAATTTCAGTGGGCTTCATCTAATCTGTTGAAGGCCTGAATAAAACAAAAGGCTGGCCTTACCCTGAATAAGAGAGAATTCTCTGCCTGATCGCCTTCAAACTGAGACATAGACTTTTCCTGGTTCTACAGCAGTCTGTCAACCTTCAGACTCAGACTTGAAGTGGGGCATTGACTGCAGGTTTTAGACTTGCCAGCCCCCATAAGTGAGTGAGCCAATTCTTATTCCCAGCTAATTTAGTTTCCTCTCAATTATAATCCAAATTTCAACAAAAGTTTTGTAGAACTTGACAAGTAGATACTAAAATTTACATGAAAAAACAAACGGCCAAGAAATGCTAAGATAAAACTGAAGGACAAATTGGTACAACTTGCTTCATAAGATACTGAAAGTTATCATAAAGTTATAGTAATTCAGATAGTGTGATATTTGTGCAGGGCTAGAAAGAGACCAATGGAGCAGATATATAGCCAACAGGAAAAAGGTACAAAAATGTTCATAACAGTATTTTTCACACTAGCAAAATCTGGCAACAATGCAAGGGTCCATCAATTCAGTAATGGATGAATGGATACAGCAGTCAAAATAAACTACTCAAACATAAAACAATGTATATGAAACTCAGCAATATGAAAAAGCCTCAAAATAGTAAATATTTTATCCTTTTTATAAATTAAAGAGAACTAAAATAAAATAAGATATACTTTCAAAGGAATCCTTATATATGCACTAAATCTATAAAAAAGTAATGCATGGGAAGGATGATAAACCTACAATTCAAGAGGATGTTTATTTTGGGGAGAAGAAGCCACAAGAATGGAATAGTAGGCAAGCAACATTGTTAGATCAAGTAATTTTTGAGGTCCTAACTTTTGTTTTGGGTGCTGAATTTTAGGTGGGGGCTTATGGGTGATAAATACAAATATATAAATAGCTATATAAATAAAAGCAGACCATGCAGTGTAAAAGTTTGTTATGAACTAAGGATTATGATTAGTTCAATTTTGTGTGCCCCCCAAACATAAAAAAAAATGAAAATAAAATTCTGATTTAATAGTGGAATTCCTAATAAAAGATTTCAGATTCCTTTTGGAACTAAACGCAAATCAAGTTAAAATTGCTAAAATAGATGCTATTTCTTGATCATTGTTATAGTAAGTGGGTATTATCTCCAACTAAACATAATTTAATTAGAATATCTTACATGTTTAAATCCTAGATGCCACGTACTTAGGGTGAGCAAAAAAGTCATTCTGAAAAAAATGCACCTCAATAAGAAAAGATATCAAATCCGTATTTGATAGATTTTCTTCACATAGATTCTAGGACACTACCCTCCCTTAATTTTTGTCCACTTCGTCACTCCTTTTCATTTTCACTTTATGATCCCTTCTGTTCTCTCCAACCTGAGAGAACTCAAAGGCAAGCAGTAAAAACAGAACTTCTGATCTTTCCCCTGGAGTTTCCTCCACCCTCGGCCTTCTCCATCTAATTCAGAGGCAACTCCATCTTTCTAGTTCTCAGCTCCCAAACTTTGGAGTCATCCTTGACTCTTCTCTTTCTCCAGCACCATACGTGCAATCCATTAGTAAAGTCTGTTAGTTCTACTTTCAAAAGATAACTTCACCATCTGGATTAATGGCTTAGCTGCCAAACTGGTCTCACTCCTTCCAAGTTGTTCTCCTAAAATCTATTCTCAATAAAGCAGCCAAACTGATCCTTTGAAAATGTGATCATGTCACTCTTCTACTCAGCACTCTGCATTGGATTCTCTTTTCACACAGGGTGAAAATCAAAGTCCTTGGAAAGCTTACAAGGCCCTGCAGAATCTGATCTCTCCCCCTTGTTACTTCTTTCCTGTGCTCCATCATACAAACCTACTTGATGTTCCTCAAGTCCTCTAGATTCTGCCTTGCTCTAGCTGCTCTCCCTGATGTAAGCTTGGCTCCTTCCCCAGATGTAAGAGAGCACCTTCAATTTCTTCAAGTCTTTGCTCAAATTTTCTTCTAGAGCCACCTTTTACCAGTTCATAAGTGCCAATTATTAAATATTCAGGAATTTTACAAGCCAGTTTCAAACCTTTGGTAGCTTGAAATTGACCATAGTGGGAGTATTTATACCATGGAAATAAGGCCTACCTTGATCACCCTATTTAAAATTGCAGTTTTCATACTCTTCTTTCTTAACTCCTGATTCCCCTTGTCCTACTGTACTTATTCTTTTCCCCATAGTACATGCCACATAAGATCTTACTGTTTAATGTGTATATATATATATATATACACACACACACACACACACACACACACACACATATGTGTATGTACACCCACTGAAATAATTACATTTATCTAGCTACAAATGGTAAAATGATGAACATATCAAGTTCATGCTCTTTGTTTGTGTTGACACTACGGTGTCTTCTTCAAGGTCAGAAAAACAAATGACATTTTGGCGATATTAAGCATTATATTTGTATATTTTATTTTGGGAAATTATAGTTTATATAAACTAGAAGTTTTACACAAAAATACATCAAACCAAATGGGAAGAAATTCTCTTAAAAAGACAAATCTCTGTAAATGTACCTTACCCTTGTTTCCAGGCACTTTGAAATTCAATTAAATACCTAACATGCCTTTCAAGAATTTTGAATGTTTCTCAGAAATTGTTTTACTTTTTTAACTTTTCTAAATATAGAGAAGCTCCCCAAATTCTTCTTTATTTGGCTTATTACAATGTCTGTGGGGAAATATTACAGATTAATAAAGTAAACTCTGTTGTGGGAAGGGATTCATGCAAATCAGATTGCGTATCAGAAATAAAACTGACAATCTTTTGTCATGAAGATACTAAAGTGGTGAACCCTCCCATAAATCTAACATTAAAAAATTTATAATCAGTAAGGCACCTGTCTTCAGTATGTCTCATGCTTACAGAATTCTACCATTCTAAGTTATTTTTCAGATTACTCACAGTCATTTCTGCCAACATTAATATGGACTCTTTTCAAAATTCTAGGTATGTATTGTTCTAAACTGTATCATAAAATCTTAAAGCAACCTGCTAGCCTAAAGTCTATGATATTTCATGACTTAAACGAATAACCCAGGGTTGCAACAAGTCATTTCTGCAGCCCCTCTTTCCTCTGAATCCAAAGGCACAGAGTCTAGCTCAGGATGAGAAAGAGCTTGCTGGTACCCAGGGGTAGGATCAGCAAAAGTTTGGGGGCTTGTGATTTTTAGTTTGATAAATATATCAACAAAGATTGCCTGCCAGTTACATGTTGTAAGGGTCATGTTTTGAGACCTTTTATCAGTTCGCAATATATTCTCCAGATAAGTGAAAATCTACCTATGACAGCTTAAAAAATTAAGGGTGTTTTTTTTCCCCTCTTATAACATGAATGTCAATGGTAAACTGCTTAAGGCTGATGCAGGCACTCAATGATAAGTATCAGGAATCTAGGTCTTTCTGCATCCTTTGTGCATTGCTGTGCTTAGCATGTTGTCTTCATTCTCATGTTTGTCATTTCTTGGTCACAACACAACCTATATACGAACATGTCCACAGTCCAGGCAAGAAGAAAGGAAAAGGAGCAAAGATCTATGCCAGCCATGTCTGTTCCTTTTTTACTGAGAAAGAAAAAGGCTTTCTAGAAGCTCAGTGCAATAGACTTCCTCTTATACCTTATTGGATAGAAGGAAGTCACATGACTACTTCCAGACTAATAACTGACCAAAGAAAATCAGATAACTACAGTGGTTTCGAGCAATGGAGATTTACTCCCTGAGCTTTGGTAAGAATCAAAATCTCTGAGGTCAAGGCACCGCAGGCACCATCTGAACAATCTAAGAGCTCTGTCAGTAGGGAATCCAATTGACTTTTCCTCCTT
>NW_006782803.1:234334-255405 GCF_000442215.2 Lipotes vexillifer | reverse complement strand
CAGTAGGGAAAGGTTATTGACTCTTGTGTAGACAATGGACAGATGCTTTCATATCTACAGTGTGCCTCATTCCTCTTCAAATTAAATCATTAGTATTAGTAAATAGCACATAAAGCCAAAGTATAAAGTAGAGCAGTAGTTGGTTGAGAGCATGTTTTGGCCTCCATCCACCTTCATTTGCAACCTAGGTTTTAGGTATGAAGTGTTCTCAATGACATTCAGATTTATTAATAACTTGATTTGTAAGTATACTTCAGTTCCATAGTATAAATGAAGTATAATACTGAAGACTTAGGTTTAGATTCTAGATTCTGGTATTTACTAGCTGTGGGACTCTTCGAGGTATGTTAACTAAATCTCAATGTTCTCATTTGTAAAACAGGAATATTGTCATTTGTCTTGGGGACGTATGCCATAGTGTGGTTGTAAGGGTTAAATTCTTTACTTGCTTAACACAGAGCATGGCATTTTGTAAGCTCACTATAAATGTTTGCAATTGAGATTGCCCAGTTATTACTATTCCTATGTCCATGATTTATTGAATGATTAAAGTGACCTCAACTTACTATTCACAGAGTAGTATAAAAGGTGGGAGGAGGGGGAAGAAGCAATAATGTGTCCAGTTCAGAAATTCTAACCTCATTTTAGCTAGTAACTAAACTTATTTATGCTTACCTATCATGTAACTACAAAATTTAGGATTAAATAAACACTTCTTCCCAACAAATTGGGGACCTCATAGGAATCAGGGCTGTTCGAGGAGTTTTTGGAAGACTAGAGAGAAGTGGGATTTTCTTGGATACTCCATAAAGGCAATTGCAAAGTAGCTGCATTTTAAAATTTAATGTAGGGGCTTCCCTGGTGGTGCAGTGGTTAAGAATCCGCCTGCCGATGCAGGGGACACGGGTTCGAGCCCTGGTCTGGGAAGATCCCACATGCTGTGGAGCATCTAGGCCCGTGTGCCACAACTGCTGAGCCTGCGCTCCCGAGCCTGTGAGCCACAACTACTGAGCACACGTGCTGCAACTACTGAAGCCCGTGTGCCTAGAGCCCATGCTCTGCAGCAAGAGAATCCATCGCCATGAGAAGCCCACGCGCTGCAACGAAAAGTGGCCCCCGCTCACCGCAACTAGAGAAAGCGGGTGTGCAGCAACGAAGACCCAATGCAGCCAAAAATAAACTAATAAAATTTAATGTAAAACCAAACTTCTGGGCTTCCCTGGTGGTACAGTGGTTGAGAGTCCGCCTGCCGATGCAGGGGACACGAGTTCGTGCCCCGGTCCGGGAAGATCCCACGTGCCGCGGAGCGGCTGGGTCCGTGAGCCATGGCTGCTGAGCCTGCGCATCCGGAGCCTGTGCTCCGCAACGGGAGAGGCCACAGCAGTGAGAGGCCCGCGTACCGCAAAAAAAACCCACAAAAAACAAAAAAACAAACCAAACTTCTATAAATAAATAACAAATTCTGAGCTATTGTCTATAAAGACAGATTTTTTTTTAAAATTGAAGTATAGTTGATTTGCAATATTGTGTTAGTTTTAGGTATACAGCAGAGTGGTTCAGTTATACATATATATATTGTTTTCTGATTCTTTTCCATTATAGGTTATTATAAGATATTGAATATAGTTCCCTGTGCTATACAGTAAATCCTTGTTACTTATCTGTTTTATATATAGTGGTGTATAACTGTTAATCCCATACTCCTAATTTATCCCTAACCCCTCTCTTTCTTCTTTGGTAACCATAAGTTTGTTTTCTATGTCTGTGAGTCTGTTTCTATTTTGTAAATAAGTTCATTTGTATTATTTTTTAGACTCCACATATAAGTGATATCATATAATATTTGTCTTTCTCTTTCTGGCTTACTTGACTCAATATGATAATCTCTAGGTCCATCCATGTTGCTATAAATGGCAATATTTCATTCTTTTTTATGACCAAGTAGTATTCCATTGTGTATATATATACCACATCTTCTTTATTTATTAATCTGTTGATGGACACTTAGGTCACCTTCATGTCTTGGCTATTATAAATAATGCTTCCATGAAAATTGGGGTGCATGTATCTTTTCAAATTAGAGTTTTAATCTTTTCTGGATATATGCCCAGGAGTGAGATTGCTGGATAATATGGTAACTCTATTTTTAGTTTTTTTAAGGAACCTCCATACTGTTTTCCACAGTGGCTGCACCAAGACAGATTCCATTTTTAATGATATTTTAAAGGCAGTCCTGTTAAACATAGAGCAGACCCCACCCTTGGCCCATTAAAGTAAGTCACCTGATAGCTTCATTTCTAAGTTTAGCACTGCAGAAATTAGGACTGTTCATCCTTCATAAAATCAAATCACATAAACTGACAGGTATAAGATAAAAAGAAAAATAAAATTCTTCAAAGAGCAAAAAGACATATGAAGCACAGAGATTCAGAGAGACTTGTAGTGATTTAAAGTGAGTGACCTGGGGTGGTACAAGCATACTCATGGCTCTGTCAGTTTCTCTTAGCCTGATTTTATGTTAAAATAACCCTCCTGACTAAACATGCCATGCGACAGGGATTTCACTCCATACCACGGAAAGGTCATTAAGTGAAGAGCCTAGGACAGCCAAGAGACCATTCATCCAATAAACTTTTTTCAACATCTATTATATGTAAGACACTACGCAGATGTTGTGGAGGGTAACTTTTACTTCTGGTCTTTTTTTTTTTTAAAGTTAGTGCTGTAAACTTCTAAGTTATTACCTTCTATTTTTGATGCTAAAATGTAAAATCTGTTATAGTTTTATACAAATTTTCCAAGGGATTAAAACAGGAAAACATTTGAAGCCACAGAACATTCCAAAGTGTGGAAGACAGCTTGCTGGGATTTTCTCTAGAGCTTAAAAAATCTAATTACTTACATTGGGTAAAGATATGTAGGAATATGACAAGGCCTCCCTATGTCCATTACTTAGACAAAATTTCATATAAAATTTGTTCATTTCATTGTTTTCCCTAATGTTCATATAACTTCTAAGTCCCCATTCGGAAAATCTTTCAACTTCATCATTCTGGATGAGAGTTCTCCAGTTCAGAATCCAGTTCTTTGTATAGTTTTACTAGTGTTTATTATGTCAAGAAAATTTATTACCACTTTACTTTCTGTGATATTGTCCTTCTTCCAACTTGGCCTCTCTAAACCCACAGCATGCGAATCTTTTTGGGGTAAAGAGTGCCAACAATTTGGGCTTATTCTAGTCAAAAGTTGGTCTTATAAACCCTTCCATATCCAACAGTTATTGCCTTCCCCACACAGCACCCTGAGTAACCAACTAATTCTGACCACCCATGCCTGTCTACCATCCTGCTTTCTTACCTCCTCATTCTACCATTGTACCACAATATCAATTTTTTTTTCCTCATCAGTATTAACAACCAAGACCTCAAAAAAAAAGAAAATCTGTCTTTTATGCTAATACCCAAGAGCTCTGAGAACCTGAAGGTCTAATGGGGACATATTGGAGAAGGCTTCCCAGAGCAGTTTAGGCTTTTTTCTCTGAGGTAACACAAAGGATATTTACAGCGGTTGTATAGAGACCTTGTCTCTGCCTTTGTCATCTAACCTGGGGAATAATTCCATATTAGGAAGTACTTAAATCCTATTAAGTAGTACATAATTTGATGAGTTCTTATGACATATTCGTAAACTATAGCTTATTTTCTGTTTTCCATATATGTGGTTTTATATAATTTGTTTTCATTTTCCTTTTATTGATTGGCCATAGCTTAAACATGAATTATCTATGTTCTGGATGCTTAGGAAGACATTCAGTTTTGCAATGACAGTAGGATAAGTGATACCCTGTGGCCAAAAGTTATAATCCCACCTCGAAAACCTCTAAAAGAACAGCAAAGTCAACATTAAAGAAGGATGTGAATTATTTAGCTGTTTCCTACACATATTCTAATTATTTTCAGATACTGTTTTTGCATTGACATGCATTTAATAAAGGTATTTTATAACATCGATTCTCACAGCTAGGGCTAGACTGACATTGTGGGTGTCTTAGACAAATTCTTTTTTTAATTAATTAATTAATTTTTGGCTGTGTTGGGTTTTTGTTGCTGCACGCGGGCTTTCTCTAGTTGCGGCAAGCAGGGACTACTCTTTGATGTGGTGCGCGGGCTTCTCATTGTGGTGGCTTCTCTTGTTGCGGAGTATGGGCTTTAGGCGCGTGGGCTTCAGTAGTTGTGGTGCATGGGCTCAGTAGTTGTGGCTCACGGGCTCTAGAGCACAGGCTCAGTAGTTGTGGTGCACATGCTTAGTCGCTCCGCAGCATGTGGGAACTTCCCCGACCAGGACTCGAACCCGTGTCCCCTGCATTGGCAGGCAGATTCTTAACCACTGCGCCACCAGGGAAGCCCTAGACTTGTTGAGGGCTACTTCAAAATGATTTAAGATATTTCAATATTTTATTCAATTTAATATTTTATGATTTGCTTAATTTTTTGTCTTATTTTTAATATTTTTATTTAAATATTTTAAAACATTTCTTTATTAGAATTAGAGGTAAACAAATTTTCTATTAATACATTTTATCATCGTAATTAGAAATTTATTACTTGGACAGAATATGATATATCATTTCAAATTATTTGGGATTATTTTTGTTCCACAAATTTTCCATTACTCACTATCATATAGCATCAGTCACTCATACTCACTAAAGATAGAGAGAATGTTTAAATTTTCTTTCCCACTATCTGCTCTACTTCCAGCTTCCACACAGGCAAGGTATTGCTGATTCTTTTCTTCTTTGCTTTGCTTTTATGATTTTCTGAACTAAATTTATTCTTTGGAGACAAATTAAACGGTTTCCATTTTTAAATGAAAATATAAATCACCTGTCCCTGGTAACCTGCCCTGAGGCTGCCAACTGCTGGAAATTGTGGCTTTGTTGGTCCTGGGAATTAAGCCCCATAGTATCACTGCATAACCTACACATATCTGTGGCAAAAATGCTCAATAGAGACAGGCTAGTGAGGGTGATGAGTGTATGTTATTTCCACTCTGGGATGCTATCTGTTTCAGGGAAATCAGGGCCAATTGACCTCTTGCCAGTTATGTTAGAAGTCCCATGTGGAAATCTGCATTAGCTGGCATCATATTACTATTTTTTTCCAGTGATATTTTAGTACATTTTATAGTTGGCTTCCAAGGCAGCTGCCCAGTCAGACTACCCCTTGATATGATTTGGCTCACAACAATCATAGTTATTGAATTAACATTCCGGACAGTGCTTCCTTCTAAATGCAGGAAAACCCCACTGTATCAACTGCCAAGGAGAGAAGGTCTTTGTAGAGAAATCCCCAGCTAATATGCAGTGGTGTTGTATCTATCATATATTAATCTGCACAGGCTTCACAACTTCTTAGAGCCTTGGAAAGTAAGACTGCTTCTTTTCAGTGTAGTTGGCTTCAAATAAAATCATTCAATAGACCATAGACTTTTTTCTTTTTTTTCTCTGTGATTAGATGGATATAAGGGCATTTTTTTCTACTAAAAATTCTTGATTCAGTACAGATGAACAGGAAGGAAAGAGATTCCATTTTTTACTAGAAGAAAAATTATTAATCATAGCAAAGGGTACTATGTAGCTCCTCATTTCAAAGATTTTTCTACAGTGATGGTATAAAGCAGAAATTTATTCTTAGTTCTTTCAGTTTTCTAAAACTGCTGCTCTCCTGTTGCTTTTTCTTCAAACATTTTTAGGTATTTCTACCTTCTAAGTTCTACTTGCACACACTACCCTATAGATAAATGAGTTTAAATTTAATACATGGCTTTCTGTAAGCGTATTTGTACTGTTCCTTATGAAGTTAATAACTTTCCTCAGGTTAAATATATGTCTGCTATATGATTGGGAAGGTGATAATTTGGGGCAGAGGGCTGAATGGCTCTGATGCTATAGTTTAGGAATTGCTTTGGCACAGAGTTGTATGTAATAGTCTATCAGACTTGACGAGTAGATTCTCACAATAGCCTCTAATGTAGAAATTGGGTCCAGAGAAATAATGAAGCAAAGCAAAACATTTTTAAATATGGTGATATATTTGAGAATAGAAAACAAATCTTTTAGTCCTTCCTACCAGATACGCAAATGACTTTGATAAGGATTTTTGTGTGGGTCCTAGACTATGGATAGAGATGCTTTCAGCTAGGAATGCCTGGGGCACTACCTCTGGCCACTGTTACTTGTAGCAGGCCCCCACAGACATTTCTCCTAATGTGTGGCTGAAGTGGCCCTTGTCGTTCTTACTATGATTGCGGGATGTACTTCAGCAACAACCATCAGGGAGGTTTGAGGAACAAGATTTATTACTCGCAGGTCCTGGAGGGTACACAGCATGCCAGAGGACACACAGCAAAGTTGTAAGTCGAGTACACAGACCTGGGGCTCTGCCTTTATTAGGGTCTGAGGTTGGGGTGTCTAGGGTTTTACGAGTTCATTCTTTATTGGCTAATTTAAAGCATAAGAGTAGGAATTAGGGTGCAGGAAGGGAGAAGCAGGGTCACTCAAGTAGTCTAGGTGACGCAGGGTTTTCTGAAAGAGGGAACTTTATGGGTGGGGTGGCCTAATTCTTTATCTGGTTGTTTTGTTTGTAGCTGTGTCATACAGCTGGCAATAAGTTTATTCAAGACGGATATCTTTTGAAATGGATGCCTCAGCAATCAAAAGCTCAATGTCAGGCACTTTTTACAACCAAAAAGTTTAATGTCAGGTATTTACGCTACAAGGATATTTGTTGTGTTAATTCTCATGCATTATTTATAAAGGCCTTTGTAATGTTTATATATATTGTTTGCAAAATAACAGTGCAATAAACAATAATATTAAAAGTATCTTGTGAATATTGGAAATAAAATATTTGCACTATCACCTTCAGAATGTTTAGTCCAGCATCTTACATTTATTTGGACATTAAATTCACTTGGGAGAGTGAAGTCAAAAGTTAAATGAGTATTATATCAATGAGCTGCTGCCAACATTCTTTCCAATCTGCCCACCTACAGTTTCTCATTCACCTTGAGTACTCTAACTCTGAACATTTTCCAAAAGTCTTAGGAAAAATTGAGAATTTTTTTAAATTGTGGTAAAATATAGACAATATAAAATTTACCACTTTAACATTTAAGTGCACAGTTCTGTGGCATTAAATATATTCAGATTGTTATGCAACCATCACTACTGTCCATCTGCAAGTGAAACTGTATCCATTAAATGATAACTTCCCCCTCCCTCCAGCCCCTGGCAATTACCATTCTACTTTCTGTCTCTAAGAATTTGACTGCTCTAAGAACCTCATATACAGGGGATCATGCATTTGTCTTTTTGTGACTGGCTTATTTCACTTAGCATAATGTCTACAAATTTCGTCCATATGTAGCATGTGTCAAAATTTCATTGTTTTTTTAATAAATTTATTTATATTTTTGGCTGCGTTGGGTCTTTGTTGCTGTGCACGGGCTTTCTCTAGTTGCAGCGAGCAGGGGCTACTTTTTGTTGTGGTGCTCAGGCTTCTCATTGTGGCAGCTTCTCTTGTTGTGGAGCTTGGGGTCTAGGTGTGCGAGCTTCAGTAGTTGTGGCATGTGGGCTCAGTAGTTGTGGCATGTGGGCTCAGTAGTTATGGCACGTGGGCTCAGTAGTTGTGGCTCATGGGCTCTAGAGTGCAGGCTCAGTAGTTGTGGCACCCAGGCTTAGTTGCTTCACAGCAACTAAGGGCTAGGGCTTAGAGCTAGCGACTAGGGCTTGAACCCGTGTCCTCTGCATTGGCAGGTGGATTCTTAACGACTGCACCACCAGGGAAGTCCCAAAATTTCATTTATTTTAAAGGCTGAATTATAGTCTATTGTATGTCTATACAACATTTTGCTTATCCATTCATCTGTCAGTGGGTTTCTTCCACCTTTTGGCTATTATGAATAATGCTGCTATGAACATGGGTGTACCAGTATCTTTTCAAGACCCTGCTTTCATCATGAAGAACCTAGGGGCAAGACAGGAATAAAGACTCCGACCTACTAGAGAATGGACTTGAGGACATGGGGAGGGGGAAGCGTAAGCTGGGAAAAAGTGAGAGAGTGGCATGGGTATATATACACTACCAAATGTAAAATAGATAGCTGGTGGGAAGCAGCCGCATAACACAGGGAGATCAGCTCGGTGCTTTGTGACCACCTAGAGGGGTGGGATAGGGAGGGTGGGAGGGAGGGAGACGCAAGAGGGAAGAGATATGGGAACATATGTATATGTATAACTGATTCACTTTGTTATAAAGCAGAAACTAACACACGATTGTAAAGCAATTATACTCCAATAAAGATGTTAAAAAAAAAAAAAGACCCTGCTTTCAGTCCTTTTGGGTATATATCCAGAAGTGGAATTATTAGATCATATGGTAATTCTATTTTTAATTCTTTGAGGAATCATCATACTCTTTTCCACAGTGGCTGCACCGTTTTATATTCCCACCAGCAATGCCCAAGACTTCCAGTTTTTCCTCATCCTTGTCAGCACTTGTTATTTTCTGTTTTTTTGTTTTGTCTTTAATAATAGCCATACTAATGGGTATGAAGTGGTATCTCATTGTAGTTTTGATTTGCATTTCTCTGATGACTAGTGCTGTTGAACATCTTTCCATGTGCTTATTAGGCATTTGTATATCTTTGGAGAAATATCTATTCAGGTCTTTTGCCCATTACTAAATCAGTTTCTTTTGGGGACTTCCCTGGCAGCCCAGTGGTTAAAACTCCATGCTTCCAATGCAGGGGGCGCAGGTTTGATCCCTGGTTGGTGAACTTAGATCCTACATGCTGCACAGCATGGCCAAAAAAAAAAAAGGAAAAAAAAGAGGTTCTTTTGTTATTGAGTTGTAGGGTTCTTTATATATTCTGAGTATCAATTCCATATCAGATATATGATTTGCAAATATTTTCTCTCATTCCATTATTTGCGTTTTCATTCTGTTGATAGTGCCCTTCAGTGCACCAAAGTTTTTAATTTTGATGAAATCTAACTTACCTATTTTTTCTCTTGTTGACTATCCTTTAAGTACCATGTCCAAGACATCATTGGCAAATTCAGTGTCATGGAGTTTTTTCCCATGTGTTTTCTTGTAAGACTTTTATAGTTTTAGCTCTTAAGTTAGGTCTTTATCCATTTTTAGTTCATTTTCACATATGGTGTAAATTAAGGGTACAACTTCAATTTTTTAAATTTTTATTTTCTGCATGTGGATATCCAATTTTCCTAACATGATTTGTTGGAAAGATTGTCCTTTCCCCATTGAATGGTTTCATACCCTTGTAGAAAATCACTCATTCAAATATGTGAGGATTTATTTCTGGGCTGTCTGTTCTTTTCCATTGGTCTCTATGTCTGTACTATGCCTGTACCACACTGTTTTGGTTACTTTAACTTTGCAGTAAGTTTTGAAATCAGGAAGTGTGAGACCTCTAACTTTTCTTTTTTAAGGTTGTTTTTGGCTAGTCAGGATCCCTTGAAATTGCATAAGAATTTTAGAATGTCTTTTTCTTTTCTGAAAAAAACAAAAAAAATCACTGGGATTTAGATAGAAATTGCATTGAATCTGTAAATTGCTTTGGGTATTATTGACTTCTTAACAATATTAAGTTTTCCAATCTACTGGGTGTTTTTCCTTTTCTGTGTGTGTTCATTACTTTCTTTCAGAAAGTGCAGTTTTCAGTGTACAAAGCTTTCATTTCCTTGGTTAAGTTTATTTCTATTTATTTTATTCTTTTTGATGCTCCCGTAAGTAAAATTGTTTTAATTTCCTCTTGCATTATTCATTGTTACTATACAGAACACAACTGATTTTTGTGCATTAATTTGTATCCTGCAGCTGTGCTGAATTCATTCAATTAGGTCTAACAGATTTTGTGGAATCTTTAGTTTTCTGCATATAAGATCATGTCATCAGTAGCCAGAGATAATTTTATGTCTTCCTTTCCAATTTGGATCTCTTTTGCTTCTTTCTTTTGCCTAATCACTCTGGCTAGGTCTTTCAGTACTATGTTGAATCAAAGTGATGAAAGTGGGCAGCCTTTTTCCTGATTTTAGAGTAAAAGCTTTCTGACTTTAACCATCGAGTATTGTGATTATTACTTTTATGTGTCAACTTGACTGGGCCATGGGGTGCCCAAACATTTGGTCAGTCATTCTGGGTGTGTTTGTGGGGGTGTTTCTGGACGAGATTACACACAAGTTAGCAGACTGAGGAAAGCAGTTTGCCCTCTCTAATGTTGGTGGATATCATCAAATCAGCTGAAGGTGTGAAGAGAACAAAAAGGCTGACCCACCCATGAGCAAGGGGCATTTCTTCTGCCTGAGTGCCTTCAAGTGGGGATATAAGTTTTTTTCCTGCCGTCAGACTTGAGCTGAAACATTGGCCTTTTCTGGGTCTTGAGCCTACCACCCTTCAGGCTGGAACTACACCATCATCTCTCCTAGCACTCCAGCTTACCAACTACAGATCCTGAGGCTTGTCAGCTTCCATAATCATGTCAATTGATAATAATAATAACAATAACAATAATAATACACAAACGTACATACATATATCTCCAATTGGGTCTGTTTTCTCTGGAGAACCCTGATTAATGCAAGTATGATGTTGGCTGTGGATTTTCATATATGGCCTTATTATGTTGAGGTATTTTCCTTCTATTCCTAGTTTGTTAAATTTTCGTCATAAGGGTATTGGATTTTGTAAACGGCTTTTTCTGTATTAATGGAGATGATCATGTAGGTTTTTTTCTGTTATTGTGTTAATGTCATACATTACATTGATTCATTTTTGTATGTTGATCCATCCTTGTTTTCTAGGAATAAATCCTGTTTGGTCATGGTGTATAACCCTTTTAATGTTCTGTTGAATTCTGTTTGCTAATATTTTGCTGAAATTTTTTACACCAGTATTCAGAGAGGATTTTTGTCTATAATTTTCTTTCCTTTTAGTGTCTTCGGTTTTGATAGTAGGTTAATGCTGGCCTCATAGAATGAGTTAGGAAGTGCTCCCTCCCCTTCAGTTTTTCAGAAGACATGGAGAAGGATAAGGGTTCTTTAAATATTTGGTTGAATTCATCAGTGTAGCCATTTGTTCTTGGGTAGAAAACCTTTTTGTTAAAAGGTCTTTGATTATTTACTCTCCTTACTAATTATAGGCCTATTCAGATTTTCTGTTTCTTAATGATTCAGTCTTGGTACCGTTTATGTGGTTTTAAAAGCTCATCCATTACATCCAGGTTATCCAATTTGTTGGAGTACAGTTGTTCACAGTACTCTATTATAATCCTTGTTATTTCTATAAAATTTGTAGTAATAGCCCCTCTTTCATTTCTGATTTTAGTTATTTTGGTCTTCTCTCTTCTTTTCCTTAGTCAGTCTCTCTAAAGGTTCATTAATTTCATTGACCTTTTCAGAGAACCAACTCTTGGTTATGTTGATTTTCTCTATTTCTTTTCTACTCCCTGTTTTATTTATCTCTCCTCTAATCTTCATTATTTCCTTCCTTCTGGTAGCTTTGGATTTAATATGTTCTTTTATTTTTTGTTTCTCAAGATGTAGTTAGATTATTGATTTTTTTTTTTTTTTTTGCGGTACACGGGCCTCTCACTGTTGTGGCCTCTCCCGTTGCGGAGCACAGGCTCCAGATGTGCAGGCTCAGCGGCCATGGCTCACAGGCCCAGCCGCTCCACAGCACGTGGGATCTTCCCAGATCGGGGCACGAACCCGTGTCCCCTGCATGGGCAGGCGGACTCTCAACCACTGTGCCACCAGGGAAGCCCTCTCTTCATTTTTTTAAAAAAAGTTTTCTTGGAGTATAGTTGATTTACAATGTTGTGTTAGTTTCCGATGTACAGCAAAGTGAATCAGTTATATATATACATATATCCACTCGTTTTTAGATTCTTTTCCCATATAGGCCATTACAGAGTATAGAGTTCCCTGTGCTATACAGTAGGTCCTTATTAGTTATCTTTTTTTTTTTTTTTCGGTACGCGGGCCTGTCACCATTGTGTCCTCTCCCGCTGCGGACCACAGGCTCTAGACGCACAGGCTCAGTGTCCATGGCTCACGGGCCTAGCCACTCTGCGGCATGTGGGACCTTCCCGGACCAGAGCACGAATCCGTGTCCCCTGCATCGGCAGGCGGACTCTCAACTGCTGCGCCACCAGGGAAGCCCTAGTTATCTATTTTATATATAGTAGTGTGTATATGTCAATCCCAGTCTCCCAGTTTATCACTTCCTGCCCCACCCCCTGCCACCTTGGTAACCATAAGTTTGTTTTCTACATTTGTAACTCTGTTTCTGTTTTGTAGACAAGTTCATTCTTTCCCTTATTTTGATTCCACATATAAGCGATATCATATGATATTTGTCTTTCTCTGACTTAACTTCACTCAGTATGACAATCTCTAGGTCCATTCATGTTGCTGCAAATGGCATTATTTCGTTCCTTTTTATGGCTGAGTAATATTCCATTGTATATATATGTACCACATCTGCTTTATCCACTCCTCTGCTGATGGACATTTAGTTTGGTTCCATGTCCTGGCTATTGTAAATAGTGCTGCAATAAACACTGGGGTGCATGTATCTTTTCGAATTATAGTTTTCTTCAGATATATGCCCAGGAGTGGGATTGCTGGATCATATGGTAGCTCTATTTTTAGTTTAAGAAACCTCCATACTGTTCTCCAGAGTGACTGTACCAATTTACATTCCCACCAACAGTGTAGGAGGGTCTCCTTTCTCCACACCATCTCCAGCATTTATTGTTTGTAGATTTTTTTGATGATGGCCATTCTGACTGAGGTGATACCTCATTGTAGTTTTGATTTACATTTCTCTAATAATTAGTGATGTTCAGTATCTTTTCATGTGCTTCTTAGCCATCTGTATGTCTCCTTTGGAGAAATGTCTGTTTAGATCTTCCACCCATTTTTTGATTTGGTTGTTTTTTTTGATATTGAGCTGCATGAGCTGTTTTTATATTTTGGAGACTAATCCCTTGTCATTTGCTTCGTTTGCAAATATTTTCTCCCATTCTGAGGGTTGTCTTTTCATCTTGTTTATGGTTTCCTTTGCTGTGAAAAGCCTTTAAGTTTAATTAGGTACCACTGTTTTATTGTTGTTTTTATTTTCATTACTCTAGGAGGTGGGTTGAAAAAGATCTTGCTGCAATTTATATCAAAGAGTGTTCTGCCTATGTTTTCCTCTAAGAGTTTTATAGTATCCTGTATTACATTTAGATCTTTAATCCATTTTGAGTTTATTTTTGTGTATGGTGTCAGGGAGGGTTCTAATTTCATTCTTTTACATGTAGCTGTCCAGTTTTCCCAGCACCACTTATTGAAGAGACTGTCTTTTCTCCATTATATATTCTTGCCTCCTTTGTCATGGATTAGGTGACCATAGGTGCATGGATTTATTTCTGGGCTTTCTATCCTGTACCATTGAGCTATATTTCTGTTTTTGTGCCAGTACCATACTGTTTTGATGTCTGTAGCTTTGTATTATAGTCTGAAGTCAGGGAACCTGATTCCTCCAGCTCCGCTTTTCTTTCTCAAGATTGCTTTGGCTATTCGGGGTCTTTTGTGTTTCCATACAAATTTTACAAGTTTTTTGTACTAATTCTGTGAAAAATGCCATTGGTAATTTGATAGGGATTGCACTGAATCTGTAGATTGCTTTGGGTAGTATAATCATTTTCACAATATTGATTCTTCCAATCCAAGAACATGGTATATCTCTCTATCTATTTATGTCATCTTTCTTTCCTTTCATCAGTATCTTATAGTTTCCTGAGTACAGGTCTTTTGCCTCCTTAGGTAGGTTTATTCCTAGGTATTATTTTTTTGATGTGATGGTAAATGGGATTGTTTCCTTGATTTCTCTTTCTGATCTTTTCTTCTTAGTGTATAGGAATGCAAGAGATTTCTGTACATTCATTTTGCAGCCTGCAAGTTTACGAAATTCATTGATGAGCTCTAGTAGTTTTCTAGTAGCATTTTCAGGATCTTCTATGTATAGTATCATGTCATCTACAAACAGTGACAGTTTTACTTCTTTTTCAATTTGGATTGCTTTTATTTCTATTTTCTTTTCTGATTGCTGTGGCTAGGACTTCTGAAACTATGTTGAATAATAGTGGTGAGAGTGGACATCCTTGTGTTGTTCCTGATCTTAGAGGAAATGCTTTCAGTTTTTCACCATTGAGATGTTTGCTGTGGGTTTGTCATATATGGCCTTTATTATGTTGAGGTAGGTTCCCTCCATGCCCACTTTCTGGAGAGTTTTTATCATAAATGGAAGTTGAATTTTGTCAGAAACCTTTTCTGCATTGATTAAGAGGATAATATGATTTTTGTCTTTTATTTCATTAATGTGTATCACACTGATTGATTTGCAGATATTGAAGAATCCTTGCATCCTTGGGATAAATCTCACTTGATCATGGTGTATGATCTTTTTAACATACTGTTGGATTCATTTTGCTAGTATTATGTTGAGGATTTTTGTGTCTTTGTTCATCAGTGATATTGTCTGAATTTGATATCAGGGTGATGGTGGCCTTGTAAAATGACTTTGGGAGTATTCCTTCCTCTGCAATTTTTTGTAATAGTTTCAGAAGAATAGGTGTTAACTCTTCTGTAAATGTTTGATAGAGTTCACTTGTGAAGCCATCAGATCCTGGACTTTCGTTTGTTGGGTGTTTTTTTCGTTGTTGTTGTTTTTGTTTTTGGCCATGTGGCACAGCATGCAGGATCTTGGTTCCCCGACCTTCCCCCCTTCCCCCCCTGCAGTGAAAGTGTAGAGTCTTAACCACTGGACTGCCAGGAAAATCCCTGTTGGGAGTTTTTAAATCACGGTTTCAATTTCAGTACTTGTGATGGGTCTGTTCATGTTTTCTAATTCTTTTTGGTTCAGTCTTGGAAGAGTGTACCTTTCCAAGAATTTGTCCATTTCTTCTAGGTTTTCCATTTTATTGGCATATGGTTTCTTGTAGTAGTCTGTTATGATCCTTTCTAATTTTGTGGTGCACATTGTAACTTCTTTTTCATTTCTAATTTTATTGATTTGAGCCTTCTCCCCTTTTTTCTTGATGAGTCTGGCTAAAATTTTATCAATTTTATTTACTTTTTCAGAGAACCAGTTTTTAGTTTCATTGATTTTTTTATTTTCTTTGTTTCTATTTCATTTATTTCTGCCCTGATCTTTATGATTTATTTCCTTCTGCTAACTTTGGATTTTGTTTGTTCTTTCTCTAGTTGCTTTAGTTATTAGATTAGGCTGTTTGAGATTTTTCTTGTTTACTGAGGTAAGATTGTATTGCTATAAACTTCCCTCTTAGAGCTGCTTTTGCTGCATCCCATAGATTTTGGATCATTGTGCTTTTGTTTTCATTTGTCTTTAGTTATTTTTCGATTTGCTCTTTAATTTCTTTAGGGATCCATTGGTTGTTTAGTAGGATATTGTAAGATATTGTTTAGCCTGCATGTATTTGTGTTTTTTACATTTTTTTTCTTGTAATTTATTTCTAATGTTATTAATGGCATTGTGATTGGGAAAGTTGCTTGATATGATTTCAGTTTTCTTAAATTTACTGAGGGTTGTTTTGTGGCCCAGAATGTGATCGATCCTGGAGAATGTTACCTGTGCACTTGAGAAGAATGTGTATTCTGTTCCTTTTGGATGGAATGCTCTATAAATATCACTTAAGTCTATCTGGTCTAATGTGTCATTTAAGGCCTATATTTCCTTATTGATCTTCTGTCTGGATGATCTGTCCACTGATGAAATTGGGGTGTCAACTCATTATTGACCAGGGGATTTTTGCAGAAACTAATGCCTGTGGCCTGCAATTTTTATTTTGGCTGGCCAAAAAATTAATTCTGTTATTTCACTAACACTCTGTGGGTTATTACATTCAATATTCACACCTGACACACCTGTAAAGTCTAATTTTTGTGAAATGTTGTCTTCAATCCACTCTTCTATAGAAGCAAAGGAGCATTCTCCAGCACAATGAGTTTCATTTTCACCTTCCATATCAGAATCAATCACTAAAGTGTTTTGTCTTTTTATTGGTCTAATATTCACAGCATCTGAATCAGAACTATATTCTGAAGAACTATAATCTTCTGAGACACTAGTATATACATTGCTTGGACAATCAGAGGAAGTATCTGCATAAAATTCACCGAAAAATTCTTTTTTATTCAAAATTTTGCAGTGCGTCGTTTTTGAAAATTTTACGTTTATAATATTCACAGGCTTGGAACAAAAGCATAATGGAGAAAAATGTGAATGATAATGACTATCATAAGTTGTATAATGAACACTTCATCAATTTTAAGCTCTAATAACTTCACGGTGATGTTAATTGTATCACACTCTAAAAATGTATTGATACGTCTCTGGCCAATAACATTCGGGTAACAAAAGATGTATTAATATGTCTCTGGTCAATAATGTGTTAAGGTCCCCAGCTACTGTTGTGGTACTGTCTATTTCTCCTTTTATGGCTATTAGTATTTGCCTTATATATTGGGATGCTTTTATGTTGGGTGCATATATAATTGTTATATGT
Source organism: Lipotes vexillifer (assembly GCF_000442215.2). Lineage (NCBI taxonomy): Eukaryota > Metazoa > Chordata > Mammalia > Artiodactyla > Lipotidae > Lipotes > Lipotes vexillifer. Next base: position 238,746 of record NW_006782803.1, on the reverse strand, counting down.
TCTTCTTGGATTGATCCCTTGAGCATTATGTAGTGTCTTTCTTTGTCTCTTGTAACAGTCTTTATTTTAAAGTCTATTTCAACTGATATGAATATTGCTACTCCAGCTTACTTTTGATTTTCATTTGCATGGAATACCTTTTTCCATCTCCTCACTTTCAGTCTGTATGTGTTCCTTGGTCCGAAGTGAATCTCTTTTAGACAGCATATACATGGGTTTTTTTTTTTTTTCTCTCATATCCATTCAGGCAGTCTGTATCTTTTGGTTGGAAACTTTAATCTGTTTACATTTACGGTAATTATCAATATGTATGTTCTTATTGCCATTTTGTTTTTTAAGATTTTTTTGATGTGGACAATCTTTAATGTCTTTATTGAATTTGTTACAATATTGCTTCTGTTTGTGTTTTGATTTTTTGGCTGCGAGACATGTGGGATCCCAGCTACCCGACCAGGGATCAAACCTGTACCCACTGCATTGGAAGGCAAAGTCTTAACCACTGGACCACCAGGGAAGTCCCCCTATTGTCATTTTCTTAATTGTTTTGGATTTGTTTTTGTAGTTCTCTTTTTCTTCCCTTCCTCTTTTGTTCTCTTGTGATTTGATGACTAAAGGAACATTTATGAAAGAAAATTTTGTTTAGTGTTGTGTTTGGATTCCTTTTTCTTTTTTGTTTGTGTATCTATTGTAGATTTTCAGTTTGTGGTTACCATGAGGTTTTGATATAACAGTCTATATATAAACAAGATTGTTTAAGTTGCTGGTCTTTTAATTTCAAATGCATTTCCAATATCCCGCATTTGTGCTGTCCTCTTCTCACAGTTGCTGGTTTTGATATCATATTTGTGCAGATGATTTCCCACCTTTATTTTATTTGTGCAGATGATTTCCCACCTTTATTTTATGTTTGCCTTTACTGGTGAGCTTTTCCATTCATAATTTTCTTATTTATAGTAGTGGCCTTTTCTTTTTTGCTTAGAGATGTTCCTTTAGCATTTGTTACAAAGCTGGTTTGGTGGAACTTAATTCTTTTAGCATCTGCTTGTCTGTAAAGCTTTTGATTTCTCTGTAAAATCTGAATGAGAGCTTTGATGGGTAGAGTATTCTTGGTTGTAGTTTTTTCCCCTTCATCATTTTAAATATGTCGTGCCACTCCCTTCTGGCCTACAGAGTTTCTGCTGAGAAATCAGCTGATAACCTTATGGGAGTTCCCTTGTATGTTATTTGTTGCTTTTCTCTTGTTGTTTTTAATATTTTTTCTTTGTCTTTAATTTTTGTCAATTTGATTACTGTGTTTCGGTGTGTTCCTCCTTGGGTTTATCCTGCCTGGGAGAGTCTGCGCTTCCTGGACTTGACTGTTTCCTTTCCCATATTAGGGAAGTTTTCAGCTGTTACCTCTTCAAATATTTTCTCGGGCCCTTTCTCTCTCTTTTTGCCCTCTAGGACACCTGTAATGTGAATATTGGTGCATTTATTGTTGTCTGAGAGGTCTCTTAGACTGTCTTCATTTACTTTCATTCTTTTTTTCTTTATTCTGTTCCAGGGCAGTAATTTCCACCATTCTGTCTTTTAACTCACTTATCCATTCTTCTGCCTCAGTTACTCTGCTATTGATTCCTTCTAGTGTATTTTTCATTTCAGTTATTGTATTGTTCATCTCTCTTTGTTCTTTAGTTCTTCTCAGTCTTTGTTAAACATCTTTTGTATCTTCTCAGTCTGTGCCTCCATTCTTTTTCTGAGATCTTTGATCATCTTTACTATCATTACTCTGAATTCTTTTTCTGGTAGATTGCTTATCTCCACTTCACTTAGTTGTTCTTCTGGGGGTTTATCTTGTTCCTTCATCTGGGTTGTATTCCCCTGCTGTCTCATTTTGTCTAACTTTCTGTGATTGCAGTTTCTGTTCTGCAGGCTGCAGGATTTTAATTTTTCTTGCTTCTGCTGTCTACTCCCTGGTGGATGAGGCTGTCTAAGAGGCTGTGCAGGCTTTCTGGTGGTATGGTGTGGTTCCTGCCCCGTGGTGGGTGGAGCTGGGTCTTGTCCCTCTGGTGGGCAGAGCTGTGCTCAGGAAGACATTAAGCAGCCTGTGTATTGATAGGTGGGGCTGTGGTTCCACCCTGTTGGTTATTTAGCCTGAGGCACCCATCACTGGAGCCTACAGGCTGTTGGGTGGGGCTGGGTCTTGGGGAGGAAACCGTGGCCTCCAAGAGGGCTCATGCCAATGAATACTCACCAGAACTGCCGCTGCCAGTGTCTTTGTCCCCACAGTGAGTCACAGCCGCCCCCTGCCTCCACAGGAGACCCTCCAATTCTAGCAGGTATGTCTGGCCCAGTCTCTTATGAGGTCACTGCTTTTTCCCTCTGGATCCTCGTGTGCACAGGACCTTGTTTGCACTTTCCAAGAGTTGAGTTTCTGTTTCCCCCTGTCCTGTGGCATTCTTGCAATCAAGCCCCACTGGCCTTCAAAGCCATATGGTCTGCATGCTCCTCCTTCCATTGCCAGACCCCCAGGCTGGGAAGCCTAAGGTAGGGCTCATGACTTTCACTCCTGTGGGTGAACTTCTGTGGTATAATTATTTTCAAGTTTGTGGGTCGCCCACCTGAAGGGTATGGGATTAGATTTTATTGTGATTGTGCCCGTTTTACCATCTTGTTGTGGCTTCTTCTCTGTCTTTGGATGTAGGGTATCTTTCTTGATAGATTCCAGAGTTGTTTTTTTATTATTATTATTATTTTTTGTGGTATGCGGGCCTCTCACTGTTGTGGCCTCTCCCGTTGCGGAGCACAGGCTCCAGATGCGCAGGCTCAGTGGCCACGGCTCATGGGCCCAGCAGCTCTGCGGCATGTGGGATCTTCCTGGACCGGGGCACGAACCCGTGTCCCCTGCATCGGCAGGCGAACTCTCAACCACCACGCCACCAGGGAAGCCCCAGACTTATTTTTGTCAATGGTTGTCCTAGAGGTCTCTTAGACTGTCTTCCTTTTCATTCTTTTTTCTTTACTCTTTTCCAGCAGTTCGTTGTGTTTTTGTAGGAAGGTGTGAGCTCACATCCTTCTACTCCATCTTGACGGCCAGTCACCCCTGGTTGTTTTAAAATGGCTTAGTTTTCCAGTCACACATCAATTTCTTCTTGGGGCCTTAGATATTCTGTTGTATTCCTCTACCCATGATCAATCTCTTGTCTGTAGGTATCCACAAGTCTGCAATCCACCTGCAGTTTTTACACACCATAGTGCCCACCACTGACTTCTGTGGCTTCCAGTCTGATGTCCAAGCTATGCCACCATTTCCTGACTAAGGTTCAAGTCAGGCAAGATAGATTCCAGTTCCTTGGGAATCCCACAGACAGGCCTAAACTTTGCAAGCAAATTTCACTCTGTTCTTTCCAGCCCGAGAGAGGGAACTGGGAATTGGGCCATGCCATGGACTGAATGTTTATTCCCTCCCACCCAGTTCAAATGTTGAAACCCTAACGCCCTACTGTGATGGTATTAGGAGGTAGAGCCCTTGGAAGGTAATTAGGTTTAGATGATGTCATACTGTGAGTGCCCACAACACGAAAAGTACTGTTTTAAGAAAAGGAAGAGACACGAGAGCTTCCTCTATCCATGTGAGGATACAGCAGCCATCTTCAAGTCAGGAAGAGGGCCTTCACCAAAGCCCAACCATGCTGACAATCTGATATCAGAGTTCCCAGCCTCCAAAACTATGAGAAATAAATGTCTGTTTTTTGAGTCAACCAGTCCATGGTATTTTTTTAAATTACTATTTATTTTATTTATTTATTTATTTATTTTTGACTGTGTTGGGTCTTCGTGGCTACACACGGGCTTTGTCTAGTTTGTGGCAAGTGGGGGCTACTCTTTGTTGTGGTGTGTGTGCTTCTTAATGCAGTGGCTTCTCTTGTTGTGTGGAGCATGGGCTCTAGGCGTGCAGGCTTCAATAGTTGTGGCACGAGGGCTCAGTAGTTGTGGCTTGTGGGTTCTAGAGTGCAGGCTCAGTAGTTGTGGTGCATGGGCTTAGTGCATGGGCCCAGCCGCTCCAAGGCATGTGGGATCTTCCCGGACCGGGGCATGAACCTGTGTCCCCGACATCGGCAGGTGGACTCTAAACCACTGCGCCACCAGGGAAGCCCGGCAGGCGGATTCTTAACCACTTCGCCACCAGGGAAGTCCCCATGGTATTTTTTTTATGTATGCTTGAGCAAACTAAGACAGTCCACTTCCTTCTGTCCTTGCTGCAAGGATGTGGAGGGGATGGGGCAAAGGTGAGTAAAAGCCCCCGGGAAATTTCGTATGATCTTGCTTGAATGTGGCTTTTTGATTGGGCATTTTCTTGGCTGCTGTAGATTTTTAGCTAGTTTCCAAAGCTCCTATGAAGTTATCTTAATCAGTGTATGGTTGTTTATTTG
>NW_006782803.1:217529-234300 GCF_000442215.2 Lipotes vexillifer | reverse complement strand
TATAATTCTGTAGGGAAATGAGCGCCTGGAGCTTCCTAGTTTACCATCTTGCTGAAATCAACCGTCCTTCTCATAATTTAGAATGTTTATTTTGGAAAGTAAGGGATAACATATAGTGAATCCAAGTATGATACATTAAAGTGAGTATATTGGTTTACCTGGGTGTTTTGAAAGTTGATATATTTAATGACTATTTAATGAATATATTTAATGAATATTTTAATATCATAATTTTATAAAAATGCTAAATTTCTAGTAATTCACGTATTTGGTTCCATAGTTCACTATGTTCACTGTCAAATATCCTGAAGTGTACATGATAAACAGCCAAGTTTCATGCCTAAGTATATATATATATACAGAGACAATCCTGAGCAGTTACAAAATATGGTTTTGTAACAAGCACAGTGTTTTTTCATATATAACAAATGCATTATTTCCTTGTGCGTGAAATGCAAATTTGCAAATTGCATCCAGGAACTCATCAAATCTGCTAGATGAATTATGTAATTCAATTTGCCAAAATTTTTGCTCACAGCACAAATAGTTTTCTTTGGTTTTCTTGGATTCTGTTCTAAGAAGGAGGTAGCTGGAAAAAAGTGAAAAATTACAGGATATGATTCATAAAAATCCCACATCTTTTTTGTGTGCTTGTACATTCTTTTTTGAGGGAAAATGTTTTTGTCCCACAGCAATGATTCCTCTTCCTTCTCAGTTAGTACTTTTTAGTTGGACAGATACCCACGGACAGTATATCCAAGGTATTCAAAGAATGGTAGCCAAAATGAGAGGAAGATGCATGTCATTTAGCCTCTAGAAGAACATGTAGCATATTCATTAAATCCCTTTTTCACCAGAAAGGAATGTGAAGCCTGAACTTTAACATGGCCACAGTATGAACTAGAGAGCAAAGAAATGAAACCTCAGCTATGTATGCTCCTGCCAAGCATTAGCCCAAATCTTTCACTCTCTGACATGTGATGGGTATCTGTTTCCCTGTCATGTTTTGAGAGAAAAGAAAATATTGCCCATGTAACCCTATCCTCATTTCTAAGGTTCAGGCAAGTGGTACTCACTACTGTTTCTTCCTCTTTTCACTTGCAGCCAACAGTGAGATTAAGCATACGCACCAAAGAAAGGACTACCAGCACTTCATTGTCAGAGGCAGTTTAATAATTAAGAGTAGTCACATCTCTGCTGATGGCCTATGTGCTTCTAACTTTCTTTTCTCTCTTGAAGCAGCTGGCAAACCCTTTCATCATTTTAGTTTGTGAAAAACTCTTATGGTAGTAGCTACTCATTACCCAGAGTGAGGAGTTCTCTTAAGCAGTGGAATGACCAGCAGTTTCATAAACTAAAGTATAACTTTCATGCATATAAATAATTCAAACAGTATCAGAGCTAATGGGAACCACACAGATTAGATATCTGATGCACAGATATCTACACAGAACCACACAGATTAGATATCTCACTTCATAGAAAGAGCCTGAGACCACTTCTAATGCTGTCAGTGTGAAGGACCAGTTAAGCTGCAACACTTCTGTCATAAAGATCAAGAAATGCTAAATGAAATTTTCTTTTAAATGTATGGATAAGTTCACCAAAACTAAGGAAACCTCCAAGTACCAGGAATGAAGAAGGCACAGAAAATAAGAGTGGCAGGTGGGAGAGCTAATGCTGCCATTGGCTTGGGATGGGGTTGTGAGGAGTTGCCAGCACAAGTAACCCAAAGGCTTATGTTTTAATACCTGTATAGAGATAGGAGTTGAGTATTTGGAACTTCCTGAGGTAGGGAATTGGAACTGTGAAACCTATCCTGTACACACATGTTCACAATTAACCTAGGATCCTTGAAAGACTGCCCTCTAAATGGTAGGGTAGACTAAAAAAAAAAAAAAAAAAATGCCCACTGACAACAGAATGACAAGAAGGAAGCTGGTAGTTTTTTGTGGATACTCGGGAGGAAAGAAAGTTTCTCCTGGGAAGTGGTAAGCCTGCACATAGATTTATTATTTATATTCTTGTTAGTCATATGGTCAAAGAATCCATAAGTAGCAAAATAAGCAGAAAAATTGTTCTAAGTGGTAAAAACCCCTGGGATCCCTGTCAGAAGAAAATATAATAATGCTAAAGAGGGATATGTCTTCAATTCAGATAACATGGAATTCCCGCAGGTAAAAGCCTACTGAAGATGAATTCACAACAAAATTTTTTCAGAAGAGTAAATAAACTAATATGAGCAATGCCTAAGTACTTGAGGCCATAGAGAACTCTGATAGATACTATAAACTAAATGTGTAGAAGATGATTGAAACGTAAAACAGGAAGTACAAGTAATAAGAAAATAAGACACCAGAATAGTGGAATATTGAAAAAGAAGTGCATACATATTTTTTAAATGAATAATGTAGTCTTTGAAAGTTAAAATTCATAGCATAGAAATGCATAAAATTAGGCCTGAAAAGATTTGAGGAAATTATGCAGAGGGAAGTATAAAAAGACAATGCAATGGAAAATGTAAAAGACAAGTTTATGGAGAGAAAGTACAGAGTGAGGCCTATCAATATATGTCTAATAAGAGTTGTATTAAATACTAGAGAAGAAGGGAATAGAAGATAGGGGGAGCTATTACCAATCATAAATAGCCTAGAATACCCAGAATAGAGGAAAGAATTTCATTTTCAGATTTAGAAAACTCATTAAGTCCCTTGCAGGATAAACACAAAGATCATACCTGCTCACAGAGAAGATCTTAAAAGATCTAGAGAGAAAAAATAGATTACTTTCAAAGGAATGATAATTAGGCAATTGCAGACATCTTGATAGTGAAAGTAGAGTTAGGAATACAATAAAATGATGCTATCACAGTGCAACCTAGAATTCTATACCCAGCCAACATATCATTCAAGAGTAAGGCCCCCAAAAATACATTTTAGACAGGGGAAATGGGAGCTGATCATCACTCCAAGCCTGAAAGAAGAAAGAAAATGGGTGCAAGCAAAATTGTTGTGCAAAGAAGTTGGCAAACATGATGAAACAATAATTATTGACTTACTACTATTGTTGTTGTAAATGGAAAAATATTAATCACTGATATATAACAATTGTTTTAAATAAGTTTAATGTTTCAAACAAGGTGAAAGTAAATACTAGACAATAATGAGACATAAGATAAAACAGGGTATATAGGAATCAATGTAATTTAAGACTCTTGTATTCTGAAAAGGGAAAGTAGAGATGTATGACTAAGGTAATTGACTTTAAGTCAATAATATGAGTAATCACTAAAATAATAGAAACATCATGTATAACTTTCCTAAAAGAACAGAAGTAGAATGTTTAACTTTGAAAGCATTAAAGGATGAAAAAATGAAGGGATTAAGACCATGAGAAATTTACCCATTGTCACAAGCTAGTTCTTTGTAGAAGTGGGTCTGGAAACTAAAAGTGTATATTTCCAATTCTGCATTATCTTCTCTGGGAATACTCTGGAAATACATCAACCAAATTTGAATTTTTGTAGAGTAAATAAGATTTATGTGTTTGCCTGCTTTTAAAGGTTTGTTTCTTAAAGCTCTAAACACTTGACTCAACTTGCTCTCAACAGAGAGGACAATGATTTTTAACACAGATTATAGTATAGGGCTCCATATACTTTCCCACTCACTTTCCATTGAGCTTAAAAGGAGTAGTGACAAGAAGGAACTATTTCATAGCATCTAACAATCCTTTCATAAATATTCACCAACTGCAAATCTGTGTTTATGGCTGTGTTGGATTGCTGGGTTGAACCTAATAGTCTCTTGCAAGAGATGGACATATATGTAACCATAGAAAGAAGTTAGAATGCATTTAGTTAAGTATGGGCCAAATTTTAAACTGTGGAAATTATAACTTCAAAATGGCAGAATAGTTTTAATGGCACAGAGACCCCTTATATATACATTCTGTCTGATGAGGGTGTTATAGTCTATCAGCGTTTGGGTTCTGATGAAAGACCGGAAAGTACTGCTTATTAAGATTAGTGCTTTGAAAAGTAAAAGAGGTTGAAAATTACGTTTCATTAAAGGGCAAATGAAATAAACCAGAAGTGGTTATTGAAGAACTTGAGTATCTGGGGCCTGATGTACCAAAAATTATAATTAACTGATTTTTTAAAAAAAAGAAATACTGAGAGAAATGCAAATGACTGCAATTTAGAAAGCAATTTCTAAGGGGATTTTTAGGATGTCTACAAATCTAATCTCCTATCTTTCTAATTCTCAACATTAGATATTGAATATTGACATTAAGGATGGTAGACATTAGGGATGAAAAGGACATTAACAACACCCTAAATTTTATCTACTCTCTTAATAGATCTTTGCCCAAATCTTCCTGTGAATATAATGATACATAATTTAGACAACAAATATTTCTTGAATGTATTCTATGTCTGCCTCTATGTTATAATTCTATGGAGAAAAAAAACAGGTCACAACTTTATTTAAAGCCTTAGTATCGTACTATTCTAAACTCAGATCTCTGATTAAATTTCTTTTGCAGTTATAGAAGGGGGAGCTTTAATGAATTTTTCATTTCTTTTATATAGTTATATTACCCATTTTCTTGCTATTCCCATGCTATTACAAGAAGAATACTGAATATATGTGACATAGTAGGCATTCAGTGAATGTTGACTACATTGGATAAAATATTTTGGGTAGCAGTAAAGTAGATGGGCTTTCTTTTTCTGGCATTTAAGCCTCAATTTCCTCATCTATTAATTTACCTCACAAGAGTATTTTGAGATTTAAATGGGAACACAGGGTAAGTGTTTAATAAATATTAATTTTTTTAGAATAAAACAACTAAAACAAATGTTAAGCAAAGAGAAAAATTAAAAATAATGTACTAAAAGTATACATTTTTAAAAGAAACAACCACATTTAACATGGACATTAAAGTCTTCACATCCAATTAAGAATAAATAATCATAAATATATAATTTATTATTAAAATTATTTTTACAGACTTCCCTTGTGGCACAGTGGTTAAAAATCCACCTGCCAATGCAGGGGACATGGGTTCGAGCCCTGGTCCAGGAAAATCCCACATGCCGTGAAGCAACTAAGCCCGTGTGCCACAACTACTGAGCCTACACTCTAGAGTCCGTGAGCCACAACTACCGAGCCCACGTGCCATAACTACTGAAGCCCACGCGCCTAGAACCTGTGCTCTGCAACAAGAGAAGCCACCGCAATAAGCCCGTGCACCGCACCAAAGAGTAGCCCCCACTCGCCACAACTAGAGAAAGCCCATGTGCAACAATGACCCAATGCAGCCAAAAATAAATAAATTTATAAAAAATTATTTTTACTACATCATTAAATTGATTTATTTTATCACATTTTAAGTCTTAAAATCATTTTTGGGAAAAATTCTTTTGAAGGAAAAGCAAAAGATATATGTGGGACTATGTAAAAATTTAAATGTACTGTATAAGCTTTCAATACAGAATTAATAATTCTTTTTTAAAAATTTTATTTTTATTTTTGGCTCTGTTGGGTCTTCATTGCTGTACACAGGCTTTCTCTAGTTGCGGCAAGCAGGGGCTACTCTTCGTTGTGGTGTGTGGGCTCCTCATTGCGGTGGCATCTCTTGTTGTGGAGCATGGGCTCTAGGCACACAGGCTTCAGTAATTGCAGCACGCGGGCTCAGTAGTTGCGGCACGCGGGCCCTAGAGCACGCAGGCTTCTGTAATTGCGGTGCACGGGCTCTAGGGTGCGTGGGCTTCAGTAGTTGTGGCACGTGGGCTCTAGAGCACAGGCTCAGTAGTTGTGGTGCATGGGCTTAGTTGCTCTGGGGCATGTGGGATCTTCCCGGACCAGCGATTGAACCCATGTCCCCTTCATTGGCAGGTGGATTCTTAACCACTGCACCACCAGGGAAGTCCCAAATAGTGGCTTTTCTAGATACACTAAGAACTTTAAATTTTACTTGATCTAAGGTAACTGCAATCTTTCTTCTATTTATCTCCAGTTTTTAAAAGATTTTTCCCTGAATCTTGTTTCCTGTTCTTATGACATTTGAAAGAAGAGCAATCAGCTTTTTCCAAAGTACTTATTAGGATATGTGGGGAATTATCCATTTGTGGTCACCTGGGAAAATCACAGCAATTGATATTGATGTTAATATTACAAAGCTGAGAAGTAATTATAATATTTGGAAGTATTTTGACCTAACTCTAAAAGTGTTAGGTAGAGGAAGAAATTCTTTAGACTTCTATTTTTATTTACAAATCACTTTTAAAAAAGCTACAACATTCTTTCTTATTTTTGCTTATACTCCACTTTTGCAATTGCTATCATTTCACCACTAAAACTTAAAAGAAACAAAGAACCATGAAGTAACATTTGCCATTTGACAAATCTGATTAAACCAAAGGTGTTTACCATTGAAACCGACTCTGCTCACCCACTCCATCTCAAGTTTACTTTCTGTTAGACAAAATATTACTGTCTTTTCCCAGAAGGAACCCAAACCATTGTCCATTGGAAACAGTTATGTTTTAGACTGTTAAACATTGCGGGGGGTTATAAAATACAAAAATAAGTATTGGTCGTTGGAATAGATTTCAAAAGTGTTTGGAATATGTATTCCAAAGACATCTTAAGAGTTCTTGGCTAGATTAAAGAAAGATGTTGAAATAGGGAGAAAAAAAAACTGTTTTGTAACTTGTACTTAGTGTACAAACATAGCCGCAATTACCAGATCCATTTAAAATGATAATTTAATAAAATCATGAGGTTAGCAGAGAATGAGCACACAGTTTATTCTGAAGGTTAGTCATAGTTTTAAAAAGAATGCTTTTAGTATGCCATCTTTGACATGCCATGTTTGCCATTTGCAGAGAGGACAGACTGTAGAGCTAAATAGACACAGATAGGGATTTAATCCTCTTACTATCTGTAACAATGGGCAAGTAAAGGAGTTAGCTTCTTCCTTGCTCCATGCTGTCATCTGTAAATGGGAATAATAATACATGATGTAGAAGTCATGTGATGGATAATATAATTTTGGTACAGTGCTCAGTAGAGTAACAGGCACTTAGTTGGTGCTTAATCAGTGTTAGGTCTTATTATTATTTATCCTGACCAGAAACTTACATTCAAAAAGCAACTTGTTGTTTTTTTTTGTTTTGGCCACAACATGTGGCATGCAGCACTTTCCTGACCAGGGATTGAACCTGCACCCTCTGCAGTGTAAGTGCAGAGTCTTAGCCACTGGACTACCAGGAAGTCCAAAAAAGCAACTCTGTTTTACTTTTTCTTCTTTTGTGAATTCTCACATCACCATAAAGAGAGTTTACTTGCCAGTAACCTTTTAATTTTTTGAAAGTGGAACAGTGTCACAGTAATTTATAATTAGTAATATTTATTCAACAAATTTTGTCAAATAACTAGTATTCAGAGTCTAATGGTAGGCACCAAAGAGGTAGAAAAATAAGAACACTTTTATTTCAAATAGCTTTTATTCACACTAGGACTAGAGGAAAGTCTAATTCAGTAAAAAACACAAGACAAAAGGAGATCTTTCACACTCTTAAGGAGAATCATGACATTAACAACATCAGCAGTAATTTGGAACACGCCATTGAATTTTCCATTCAATATTTTCAAATACAAAAAAAGGAATCAGATAGAAGGTGAACAGTCCATGAGCATGTTCAACAATGGTATTGTTATTAGGTATTAATCCTTTATTAGATAATTATTTTTCACATCTGGGAAAACATCACTGGCAGCACAATTTTAAGAAGTTTGGCAACACGTATTTTTCTCAGCAGCTCTGGATGATAGATTTTGGTGAATGCTAGCCAAAAAAATTAAGGGCAAAACCACTGGTGCACAGAGGACAATAAACTGATCTTATTACAGAAACAGATATCAGACCACAATATAAAAAACATTTTAATTTTACACTAAGCCAGAAACTCCAGATTATTGGCATACACATCAACAAGCCAGGTCTAGAGTGTTTAATCACAAGAGTGATAAATATTGGTTTTCTGCCTGCTCTGCCCACCTTACTTAAAAATATCAGTATATTTGCTTTCAAATGACACAAACTGTCAAGGCTATAATCTACAAAATGATCACTCACTTTTAACAACATGGCTGTTATACCCAGTCACCACTGAAAGGACAGTTTCATAGAACCTAGCTCTGCTTACCCAGAAAGAGTTTAAGAATCTTACAATTTAGAAAGAGCATATGCAGATTTTTATCTTTGCATACGTAAGGAAGTGCCATTCCTCCTCAGATTTTAGAATTCTTAATTCTTATGTTTTAAAAACTTGTTCCATTTCTACTCAATTTTAAGTTAGTAAAAGCAATAGCCAGATATTGTTGCAAGATCTCTATCAAATGTCATAAAATGCCAACTCCAAGAAAGGGCACCACAATGAAGCCTAAAGGGCATGGCCACAATGTCCCACAACACATTTGACCCTCCTTATTTTATTTGATGTTGCAACATTTGGCTCTAATGTACCTAAGGCCCAAACAGAAAAATAAAAGCACTTCAATTTTCTTTGAATCAATTTTCTTTGAATAGTCTGGAAATATCTTACTTCCAAATTATATTTATTTAAAAATTTATCTTTTGTCATTTTTTTCTTATGGTTGGAATTTATGCTTGTGGGTTTGACTCATAAAACATCATCCAGAGGGCAGGAAAAGTCTATATACAATCTTGTATGTGATAATGCACAAGATAATTAGGTAGTACCAAGAACGGTGGAAAACTATATTTGAGACAAAAAAATTCTGTATTAATGAAACAAATGTCAGGTCCAAAACTGTAGACCAAAACACATTAACCTGACTTATCTTTTAAGATAAGAATAGCAAAAAGTCAAGCGGTTCTTGAAAGAAAGAGATAAAAAAGAAGATAAAAAGTATCTACTAGAGTGTTTATATAAAATGGCACAAAGAGAGCATACCTAGTGATGTCTCAGAAAATAAGTTGCCAAGGTTGCTTCAACTTAGGAAACATAAAGTAGAGATTTAAGAAATTGTTCTGATAGTTTAGATACGGCAATTTTGCTGTACGCAGGCCTCTCACTGCTGTGGCCTCTCCCGTTGCGGAGCACAGGCTCCGGACGCGCAGGCTCAGCAGCCATGGCTCACGGGCTCAGCCACTCCGGGGCATGTGGGATCTTCCCAGACCGGGGCACGAACCCGTGTCCCCTGCATCGGCAGGCGGACTCTCAACCACTGCGCCACCAGGGAAGCCCAGATACGGCAATTTTGTATTGGCAGTTGGATAAGGGAAGGAGAGAGGGGTGGAAAGGAAATTATTGGTTAGAAAGATTGGCACTGTACGGTGAATTCACCACATATTTACTAAGTGTTCCAGTCTGAGAATTAAGATGGTTTGAGAAATTGTTTCACCCCTGTTACAACCCTATTACCCTATCATTGAGGTCAAGTTGAAGCAGCCCCAGATCAAGAGTCTAAGGTTCAATTGTCTGACCCAACTATTTCCAGGATATTAATAACTGACTCAGGTGTTGCATAAACTATTACATAAAACCTGCCAAGTGTATCATAGAAAAAACAACAAACTGCAGTTGATTTGGAGAAATCAAGTTCTACAGCCCTGTGTGAGTATACCATGTTCATCTAAAAAATTTATACTCTGGTCACATGACAATCATGCCGTGCTTCATGAAGCACTGATGGAGTAAAAGCAAGTTGGTAGGAGGCAAGGGCTATGATTTTCAATGTAAATATGACCAGGAAAAAAGCCACACATAGGCACTTACATATTTTAGTGAGGGTGTTGATGAAGATGATGTAATACTTACGACACTTCATTAAAAAGGCAGTGAATAGTACAAAATACTGCTGGAGACCAAAATATACTTGTGTCCTTTGGGAATACAAGACACATTTGATGATGATCATGACCATGCTGATGATCAGATTTGAAGACAACAATAAAATGCCTTCATTTCTTAGCATACATCATCTGGTTTTCATTTCTTTTGGAGGTGAAAATGCCCTCTTTATGGAATGGTTGAACAGGTGTGTTGTTTCCTACATCTTCTTTTTTTTTTTTTTCTTCTCTTTCCTCAGTAAGTCAAGTGATTTCATTCCTGAAGCAGGAAAAGAATGTTAAGATAGATGCCGCTAGAAGTGACAATATCCAACTCTTGACAGAGTGTGATTATTTCAAGCTCAGAATGAATCACTTTTAAGACAGAAACCTTTGGCTTGTTTGTTTTTGTGGTTATTAGGCATTTAATACTTCCACTGAGACAAACTGAGAGTAAACTTTCTAAAGATCAACAGTAAAAAATATTTAAATAGTCTTAAACATAAATGCTAGGACAAAAAATAAGTATAAAAGTGCTGATTGGAGAGAAATTTTCTCCCAGGAGAACTCCCACTGATCATTTTATTTTACTTCCATATGGAATCTGTAAAGAAACCTAGTAAATCCACAAAGCTTTGAGAATGATCTTTGGAAATAGGACAGTACTGAATTGTTGGGCAAGACCAGCCCTATAGTTTCTGAAATGTTCCTGTGAGGAGATGTTGTCCTGCTTTTAAATCTACCATGTTGCCAGTGAGAGGTGTGGGAGAATTTTGCAAAGGGTTATAGTCAAAACTGAAGGCAAGATTTCAGTTCCTACAATTAATAATGGAAATGCGATTTACAATAGTTTTTCATAAGTATCTCTGTTTTCTCCAGAAGCTGACTTCTATCTCCACTGTTGGTGTTGTAAATTTGTTAAAATATTTTAAAATGTTTCATCTCAAAATGTTCTCATTTACTAAGCAATGATTAAATAGCCTCTATTACCATTTGAGGTCCATTTTACTTATTATTTAATAAAACTGTCTGGTTTTCAATTTAATATACAACCCCAGATTGTACTATATAATTGAGAAAATTTTCTTACGTTTTCTTTTTGGACTTACTATCAAATCTTATTAAAGTCCTGGCATTGTTTAGTAATAGATTTCTCAAAAATCTTTATTTTAATTCCTCATATATAAGTTATTATGAGATTGTGAGAAAGCCTATGTGATTATCCTTCAAAGCATGGATCAGAAAGAGATATATTATTGGTAATGCTTCAAGAGGAGTTTTTCTAACAGACTCTTACTGGGAACTATTGTGAGCAATAAAAATTAAATGTATAAGTGAAGAAAACTATACCAAGTGAAACTACCCTTTTAAAAAGTACTGTTCTATTTCAAAGGAAGTGTTGATATTCCCCAAAAGCCTCCCTTCTGTCCCTGAGGGCTACATTACATCTTGTAACGATATAATCAAAAAGCGCTGGCATTCTGTTCTTACAACTACATTCAGCTGTGATTAATCCTCTCCATAGTTTATCTGTCTCTCTATGTATCCTAAAGACTCTAACTGCAACCAATTGGGTACCATATCACTTGGAAGGATGTGTGATTAACTCATTAATGTGTCATATTTTAAATCTAAATAACCTTGGAGATGTCCTACTGATTTGGCTTTATCAGATTGATGGCTATGCCTAAGTATGTGGTAAAATAACTGCAGGAAACTTCAGTAAATTAGTATGTTTGCATTATACTGTTTCATTTTCTTATTCAAAATCTAAAAACTATCTGGGAGGACTGAGAGGAATAATAGAGATTTGTAATTATGAAGTTGATTTTAAAAAGTCACAATTATGTTTCCACTTACCGTATGTTATAGCTTTCCTTTTTAAAGGGTGGGGGTTGTCTTCTGTTTTTAAGCCTTTGGTTTCTTTAAGTAAAATCTCCTCAAGTAATTACAGCAAAAACAACAAGAGCTAGCAAATATGATTGGCATGAATTTCTCTAAAAATGTCATGGAAAAAAATTCATTACTATTGTGAATCTAGATTGACCTTACCCTTATGCAATGAAAGTAATTTTTAACTAATACTGAGTTACATTCCATTTCAGATTTCCTATTTCAAAGGGTGTCTCAAATTTCTAAGATGTTAAACCAAGTATTGAGCCATTTTTGTATATGTAATAAAAGTCTTTAAAATTAAAATGGTAATCCTAAAAAAACCAAATGCATGAAAAATATGGTCTGACTGTATAACAAAAGGGAGTTATATAATTCTACTTGAGTGAAATCTTTCATCTTTGATTTACAGGTTGGAGTCCTCTTTAACTAAAACCATATTGTCCCATATCTTTCATATCATGGCCTTCCCTAAAACCTTGTTTTAATTAAGGTTTCTTTCAGATTTTTGAATAAAAGCATGACAATCTTCACTTATGGCTTTAATATATCCTTTGAGTTAGGAAAATATATAAAAAGAAACATCAACTCTTTTGAAAGCACTGTCAGATATTAAATACTGCGAGGTATTCTACATCAATGTCTTTAGGTGTCTGAGTTACACATTG
Source organism: Lipotes vexillifer (assembly GCF_000442215.2). Lineage (NCBI taxonomy): Eukaryota > Metazoa > Chordata > Mammalia > Artiodactyla > Lipotidae > Lipotes > Lipotes vexillifer. Next base: position 221,872 of record NW_006782803.1, on the reverse strand, counting down.
AAATAGAATTTGGGGAGGTAGGGGGATAACCTACTTATATTTAGTAAACTGCTTTTAATCTCAGAAATAAATGTCCTATATTTTTAGCCTTTAACACTAAGTCAACATGTGTAAAGGTTAAGTTCGTGTTGTTTTTTTCACATGAAGGCACAACTTCAAGGATAACTCAATTCAAGGTGACTTCAAATAAGCAATGCCTTCATTAACACATTTCAAAGATCTAGAAAATTCAGTAACATTGCTTAAGCCCTCAATGGTTTTAGAGCTAAAAGAACACATCAGACCAAGCAGCTGTGTTAACCTGGGAAGCAAGAAAATAAACTGAGTCCTCAAAGCTCCTGAGTAATTGGGGAGATTATGGGTAATCCTCATCTTTTTTATAGGAAGGAAGGATGAAAGGCAAGAAGAAAGGAAGTGATGGAAAGCAGAAAAATAAAAGTGAGAGAATAAGTTCTTGATAGATTTGCAACAAATTAAGATGGCCTTTGAAAAGTTATGCACTTTTCAAAGACATTGAAAATCCTCCGTGGAACATATGCTCAGAGCTACTGTCACCAGAGCAAGGGATGTATGAGGGAGGAAGGAGACTTCATCCTAAATCAACTGCAAATCTCCTGTGTGTGAGAACACAGAGAGGGATGTTAGGAAAACAGGGTAATTTTTCTCAAAAAATGTGATATAAAATATTGCACCATTACATAAAATGTGTGAGGTTGCTTTGGCATTGGACTTTGAGATACACTGTGGTTTATTCCACTGAAAAAAGCCTCATCCTCGTTCCTCCATCTTGGACTCTTCCTAGCAAGAGTTGAACCATATGTTAAAACAAAGGCCCAAAACAAACAAAACAAAACAAAAAAAAAACCCCATGATCTGTCGGGAATTGCTATCCTTTCATAGCTGAAAGCAAATCCTGTAAACAATTTAAGACTGTGTGACGAAAAAGTTCCCAATAAAAAAACTGATCAGAATGTCAGGAATGAGATTTCTCAGGTTTTGCCCAAAATTTCGCTGGCTGTCAGACCATCTGTAATTAACAGTATCTAACGCTGTACTGGATGTTTCTAGTTCATACTTTGGGCCTGGGAGTGGGTCACCCAGCATATTAAAAGCACTCTGGAAGCAGTTTCTTCCAATCGTGGTTTACTGTAACTTTAGAATCATAGCGGTTACTTTTAAGGAATCTTTAATGCCCTTTCAAGTCCATCCAAAGAACAAGTGAAGCTGCTGTTCAGAATTTTGTGCCCAGTGTTTATGTTCCATGGAATCTGTGCCACCCAGGCAGCAGACAAGACATGTCTGAGGGTGCTGGGGTGGCGGGGGATATGCAATGATGTCACACACAGGAAATATCGGGGGTGGGGAAGGCTGGGGAGGACTTGGCGCTTCACAAGGCTGGCTCCTCTTCCATAGGCTCGCCAGCAGTTCTGTAAAAATAAACAGGCAATCAGAATACAGCATAAGAGTACACAATGACATTGTAGATTTTCATGCATAATCAAAGCTGATTTTTCAGCTCTCTCTGATGTTTATTTGTGTTATTCGGTTATCCATAAATAGAGTTTCTTTCCTAGGAAGTATAAACAAATGTCAAGTGGAAAAACATTTTCGATCCAAGCAATCATTGGAAATGTTCCTGTTTATATTAAAACATGTCAGAATATTTTATAACTCTAGATTCCAAAATGTACATGTTTTGTGTCTAGTACAGTCCAATAATTTATTGAAAAAATTAACTATGATATTTTATTTTAGGAGCAATTACAGTGATTTCCTATGGAACCAGTTTGCTAACGAGAGCAAAGGACCCAGCTAGCTTCTGGAGGAGACTCACCAGGGCTCTGGTTTTTTTGCTTCTGTTCTTTCATAACTGGATTGGCTGCCTGCCGGAGGCATTTCAAATCAAATTCTGAATCTGATTAGCAAATCACTGCTACAGACCCAACGTTTTTACAAGAAACGCACTATGGTAGTGTGTAAATAGTTTTTATTCGGCATCATCTGAGGGGTGTTCTGCTCTGGCAAAACCAAAACTAATTGCTTGAAAATTTATACTTGAGATTTAGCCTTAATTTAGTAACACTCTGAGGGTGTTTTAAAGCAAACTTTTAGAATGATTTTTAATTTAGTCAAAAGGACAAATTGTAGCAGGAATCCAAATGCATGAGGTAGCTGGATTGCTGAGGGAAGAACGCTGGGGTTTGAGATGCCGGGAGAATTGAGTATGAGTCTGGGCTCTGCGATTTGCTAATGTTGCAACTGCGAATGTTGTAACTATACTTCTGTGAAGTTGTGGTTTCATGTTTAAAACCCGTGAGGAAAAAAGATGTTCCTTACAGAATTAGTGAAGGTTAAACAAAATAAAGGAGATAAAGTGGACTTCTAAACAATACACACTATGAGGCAGTAGTTATTTAACTCTGGATTTGTCCCCTCATCATCTAACATATGTATAAAACTGTGTTGAATGGTACACAGATACAGTTATGCCTGTGCTACCGTAAGGAAATGCAATATTGGGAAGATAGTTCTCTCTGGGTGGTGGAATAATAGGTAGGTGGTTTAAATTTTCTTTTTCACACTGTTTTTCTACTTGCCAGTATTCCATAATGAATTACTTTTCTATTAGAACAAATTGCTATATTTAGAACACTGCTGTTAATGAAGAAAAATGAACAATTTAGCCATGTTATTTTATAGATATATAAAGAAAAAAACCAAGATTTCTGTGTATCTACAAATAAGGTAGTTGCCATTTTAATTTAGCATTTTTATAATAAATTTAAAACACTGAAAGATTTTATCCATGGAATAGTAATAAAAAAGATTTTAATGCATCCTCTAAAGAATGAGAAATATTAGGTATTCATTATTTAACATTACTAAAAGGAGAGAGTTCCAAATGAGTCCATGTGGAATACTTAAAAAAAAATTCTTAGGAAGTTATAGCCTGTCCAACAGTATACTGGATAAGGAGGTTGTGAGAAAGTGTTTAGAGCTGCTATATAAGATAAAAGCTATTTAAATGAGTCATACTCTATTAAAATCTTTCCAAACTAAAATTATCAGCATTCCCACAAGAAAATTTTTAAATTAAGGAAAACATTTAAGTAACTAAACTGATTTATACGTAAACATGCAAACTTATTTACATTTGAGAATATGTGGATTATACAGGTATAGAATCCTCAAACTAGATACTCCAATGGAGACTGAATTCTCCTATTTACTTTTTCCAAACTTTATTGAGATACAATTGGCATATAACATTGTATAAGTTTAAGACAATGTGACGATTTGATACACATATATATTGTGAAATGTTTACCACAATAATATATCCTTCACCTCCCATAACTACCATTTTTGTTGTTATGATGAGAACATTTAAGATTTAATCTCATAGCAAATTTTGAGTATACAATACAGTATTGTTAGCTGTAGTAATCATGCTGTATATCAGATCCCCAGAACTTATTCATCCTATAACTGGAAGCTTGTACCTTTTGACCAACATCATTCCATCTCCTCTATCTCCCAGCCCCTGTTAACCATCAATCTACTGTTTCTATGAGTTCAACAGTTTTTTTTTCCAGTTTTATTGTAAATAATTGACAAACCTCACTGTATCAGTTTCAGGTGTACAGCATGATATTCTGACTTACATATATTGTGAAATGATTACCACAGTAGGTTTAGTTAACATCCATCATCTCATATAGAGAGTTCAATGTTTTTAGATTTCACATATAAGTGAGATCATATCATATTTATCTTTCTCTGTCTTAGCATAATGCTCTCAAGTTTCACCCACGTTGAACCTTCTTTTTTATGGCTGAATAATGTTCTGTTGTATGTATATACCACATTTTCTTTGTCGATTCATCTATCACTGGACACTGAGGTGGTTTCCTTGTCTTGGCTATTGTAAATAGTGCTGCAATGAACATGAGAGTGCAGATACCTCTTTAAGACAGCGATTTTGTTTCCTTTGGATATATACCCAGAAGCGGGATTACTGGATCACATGGTAGTTCTACTTTTACTTTCTTGAGGAACCTCCATACTGTTTTCCATAGCAGCTGCATCAATTTACATTCCCATCAACAGTGTAAATAGATCACTTTCTCCATATCCTCACTAATTTGTTATCTCTTGTCTTTTTGATGCAAGCTGTATTAGCACATGTGAAGTGATATCTTGGTGTTGTTTTGCTTTGCATTTCCCTGATAATTAGTGATGTTGAGAACCTTCCCATGTAGCTGTTGGCTATTTGTATGTCTTCTTTAAAAATATCTCTATTCTGGTCCTTTTCCTTTTTTTTTTTTTTTTTTTTTTTTTTT
>NW_006782803.1:154175-217519 GCF_000442215.2 Lipotes vexillifer | reverse complement strand
GGCCTCTCACCGTTGTGGCCTCTCCCGCTGCGGAGCACAGGCTCCGGACACGCAGGCCCAGCGGCCACGGCTCACGGGCCCAGCCGCTCTTTGGCATGTGGGATCCTCCCGAACCGGGGCACGAACCCATGTCCCCTGCATCGGCAGGCGGACTCCCAACCACTGCGCCACCAGGGGAGCCCCCCTTTTCCTTTTTTAAATTGAGTTAATTTATTCACTTATTTATTGCTATTGAATTGTATGAGCTCCATATATATTTTGGATATTAACCCCTTATCAGATATATGGTTTGCAAATATTTTCTTGTATTTCATAGGTTGCCTTTTCACTTTGTTGATTCTTTGGCTTTGCAAAAGTTTTTAGTTTGATGTCATTGCACTTGCTTATATTTTTTAATAAATTTATTTATTTATTATTATTTTTAATTTTTGGCCACGTTGGGTCTCTGTTGCTGCACGTGGACCTTCTCCAGTTGCGGCGAGCGTGGGCTACTCTCTGCTGCGGTGCACGGGCCTCTCACTGTGGTGGCCTCCCCTGTTGCAGAGTGGGCTCCAGGCACGCGGGCCTCAGCAGTTGTGGCTCGCGGGCTCCAGAGCGCAGGCTCAGCAGTTGTGGTGCACGGGCCCAGTTGCTCCACAGCATGTGGAATCATCCCGGACCAGGGCTCGAACCTGTGTCCCCTGCACTGGCAGGCGGATTCTTAACCACTGTGCCACCAGGGAAGCCCCTGCACTTGCTTGTTTTTGCCTTTGTTGCTTTTTCTTTTGTTGTCATATCCAAAAAATTAATTGTAAAGACCAAAGTCAAGGAGCTTTTTTTCTTTGTTTTCTTCTAAGAGTTTTATAGTTTCAATTCTTACATTTAAGTTCTTAATACATTTCCAGTTAATTTTTGTGAGTGGTATAAGGTAGGGGTCCAGTTTCTTTCTTTTGCATATGCATAAATGTCCAGTTTTCCCAACACCATTTATCAAAGAGATTATTGTTAGCCCATTGAGTATTCTTGCCTCCCTTGTCAAATATTAGTTGACAATATATGTGAGGGTTTATTTCTGGGCTCTCAATTCTGTTCCATTGGTCTATGTGTCTGTTTTTATGCCAGTGCCATACTCTTGATTACTACAGGTTTGTAATATTTGAACTCAGGATGTGTGAAGCCTCCAGCTTTGTTCTTGCTCAAGATTGCTATGGCTATTCAGGGTCTTTGGTAAGCCCACTGAATTTTAGGATTTTTTTTCTATCTCTGTGAAAAATGCCATTGGAATTCTGAGAGGGATTGCATTGAACCTATCAGTGACTTTGAATAGTGTGGATGTTTTAACAATATTAACTCTTCTGATACATGAATGTGGAATATCTTTCCATTTATTTGTGTCTTCTTCAATTTGTTTCATCAGATCTTACTGTTTTTGGTATATAGATCTTAGTTTTTATCCTGAAAGTTTACTGAATTCATTTATTATTACTAGCCATTTTTTGTTTTCGGTGGAGTCTTTAGGATTTTTTACATACAAGTACAGGATCATGTTAAGAAACCCTTGTCTTGTTTCTCATCTTAGAGGGAAATCTTTCAGCTTTTTACTGTTGAGTATGAATGATGTTAGCTGTGGGTTTGTCATATATGGCTTCTATTATGTTGAAGTATGTTCCTTCTAGACCCAATTTGGTTGAGAGTTTTTATTATGAAAGAATGTTGAATTTTGTCTGCTGCTTTTTATGCATCTATTGAAAAGACAATGATTTTTATCTTTTATTTCATTAATGTGGTGTATCACATTCATTGATTTGCATATGTTGAACCACCCTCGCTCCCAGGGATAAATCCCACTTGCTCATGGTGTATGATCCTTTTAATGTGCTGTTGAAATTGGTTTGCTAGTATTTTGCTGAGGATTATTGTATCTATGTTCATCAGGGATATTGGCCTATAGTTTTCTTTTCTTGCAGTTTCCTTATCTAGCTTTGGTATCAGGGTAGTGGCTGCATAAAATGAGTTTAGGAGTGATAGATTCCCTAAATCAGTAAATCAGATATTCAGATACAAATGACGAGTCCCTGGTCAGGGAACTAAGATCCCACATGCTGTGGGACAACTAAGCCCGCACGCCACAAGTGCCGCAACTACTGAGCCTGCATGCCACACCTAGAGAGCCTGTGTGCCACAAACTGCAGAGCCCAAGCACTCTGGAACCCATGTGCCACAACTAGAGAGAAGCCCATGTGCTACAACTAGAGAAAAGCCCGTGCATCTCAGTGAAGAGCCCACATGCCACAACTAAGACCTGACACAGCCAAAAAAAAAAAAATAGAAACAGATGACCAGAAAGCGGGATTGTCACCTACCCCAAGTCCCATGGTGAGTCTGGGAGGTGGGACCTTGTGAAAAGGCAGCTGTGACAGGTAATGTCTGTCAGATACCAGTTTTTGGGTGGGGAAGGAGGGCGGGCTTTCAATTTTTTGGATGAGTTTGAGAACTGGTGTTAATTCTTTAAATGTTTGGAAGAACTCACCAGTGAAACCATCTGGGACTGGGCTTTTCTTTTTGGAGAGGTTTTGGTTTACTGATCCAATCTTCTTACTCATTATTGGTATGTTCAGATTTTCTATTTTTTTCATGATTTAGTCTTGGTAGGTTGTATGCTTCTAGGAACTTACTCATTTCTTACAGGTTGTCCAATTTGTTGGCATATAATTGTTCATAGTAGTCTCTTGTGATGGTTTGTATTTGTGTGGTATCAGGTATAATGTCTCCTCTTTCCTTTATAATTTTATTTATTTGAGTCCTCTTTTTTCTTGGTAAGTCTAAAGGTTTGTCAATTTTTAAAATCTTTTAAAAAAACCAACTGTTAGTTTTGTTGATCTTTTCTATTGCTTTTCTATTATCTATTTCATTTATTTCTGCTCTGATTTTTGTTATCCTAACTTTGGGGTTAGTTTGTTGTTCATTTTCTAGTTCCTTAAGCTGTAAAGTTAGGTTGTTTATTTGAGGTTTTTTTTAATGTATGCATTTATTGCTGTAAATTTGCCTCAGCACTGCTTTTGCTGCATCCCATAAGTTTTGTTCTGCTGTGTGTCCATTTTTGTTTGTTTCAAGATAACTTTTGATTCTCTTTGATTTCCTCTTTGATCCATTAGTTATACAGGAATGTGTTGTTTAATTTCCACACATTTGTGAATTTTCCAATTTTCCTTCTTTAACTGATTTCTAATTTCACACCACTGTGGTCATAAAAGATACTTAGTATGATTTCACTCTTTTAAAATTCGTTAAAACTTGTTCTGTGACCTAACATATGACCTATCCTAGAGAATGTTCTATGTGCACTTGAGAGGTATAGGTATTTTCCTGCTGTTGCATGGAATGTTCTGTATATGTCTGTTAGGTCCATCTGATACAAAGTATAGATCCAGTCCAATGTTTCCTTATTGATTTTCTGCCTGGATAATCTATCCATTGTAGAAAGTGTGGTATTGAAGTTCCCTACTATTATTGTACTATTGTCTATATTATTCCCTTCAGATCTGTTAGTATTTGCTTAATGTATTTAGATGCTCAGATGTTGGGTGTATATGTATTTAAAATTATCATATCCTCTTAATGAATTGATCCCTTTATCACCATATAATGACCTTCTTTGTTTCTTGTTACAGTTTAGACTTAAAGTCTATTTTTTCCCAGATATAAGTATAGCTACTCCTGCTTCACTTGGAGCCATTTACATTTAAAATAATTATTGATAGTTAGCAACTTACTATTGCCACTTTGTTAATTGTTTTCTTGCTGTTTTGTACTTGCTTTGTTCATTTCTTCCTCTCTTAAGGTCTTCCTTTCAAACTGATGACTTACCATAGTGGTATGCTTTAATTCCCTTCTCTTTATCTTTACCTATCTACCATAGGTTCTTTTTTTTTTTTTTAATAAATTTATTTACTTATTTTTGGCTGCATTGGCTCTGCATTGCTGCATGCGGGCTTTCTCCAGTTGCAGCGAGTGGGGGCTACTCTTTGTTGCAGTGCACGGGCTTCTCATCACAGTGGCTTCTCTTGTTGCAGAGCACAGGCTCTAGGCTCACGGGCTTCAGTAGTTGTAGCATGTGGGCTCAGTAGTTGTGGCTCGTGGGCTCTAGAGCCCAGGCTCAGTAGTTGTGCACGGGCTTAGTTGCTCGGCAGCATGTGGGATCTTCCCAGACCAGGGCTTGAACCTGTGTCCCCTGCATTGGCAGGGGGGTTCTTAACCACTGTGCCACCAGGGAAGCCCTACCATAGGTTTTTGCTTTGTGGTTACCCCAAGGCTTACTCGAAACATCTAATAGATATAACAGTCTAATTTTAAGCTGACAACAACTTAACTTTAATTGCATACAAAACTCTACCCTTTTACTCTTCCTGCCTATAGTATTTTTTTTAACATCTTTATTGGGGTATAATTGCTTTATAATGGTGTGTTATAGTTTGTTTGTTTTGTTTTTAATTTTATTTATTTATTTATTTTTGGCTGTGTTGGGTCTTCGTTTCTGTGCGAGGGCTTTCTCTAGTTGCAGCGAGCGGGGGCCACTCTTCATCGCGGTGCACAGGCCTCTCACTGTCGCGGCCTCTCTTGTTGCGGAGCACAGGCTCCAGACACGCAGCCTCAGTAGTTGTGGCTCATGGGCCTAGTTGCTCCGCGGCACGTGGGATCTTCCCAGACCAGGGCTCGAACCCGTGTCCCCTGCATTGGCAGGCAGATTCTCAACCACTGCACCACCAGGGAAGCCCTATAGTTTGTGTTTGATGTCATGATTTTTTTTTTAATATTGTGTGTCCATGAACAAATTACTGTAGCTGTAGCTATTTAAAATACTTTTGTCCTTTAACCTTTATCCTAGAGTTAAGTGTTTAACACATCACCATATTATAGTATTCTGAATCTGACTATATACTTACCTTTGCCAGTGTGTTGTACATTTTCATATGTTTTCATGTTAGTAGTTATCGTACTTTCTTTTCAGCTTGAAGGACTCCTTTCAGCACTTATTGTAAAAGGAAAGTCTTGTGGTGATGAACTACTTCAACTTTTTTTTTTGTTTGGGAAAGTCTTTTTATCTCACCTGAATTTCTAAAGGAAAACCTTGCCAGGTAAAGTAGTCCAGTTGGCAGTTTTTTTCTTTCAGCACTTTCAATATATCATCCTACTCTCTCCTGGCCTGCAAGGTTGCTGCTGAGAAATCCACTAATAGGCTTATGAAGGTTCACTTGTATGAGAGAAAAATTTTCTCTTGTTGCTTCTAAAATTCTCTTTGTCTCTGATTTTTGAGTTTTATTACGAGTCTTGGAGAAGATCATTTTGGATTGAAATTTGGAGCTGACCTATTAGCTTTATGAACTTGTATGTTCAAATCTCTCCTCTGGTTTGGGAGGTTCTCAGCCATGATTACTTTAAATAAGCTTTCTTTCCCTTTTTTCCTCTCTTCCCCTCCTGGGACTCTAATAATTCACAGGTTGTTTGTCTTAACGGTGTCTCATAAGTCCCACAGGCTTTCTACATCCCCTTTCTTGTTTTTTTTGCTTGTTTGTTTGTTTCTTCATTTTGCTCCTCTGACTGGATAATTTCAGATCATCTCTTTTCAAGTTCATTGACTCTTCTGCTTGGTTGGATCTGATGTTTAACTCTATTGAATTCTTTAATTTAGTTATTGTATTCTACAGATCCAAACTTTCTGTTTTGGTATTTGTTTATGTTTTCTCTCTCTTTCTTGAACTTCTCATTTTGTTCTGGTATTATTTTCCTGATTTTTGTTAAATTGTTTATTGGTGTTCTCTTGTAATTCAACTCTGAGCATCTTTAGAAAAATTATTTCTAATCCTTTTTCAGGCGATTCATGTATCTCCATTTCTTTGGGGTCAGTTAGTAGAAGTTTACTGTCATCCTTTGGTGGTGTTATGTTTCCCTGCCTCTTCGTGATCCTTGTGGCTCTGGGTCTGGGGCAGGGGGGCATGATCTCTTGTTGGCTCAGGCCTTTCAGGTCCACAACAATGATAACTATGTGGCCCTTGGTGAGTACTATGGTGTGGGGGGGTCTGGACTAAGGATTTTGGGGGTCTTCAGCATCTTCTTCAGATACAGCAGCTAGGGACCAGGGCAGGTGCTATAGTGGCTGGAACCAGTGGTTCACACACTTGACTGCAGGCCCAGCTTCAGGTGCCTGTATAGTGTCAGGGTCCAGTTTCAGACAAACATGTAGTGGCAAGGGCCAGGGCCAACCGCAGGTACAGTATCAGCTGTGGGGGCACTGGCTCTGGGCATGCACTCCTGTGATTGCAGGGTCTTTCCATGGGGCCATGGTAATGGAGTCTGGTGTTGGAACTCAGGCTGGCAGGGTGCAAGCACATAGCTGGAGGAGCTAACTGACATTGAGCCCAGCAGTGCAGGCCAGTGACAGGAGTCAGGGCCAGATGTGGGCCCATAGCAGTTTGGGAGGCCTTGGCTGTAGGGGTGCACTGACATGGAGGAAGGGTCTCACCACAGGTGTGAGCATGGTAGTAGAGGTTTGTGATGTGAGTTGGGCCAAGGGGGGTGCAGGTACACAGCTGGAGGAGCTAGCTGAAGTTGAGGTTCAGGCCAGTAACGGGAGAAAGGACTGAATCCTGGCCCACAGGCATTTGTGGGGGCCTTGGCTGTCAGCATGGACTTCCATTATTGCAGCTCTTGCCACAGGAAGGCACAGAGCAGTGGAGGCTGGTGATGGGAGTCAGGCTGGCAGCGTGGAGGTACACAGCAGGGTTTAGGTGGGCATCTTGCACTTGTGCAGCCACAGAGGCTGGGGCTGATCACCAGTATGGGTCCCAAGCTGTGTGTGTGTGGCAGGGAGGGAATGAGGAGGGACTCAGACAGTTGGTGGCCATGAACATGAAAACCAGTGAGGTACAAACTTCAATGGTGAAATCTGCAGGGGGTCACATGTGGCTGTACTGGCCATTGGTTTCTTCAGTGGTGAAAGCTGCTGGGGTCCTTGAAGAGCAGGTCACTGGAACTATGGTTGCTCCCATGCATGACTGATATGGGTAGCTCCCATGCCCTTCTTCCCTGTTCCTAGCCATCTCTATACATCTCAGCTTTGCTGCTCTCTGGGTGAGGTGAAACTGAAGTGGGTCTTTTCCTGCAGTGTCCCAAAAGGCTGGGGAAGCTGGTTGTTTACCCTGTTTTCCCTTTCCCAGTGAGGGAAACTCCTTCTATCTGGGGAGTTCCCTCTTGGTGCTGAGCAGTGCCAGCTTGGAGGATGGGATGACACAGGCAAAATGAAGCTTTTCTTCATTTTGAAGTTCTTCCTTTTTTGTCCAGTTAGTCTCAGGTTTTTTGTTCCACTGTGTTGCTGGTGTTTCTAAGGTGGACATCTGAGCTCTCCCAGGGCTGTTTCTATTCATGGATAGCTGTGTAATTATTGATCTTTGTGTGGGGACAGAGGCTCAGTTCTCCTGTTCTACCATCTTGGTGATGATACTCCCTCCATCTGAATTTTCCTGCTTCTAACCCAAAGCCACAGCAAGATGATCTTTCCCCCACATCCGGGACTCAATTGTGGCTGGAATTTCAGAGACAGTGGTAAGTGTCTGTGCATTCTCCAGACATCCATCCTAGGCTTTGAGGAGGTAAGCGAAGTGTCTTCAGCACAAACCATTCACTGCAAAAATGGAACTTCTTCTCTTCAAACATGGGGACTTTCAGGTACAATATAAAGCTTTCCATCAGATGCTTCTCTTCACTTTCCTCCCCTCAAAGTCATTTCATATTAACCACTTTTTTTGGAAAATAGTTAATTAACTGCTGCCACATTCTAATGAAACAAATACACATAACCAGCCAAATCTCTCAGTGTCTTGCAACACAGAAGTTTTATTACTAGTAATAGCAAGTTGGAAAATATCCTGGATTTCAAGGTAGATTTCACAAGGTAGATGCATGTAGGTCCCAACTCTGCCATTTTCTAAAATTTAACTTTGAGCAAGTCATTGTCCCTAGATTCTCAGTTTTCTCTTTAAAACTGAATTAATAATCCCCGACCTGCTCTCTGGGTGTTCTCATATCCATAGCTCTCAGTGGATTTAGTATTATCTTTACTTAATCCCTGTCCCTAGGTAACTGTTAAATGTCTACATATTTTTTTAAGTTAATTTAAGAAGTCATCTTCATGAAACACTTAGAAAGTGAACTGGTCAGGGATGACCCTTTAATGGCTGTTTTTGGTGAAAGAGTGAGAAGCAGTACTCTTGAAATGTGGGGGGCTCCCCACTTCAATCATTTATAGACAGATACCAAGATTATCTTGATTAACAAAAACACAGTTGTGGAAAGGGCTGGGTGAAGGGGAGAGATAATCTTCAATATTTGGATTTAATTCATTTTGCAATTAGGTGAGGTAGAGACATAGGAAGGTCAGGAATAAATGTAAAATAAAACATTCCAAGATAAATTTTAGTACAATAGTTCAGCTAATTGAAAGACACGAACTTCTACTATAGCAAGTAGAAGTGAACATAGATGGTCCTTTACTGATGAAGGGCAAAGATTTCATATATTAAGGGAAGGATCAGTTAGGTCCAGCAGTCATAGTAGTCTAGATAATTTGCAAAAATAAAAAGCAAAAAGAAAGAATTTGAGATAAGATATAGCATAAAATTATATTTTTGTATTTTCCCTTAAAGGGGTATTTCATTTCCTATGATTTTAAAAGCAGTATTTGTTAATTTATATTAATAATGTTATTATTTTTTTTAATTAAAAAAATTTTTTTTTGTGGTATGCTGGCCTCTCACTGTTGTGGCCTCTCCTGTTGTGGAGCACAGGCTCCGGACGCGCAGGCTCAGTGGCCATGGCTCACGGGCCAAGCCGATCCGCGGCATGTGGGATCTTCCCGGGCTGGGGCACGAACCCGTGTCCCCTGCATCGGCAGGCGGACTCTCAACCACTGCGCCATCAGGGAAGCCCAACAACGTTAGTTTTAAAGACACATTTCTTCTTGGTTTGTTGATTTAATTTAATCCCTATACCTTCCTCTTCCTTCTCCAAGGCAAGCAATCTAATTCCTATTTGTTTGTTTGTTTTTTCCGTTAAAACATTTTAATTTTTAGTATTGTTTATTTTCTAGTTTCATAGGTTCACAGAGGGGAATTCGTTTTTGAATTTTTTTATTTTTTTATACAGCAGGTTCTTATTAGCTATCCATTTTATACATATTAGTGTACATATGTCAATCTGAATCTCCCAGTTCATCCCACCACCCCCCTACACCCCCACTGCTTTCCCCCCTTGGTGTCCATACGTTTTTCCTCTACATCTGTGTCTCAATTTCTGCCCTGCAAACCGGTTCATCTGTACCATTTTTCTAGGTTACATATATATGCATTAATATACGATATTTGTTTTTCACTTTCTTACTTCACTCTGTATGACAGTCCCTAGATTCATCCATGCCTCTATAAATGACCCAATTTCATTCCTTTTTATGGCTGAGTAACATTCCATTGTATATATGTACCACATCTTCTTTATCCAGTCATCTGTTGATGGGCATTTAGGTTGCTTCCATGACCTGGCTATTGTAAATAGTGCTGCAATGAATATTGGGGTGCATGTGTCTTTTTAAATTATGGTTTTCTCTGGATATATGCCCAGGAGTGGGATTGCTGGGTCATATGGTAATTCTATTTTTAATTTTTTAAAGAACCTCCATACTGTTCTCCATAGTGGCTGTATCAATTTACATTCCCACCAACAGTGCAAGAGGGTTCCCTTTGGTCCACACCTTCTCCAGCATTTGTTGTTTGTAGATTTTCTGATGGTGCCCATTCTGACTGGTGTGAGGTGATACCTCATTGTAGTTTTGATTTGCATTTCTCTAATAATTAGTGCTTAGAAGCTTTTCATGTGCTTCTTGGCCATCGGTATGTCTTCTTTGGAGAAATGTCTATTTAGGTCTTCTGCCCATTTTTGGATTGGCTTGTTTGTTTTTTTAATATTGAGCTACATCGAGAAATGTCTATTTAGGTCTTCTGCCCGTTTTTGGATTGGGTTGTTTGTTTTTTTTGATATTGAATTGCATGAGCTTCTTGTAAATTTTGGAGATGAATCCCTTGTTAGTAGCTTTGTTTGCAAATATTTTCTCCCATTTTGAGGGTTTTCTTTTTGTCTTGTCTGTGGTTTTCTAAGCTGTGCAAAGGCTTTCGAGTTTCATTAGGTCCCATTTGTTTATTTTTGGTTTTATTTCCATTACTCTAGGAGGTGGATCAAAAAAGATCTTGCTGGGATTAATGTCAAAGAGTGTTCTTCCTATGTTTTCCTCTAAGAGTTTGATAGTGTCCGGTCTTACATTTAGGTCTCTAATCCATTTTGAGTTTATTTTTGTGTATGGTGTTAGGGCATGTTGTAATTTCATTCTTTTACATGTAGCTTTCCAGTTTTCCCAGCACCACTTATTGAAGAGCCTGTCTTTTCTCCATTGTATATCTTTACCTCCTTTGTCATAGATTAGTTGACCATAGGTGCGTGGGTTTATCTCTGGGATTTCTCTCCTGTTCTATTGATCTATATTTCTGTTTTTGTGCCAGTATCATATTGTCTTGATTACTGTAGCTTTCTAGTATAATCTGAAGTCAGGGAGTCTGATTCCTCCAGCTCTGTTTTTTTCCCCCAAGACTGCTTTGGCTATTCTGGGTCTTTTGTGTCTCCATACAAATTTTAAGATTTTTTTGTTCTAGTTCTGTAAACAATGCCATTGGTAATTTGATAGGGATTGCATTGAATCTGTAGATTGCTTTGGGTAGTATAGTCATTTTCACAATATTGATTCTTCCAATCCAAGAACATGCTATATCTCTCCATCTGTTGGTATCATCTTTAATTTGTTTCATCAGTGTCTTATAGTTTTCTGCATACAGGTCTTTTGTCTCCCTAGGTAGGTTTATTCCTACTTATTTTTTTCTTTTTGTTGCAGTGGCAAATGGGAGTGTTTCCTTAATTTCTCTTTCAGATTTTTCATCATTAGTGTATAGGAATACAAGAGATTTCTGTGCATTAATTTTGTATCCTGTAACTTTACAAAATTCATAGATTAGCTCTAGTAGTTTTCTGGTGGCCACTTTAGGATTCTCTACATATAGTATCATGTCATCTGCAAACAGTGACAGTTTTGCTTCTTCTTTTCCAGTTTGTATTACTTTTATTTCTTTTTCTTCTCTGACTACCGTGGCTAGGACTTCCAAAACTATGTTGAATAATAGTGATGAGAGTGGACATCCTTGTCTCATTCCTGATCTTAGCGGAAATGCTTTCAGTTTTTCACCATTGAGAATGATGTTTGCTTGGGTTTGTTGTATATGGCCTTTATTATGTTGAGGTAGGTCCCCTCTATGCCCACTCTCTGGAGTGTTTTTATCATAAGTGGGTGTTGAATTTTGTCAACAGCTTTTTCTGCATCTATTGAGATGATCATATGGTTTTTATTCTTCCGTTCATTAATATGGTGTATCACACTGATTGATTTGCGTATATTGAAGAATCCTTGCATCCCTGGGATAAATCCCACTTGATCATGGTGTATGATTCTTTTAATGTGTTGTTGGATTCTGTTTGCTAGTATTTTGTTGAGGAGTTTTGCATCTATATTCATCAGTGATACTGGTCTGTAATTTTCTTTTTTTGTAGTATCTTTGTCTGGTTTTGGTATCAGGGTGAGGGTGGCCTCATAGAATGAGCTTGCGAGTGTTCCTTCCTCCACAATTTTTTGGAAGAGTTTGAGAAGGATAGGTGTTAGCTCGTGTCTAAATGTTTCATAGAATTCACCTGTGAAGCCATCTGGTCCTGGACTTTTGTTTGTTGGAAGATTTTTAATCAATTTCATTACTTGTGATTGGTCTGTTCATATTTTCTATTTCTTCCTGGTTCAGTCTTGGAAGGTTATACCTTTCTAAGAATTTGTCCATTTCTTCCAGGTTGTCCATTTCATTGGCACAGAGTTGCTTGTAGTAGTCTCTTAGGATGGTTTGTATTTCTGTGGTGTCTGTTGTAACTTCTTTTTCATTTCTAATTTTATTGATTTGAGTCCTCTCCCTCTTTGTCTTGATGAGTCTGGCTAATGGTTTATCAGTTTTATCTTCTCAAAGAACCAGCTTTTAGTTTTATTGATCTTTGCCATCATTTTCTTTGTTTCTATTTCATGTATTTCTACTCTGATCTTTATGATTTCTTTCCTTCTGCTAACATTGGGTTTTGTTTGTTCTTTCTCTAGTTCCTTTAGGTTTCAGGTTAGATTGTTTGGGATTTTTCTTGTTTCTTGAGGTAGGCTTGTATTGCTATAAACTTCCCTCTTAGAACTGCTTTTGTTGGATCCCATGGGTTTTGGATGGTCGTGTTTTCATTGTTATTTGTCTCTAGGTATTTTTAATTTCCTCTTTGAATTCTTCTGTGATCTCCTGGTTATTTAGTAACGTATTGTTTAGCCTCCATATGTTTGTGTTTTTTACGGTTCTTTTTCCCGTAACTGATTTCTAATCTCATAGCGTTGTGGTCAGAAAAGATGCTTGATATCATTTCAATTTTCTTAAATTTACTGAGGCTTGATTTCTGACCCACGATGTGATCTATCCTGGAGAATGTTCTGTGCGCACTTGAGAAGAAAGTGTAATCTGCTGTTTTTGGATGGAATGTCCTATAAATATCAATTAAATCTTTCTGGCCTATTGTGTCATTTAAAGCTTGTGTTTCCTTATTAATTTTCTGTTTGGATGATCTGGCCATTGGTGTAAGTGAGGTGTTAAAATCCCCCACTATTATTGTGTTACTGTCGATTTCCTTTTTTATCGCTGTTAGCAGTTGCCTTATGGATTTAGGTGCTCCTATGTTGGGTGCATATATATTTATAGTTGTTATATCTTCTTCTTGGATTGATCCCTTGATCATTATGTAGTGTCCTTCCTTGTCTCTTGTAACATTCTTTATTTTAAAGTCTATTTTATCTGACATCAGTATTGCTACTCAGCTTTCTTTTGATTTCCATTTGCATGGAATATTTTTTTCTGTCCCCTCACTTTCAGTCTGTCTGTATGTGTCCCTAGGTCTGAAGTGGGTCTCTTGTAGACAGCATATATATGGGTCTTGTTTTTGTATCCATTCAGCGAGCCTGTGTCTTTTGGTTGGAGCATTTAATCCATTCACGTTTAAGGTAATTATTGATATGTATGTTCCTATTACCATTTTCTTAATTCTTTTGGGTTTGTTTGTGTAGGTCCTTTTCTTCTCTTTTGTTTCCCACTTAGAGAAGTTCCTTTAGCATTTGTTGTAGAGCTGTTTTGGTGGTGCTGAATTCTGTTAGCTTTTGCTTGTCTGTAAAGCCTTTGATTTCTCTGTCAGATCTGAATGAGCTCCTTGCAGGTAATCTTGGTTGTAGGTTCTTCCCTTTCATCACTTTAAATATGTCATGCCACTCCCTTCTGGCTCGTAGAGTTTCTGCTGAGAAATCAGCTGTTAACCTTATGGGATTTCCCTTGTATGTTATTTGTTGTTTTTCCATGTTGCTTTTAATAATTTTTCTTTGCCTTTGATTTTTGTCAGTTTGATTACTATGTGTCTCGGTGTGTTTCTCCTTGGGTTTATCCTGTATGGGACTGTGCTTTCTGGACTTGGGTGGCTATTTCCTTTCCCATGTTAGGGAACTTTTCGACTATAATCTCTTCAAATATTTTCTCGGGTCCTTTCTCTCTCTCTTCTCCTTCTGTGATCCCTATAATGTGAATATTATTGCGTTTAATGTTGTCCCAGAGGTCTCTTAGGGTGTCTTCACTTCTTTTCATTCTTTTTTCTTTATTCTGTTCCGCGGCAGTGAATTCCACCATTCTGTCTTCCAGGTCACTTATCCGTTCTTCTGCCTCTTATTCTGCTATTGATTCCTTCTAGTGCATTTTTCATTTCAGTTATTGTATTGTTCATCTCTGTTTGTTTGTTCTTTAATTCTTCTTGGGTCTTTGTTAAACATTTCTTGCATCGTCTCGATCTTTGCCTCCATTCTTTTTCCGAGGTCCTGGATCATCTTCACTATCATTATTCTGAATTCTTTTTTCTATCTCCACTTCATGTAGTTGTTTTTCTGGGGTTTTACCTTTTTACTTCATCTGGTACATAGCCATCTGCCTTTTCATCTTGTCTACCTTTCTGTGAATGTGGTTTTTGTTCCACAGGCTGCGGGATTGTAGTTCTTCTTGCTTCTGCTGTCTGCCCTCTGGTGGATGAGACTATCTAAGAGGCCTGATGGGAGGGACTGGTGGTGAGTAGAGCTGGCTGTTGCTCTGGTGGGCAGAGCTCAGTAAAACTTTAATCCGCTTGGGTGGGGCTGGATTCCTTCCCTGTTGGTTGTTTGTTTGGCCTGAGGTGACCCAACACTGGAGCCTACCTGGGCTCTTTGGGAGGGCTCATGCCAAGGAGTACTTCCCAGAACTTCTGCTGCCAGCGTCCTTTTCCTCATGGTGAGAGACAGCCACCTCCGGCCTCTGCAGGAGACCCTCCAATGCTAGCAGGTACATCTGGTTCAGTCTCCTATGGGGTCACTGCTCCTTGCCCTGGGTCCCGATGTGCACACTACTTTGTGTGTGCCCTCCCAGAGTGTAGTCTCTGTTTCCTCCATTCCCGTCGAAGTCTTGCAGTCAAATCCCGCTAGCCTTCAAGGTCTGATTCTCTAGGAATTCCTCCTCCTGTTGCTGGACCCCTAGGTTGGAAAGCCTAATGTGGGGCTCAGAACCTTCAGTCCAGTGGATGGACTTCTGTGGTATAAGTGTTCTCCAGTTTGTGAGTCATCCACCCAGCAGTTATGGGATTTGATTTTATTGTGATTGTGCCCCTCCTACCATCTCATTGTGGCTTCTCCTTTGTCTTTGGATGTGGGGTATCTTTTTCGGTGAGTTCCAGTGCCTTCCTGTTGATGATTGTTCAGCAGTTCGTTGTGATTCTGGTGCTCTAGCAAGAGGGAGGCAACAGAGAGCTAATTCCTGTTATGTATGTTATCTGTTCATAGGGTGTTCTTTAAAGCTATATGTTATTGTTTTATGAGCGTGTATTTTTATTTTATCTTTATACACATGTGTATCATTTCTGTTGCTTACTTCTCTCACCCAGTAGTGTAGTTAGTTATTACATAAACATCACTGTAAGCAGTTATGTTTATCCAGTCTGTAGTGGCCAAGAGCTACATGTCATCTCCTCCATGGTGTACCTTCACCCCATTTTAACCATTTGTTCTTCCAATAATGCACACTGGGTTTGACTCCTCCTCTCTACCCGCCACGAAGAAGCTGTAGTTAACTTCTTAGTACATGTCTTCTAATTACCCTAGATGAGAATGTCTTCAATATACATTTCCAGGAGCAAGATTACCAGGTTATATGTTTTGTGTATACTAAAAATGGTAGTAAACTGCTTTTCAGAGTGCTGCCATAGTTTACCTTCCCACAGCTATGAGAGCTCCAGAGCCCCACATCTGCACCAATGCTGGCATTCCGCAGATTACTGAAGTTTTCATGGATTGAAGAAATAATCACTGAGTGTCTATGATGCACCCTGGCTGTGTTCTAGGTACTGGAAATATAGGGAGACATAATACAATATAACAGATGGACCTGATCTAATTTGGGGATTGAGGGTCAGTGAAAATTGTCCAAGAAGAGGAAGTGATATTTGATGTGAGATCTAAAAGGTAAGTTGGAAGACAATGGGAAGGCCAGTGAAGGGTCAGTGAGAAGAGAAGGAAGACAAGCTAAGTATTCCAAACAGAAGGAAGGGAAGGTATGTTCCAACAAGACCTGACATGGACATAAATATGGCTCTTTGGAGGAAATTAGAAAGCACAATGGACTATCACTAGAAAGGCTAAAACTATAAGGACCAATTATACAAAGTGCAGGTGAGGGTACAAAACAATTGGAACTGTCATTCATTGATGATGGGAATGAAAAATGGTATGGCCATTTCGGAAAGCAGTTTGGAAGTTTTTTTTATAAAGTAAGACATATGACTTTCCTATAACTTGGCAACTCCACTCCTCGGTGTACATTAAAGAAAACTGAGTGCTTGTGTTCACAAAGTAAAAACCTGTATAAAAGAGTTAGGTTCCTCCCAAAATTAAAAATAGAATTACCATATGATCCAGAAATTCCACTTCTGGGTATATATGCAAAATAACTCAAAATAGGATCTTGAAGAGATAATTTCACATTTATAGTCATTGAAGCATCAATAGCCAAGAGGTGGAGGCAACCTAAATGTCCATTGTCAGATGAATGGATAAAGAAAATGTGGTATACACATACAATGAAATATTAGCCATAAAAAAGGTAGAAATTTTGTCATATGCTACAACAGGGATAAGCCTTCACAAAAAACGTTATGCCAAGTGAAGTAAGCCAGTCACAAAAAGGCAAATACTGCATGATTCCACTTATTTGATGTATCTAAAGTAGTCAGATTCTTAGAAAGTAGAATGGTGGTTGCCAGCAGCTGGGGGGAGGGGAAAATGGAAGTTGTTTAATAGCGTTTTAGTTTTGCAAGACAAAGAAGTCCTAGAGATGTGTTGCATGACAATGGGCATATAGTTAACACTGCTGTACTGCACACTTAAAAATGGTTCAGATGGTAAATGTTATGTGTTTTTTCCACAATGACAAAACTTCATAGCAGCTTTATTCGCAGTAGCCCTTAATGGTACAAATCTGAATAGCCATTTTTCCAAAGAAGACATATAGATGACCAAAAGGTACATGAAAAGATGCTCAACCTCACTAATCATCATCAGGGATCTGATGATGATCATCTGACTTGCAAGTCAGAACTATGTACCTATGGTCAATTAATCTACAACAAAGCAGGCAAGACTATATAATTGAGGAAAGACAGTCTCTTCAATAAATGGTGCTGGGGAAAGGGTAAAAAAAAATGAAATCAGAGCATTCTTTAACACCATACACAAAAATAAACTCAAAATGGATGAAAAACCTAAATGTAAGGCTGAACACTATAAAACTCTTACAGGAAAAAACACAGGCAGAACACTCTGACATAAATTGCAGCAGGATCTTTTTTGATCCACCTACTAGAGTAATGGAAATGAAAACAAAAATAAACAAATGGGACCTAATTAAATTCAAAAGCTTTTGGGACCTAATTAAATTCAAAAGCTTTTGCACAGCAAAGGAAACCATAAACAAAATGAAAAGACAACCCAAAGAATGGGAGAAAATATTTGCAAACAATGTGACTGACAAGGGATTAGTCTCCAAAATTTACAAACGGCTCATGAGGCTCAGTATCAAAAAAACCTTCAAACAACCCAATCCAAAAATGGGCAGAAGACCTAAATGGACATTTCTCCAAAGAATACATACAGATGGCCAAGAGGCCCATGAAAAGATGCTCAACATCACGAATTATTAGAGAAATACAAATCAAAACTACAATAAGATATCACCTCACACCAGTCAGAATGGCCATTATCAAAAAGTCTACAAGGAATAAATGCTGGAGAGGGTGTGGAGAAAAGGGAACCTTCCTACACTGCTGTTAGAAATGTAAATTGGTGCAGCCACTATGGAGAACAGTATGGAGGTTCCTTAAAAAACTAAAAATAGAGCTACCATGTGATCCAGCAATCCCACTCCTGGGGATATATCTGGAGAAAACCACACTTCGAAAAGATACATGCACCCCAGTGTTCACTGCAGCACTATTTACAATAGCCAAGACATGGAAGCAACCAAATGTCCATCAACAGAAGAATGTATAAGGCAGATGTGGTACATATATACAATGAAATGTTACTCAGCCATAAAAAAGAATGAAATAGTGCCATTTGCAGCAACATGGATGGACCTGGAGATTATCGTAGTAAGTGAAGTAAGTCAGAAAGACAAATATCATATGATATCACTTATAGCGGAATCTAAAAAATGATACAAATGAACTAATTTACAATACAGAAACAGACTCACATACTTCGGGAATGAACTTATGGTTACTGGGGGGAAGCAGGGGCAGAGGGAAGGATAGACTGGGAGTTTGGGAATGACATGTACACACTGCTATATTTAAAATAAATAACCAAAAAGGACCTACTGTATAGCACAGGGAACTCTACTCAGTATTCTGTAATCACCTAAATGGGAAAAGAGCTTGAAAAGCAAGAGATACATGTGTATGTATAACTGAATCACTTT
The DNA here is from genome assembly GCF_000442215.2 of Lipotes vexillifer. Taxonomy (NCBI): domain Eukaryota; kingdom Metazoa; phylum Chordata; class Mammalia; order Artiodactyla; family Lipotidae; genus Lipotes; species Lipotes vexillifer. The sequence goes on along the minus strand of NW_006782803.1, from coordinate 199,295 downwards.
GCTGTGCATCTAAAACTAACACAATATTGTTAATCAACTATACTCCAATATAAAATAAAAATTAAAAACATCATTTTGCTCAAGCTGTTTTTTGGATCTTGGATGCCTTTGTTCTTATTTACTAGTTGAACTCCTCCATTTTTCTACCCTGGCTCAGTGATCTGTCCCCCAGTTCTTGGCCTATGTTAGGTCTTCTTTTATTCTGGAGCTCAGTCTATCAAATGACCTATCATTTACAATAGTTGGTCGTTCATGTCTGATCCTGTGGTAGGAAGAATGACAGCCCCCAAAGATGTCCATGTCCTAATCCCTGGAAGTTGTGAATGTTACCTTGTGTAGCCAAACTGACCTTGTAGATATGATTAAGGTTAAGGACCTTGAGATAGAGATATGATCCTGGTGAGTCCAATCTAATCATATGAGTCCTTACAAGCAGAGAAACTTTCCTGGTTTTAAGCCAGTTTTCCCAGCTTTTTTCTTTCAGTCAGAGAGAGATGTGATGTGACTGAACAAAGAGATGTGACTGAAGAAAGGTCAGAGAGATGTAAAGTTGCTGGCTTTGAAGACAGAGGAAGGGGGTCATGAACCAAGGAAAGCAGGCAGCCTCTAGAAACTGAAAAAGGCAAGGAAACAGTTTCTTCCCTAGAGCCTCCAGAAAGGAAGAGATCTTGCCAACCTCTATATTTTAGCCCAGAGCCTTGTCACCCTTCTGACTTTTTTTGTCATTTTGAGCCACGAAGTAATTTTTTGGTTAAGATAGCAATAGAAAACTAATACAATCTCAAAGTATGTGGATATTTTGAAGACTCCACGGAAGCTTTGTGACCTTGACTCCCAACACTTTGTCTGGCACATAAAAACTAATCAGAAAATGTTTAAAGAGTAAATGAACCAGAGTTTCTCCCTCCTCATTCTGCAAGTCGCAGAATAATCCTGTAATCTGTCAGCATCACTCCCATAGCCCCTCCACCTCACCCAACACAATTCCTTTCTTCATTCAGACACTTCGCTTTCCCTTCCCACCTTTATCATGTCTCCTCAGTCAATAGATCTTTATGATATGAGTACTATGGATTCTGGTTAGCCAACATATCTGAAAATGGACACTGTCAATTAGTACTATGGAAAGAAAAATGTAAAATACACATTTTGAAAACTCTTGTGAAAGGTAAAAACACTGATTCCCTCAGAAAACATAGTACATAGAGACAAGGAGACAAAGAAACTTCAGGTATCATTACAAATTGTTCTGTTACCACTTTAACAATGTCTTGTTGTCTGTCTTGGACTCATTCATTCAATAAGTATTTGTTTATTACCTACAATGTATTAGGTATTGTGAAAGTTCTTTAAGTCAGCTAACCACAGCTTAGTTAACTGAATCAATTTATTGCTTAGCAATTATTTATCAATCTCTTATTTTTAATGACTATACTATTGATTTAACCTATGAACAGTTAAACATATAGATGCCCAGGTACAGCCTATTTCTAATATTATAGATCCCTGGATGATGAACAATGTATTAATGGAGGGAAAGAAAAGAACAAACTGAGGAAGCGGGAAAAAGATAGAAAAAAAATAACAAAAGCCAACCTTAATATTGAGTACTTACCCTGTGTCAAGTGTTATGTTAAGTTCTTAAGATGTATTGTCTCCTTTCATCCTCAAAACCCTCTGAAATTTTCCCTTCATTTTAAAGACAAAGAAAGTAAAGCCCAGAGAGATAAGTAACTTGCCACTGATCAACAATTATTAAGATGGAGGTGGGATCTGAACCTCGGCAAGCTGATTCCAGAGTCACAACCTACTCTTCCTCTGTAGTGGTAAAAAGACAGGACTGAAAGGTGAGGATGATGGGAAGCTAAAGTTACGTGCATCTCATTTTACTTATGCTTCTAGTCCATTGTGTTTCTTTTTTCAAATTAAACACTCGTTTGTAAACAATTCAGAAGGGAACCCTGAAATACATCGGGCACTGGATTTAATCCCTAGCATACTAAGAGTTCACATGTGCTCCAAGACCACATGTTAGGCATTGAACACAGGGATAAAATGATGGTCCCAGGAGGAAGAGGAAAAGAAGATAAAGGAGCTCCTTTCTTTTACCAGGAGCTTCCAAATCTCAGTCCACTTTTCAACTAAGGTATTGTTGACACTGGATGAAAATTAAGAATAAAATTTATATTGGAATGTTTGCCTGTTTAGATAAACAGGTGCTCACAATAACGGTATCAGAGAAAAATCAGAGACCTGAATAATCAGTGCAACATTTAGCTTCCAGAAGCCTTGGAGAGACAATCCTAAAGCATGGAAAACAAAGCTGTATTTCTGTTAGACACGAATGTGTATTCAAGAGTGGTCTACATTTCTATATAAATCTCCAGACACAGGAAAATGGGGTTATCAATGTCCTTGGCACTACTGATAGGCCATTCAAAGCTAAGGCAGATGATACTTAGGGTTTTCTAGCTTATTATACTTTTAGAAAATATTCATGAATAAGACAGTTATTCAAAAAACAAAACAGCCAATGGGAATATACTGTACAGCACAGGGAACTCTACCTAATGCACTGTGGTAACCTAAATGGGAGGGCAGTTCAAAAGGGAGGGGATATCTACATGTGTATGGCTGATTCATTTTGTTGTGCAGTGGAGGCTAACATTAACATAGTAAAGCAATCACACTCCAATAAAATTAATTAAAGAAATAGCCAGATTCAGAATCATCTATTTTTCTCATGCTTCTGTGTCATATAATGACTGAAACCATCTCATTCATGAGAAAAGTTGACAAAAGTTGAAGATGAAATGATTCAGAAACAACCAGATCCTCTTGTATTAAAGAAAATCTAATGTGACTCACACTATAATCAATAAAATGACATTTGAAAACCTAACTTTCAGTTTTTGTTTTGATTAAAAAATGAGAGAGTCAGAAATTCTAGAGTGTAAATACGCTCCCAGTAACTTAAGAGTTGATCATTCTGAAGTCTTGATTGCCAGAGAAAACTTTTTCTTGATTTTCAGCAGAGCCCGAACTGGTATCCAAGAATAAACCTCAATATTGAACTGACCTTTTCAAAGCAGAAGCATTTGAAATAGATATCTGAACAATGCAAACTATAATCTTTTAAAGGTACAGTCTCCTGACAATCAAGAAAGAAACTAAGATCACAGTTCTGTCTTCTAAACAATATGCTATATGTGACTAGTCCTATCTATTTTTTTTTGGAACATATAACTTGACCCCACTTAGTTTTTTGTCCTTTATTTTTGTTTTGTTGTTTTTTTAACTGACCCACCATTTTGTTCCTGCTCAAGTCTTCTGCCACCTGAAAATTATGTTATGTTTTGAAAACTGTACTCAGTCAATCATCCTCAAAATGAATCCCGAGCCTTTTTCTAATAATTTATTCTTCATGGTCCATCAGTGAGTTATAAAAATGAAATGACTGTTTGCACTGTGTTGTCATCTCCCTCACACCCCCCCCCCAAAAAATGAACAAAAAATACTTACAATGGTTCTTAGCCAGGAGCATTTTATCCCTTATTCACTAGTGGTAAATGAGTCAGATATGAGTTGGCCAGGAAAAGAGCTGCTTTACCCAAAATCTTAGTACAAAATGAGTCATCTCACTCCAAACACCAATATATTCTCCAAAATAACTGGCAAGAACTTCCTATAAAAAGAATCTTGCCTTCACCCTTTTCCATCCATTTAGTTCTCTGATTTTTCTAATTTTTCAATTTCCTGTGTACTTATAACACTGCATTCATAACAAAAGCCTAAGAACATTTCTACCTCTTTACCTCATTGTGAAAGCCATCTTTCCTATACTGAGTTGGGGGACAATTCTGATACCATTCCCCTGAAAAGAATAAATGCTCTGTGGCTTTTAAGGGTTCTCCCTGTCTGACTCTCTGTGATGAAATTCATGCATGGTTCAATGGAAATGCAAAAGCCAATTCTAGAAGAATTTTTCTTTTCCTCTGCTGAAAAAGTGAGTTCGAAGCCACCAAAAATATTTCAAGCAAAACCATTTTCCTTCCCATAAGAAAAATCAATCAAAATAGATACAATCTGTCTAAAACTGATAAAGAAACATGAATCCAGGCCACAAGCTTCAACTCTGTTTCCCCGTACATCAAAACATTCCCATTCCCATTCTTTCTCTGCCATCAGATGAAGCTTAAAAATCACGGTGAACTGAAGCCAGGGTCAAGTCCCTATTGATTATCAGGAGTCAAGCACACTATATACCTGAGGATAAAAAAGCATGCTTATAGAGCCAATTCCTGCCAAAGTGCTGCGATTTTTATGTTATGTGGGGCTCACAACAGCACTTATTATTCTTTATTATTCTAAGCCCTGCAACTTAATGGGAAAAATTACTTACAATTCATTTCACTCGGGCTGGAATTTAGCTTCGTTTCTCTATACTAAATGAATTCTAAAGAATAGCTACGCTCCTTTTATATCCAACACTAACAGATGTTAGTTTCCTTGGTTTTACAGCCCTCAAATGACAGACAACTAACTGTATTTGGCCTTGGGAATAACTGCAACACCTTTGGATTATGAACTTGCTTTGGTTCTTAGCTGGGAAAAGCAGGGGGTTAGTTCATATTATCAAAGATGTAAAATAAGTTTACCCTTATGCTCCAGATGTCCACATGAAGATATCTTTTAATACAATATTGTACAACTTTTTTTTTTTTCCTACTGGTAATCTTCTTTTCAAGTGGTTATAGTAAGAAAAAACAATTGCATAAAAATGAAATCTCTTATTCAATGTATCTCCTGCTCTTGACCAAAGCAAGATGTTAAATCCATTAAACTCTGCACACGCAGTAAAAGCAAGAAAAACTAAAACTGTTCAAATTTGTGCATTCTTGGGAAAATTGCCAACCTATGTACTAGTAGCAGGATCTGTGTAATTAATGGTGATGTTATTGACGGAGGGAGTTCGATTTCATTCTCAGAAGCAATTTAAAAGTGCAAGCTGGCAGAGCTTTAGCGAAAGCTCACCTATTCATTTTTAAATTGAAGAAATGTGACTTTGAAGTCATCCACAGAGAGCACCAGTGTCACTGTACATTTGGGGTGGTTTTGGTCATAGTAAACTTAAAAGAAATCCTGAATGTAGCACTGTCTTTTGAACAGCAAAATGTACAAACTGACAAACATTTCTTAAAAGGAGAAAAAGCAAACTCAATCTTAGGTTATCTTTATGTTTTTTTTTTCTTTTCCTGAAAGGTATTCATATGAAGACTAATTAAAATCAACTCCTTCTTATCATAAAGTAAAATAAAATCAGACCCACGTCCACACATTCCTTTATACACACTCCCATCTTCTTGGAAGGTGACTTTCATCTTTATCGAGTAGTTGTACCTCACGGACAGTCATATAAGGCTACCCAACTGACAAGCCATACCTCCAGCTTCTGCTCTCCTTTTTCCCCTCTGTTATATCAGTAACTTCGAAATGATGAGAGAAAGAAAAAGAACATCTTGAAAAATAGAGATAACTAAGGAAAGAAGTTAAGCCCACAAGAAGCTTTCTCCATAATGATCTGTACTAAATTATCCAACGAGGACCATCTATCTTATCACTCTGTTTCTCTGTGAACTGTAACAACATGCTCCACCTCTGTGTTTCTCATGAAGAATGAAACACGTGAATTCCTGACAGCCGACAGCATGTGCTGTGGCATCTGTGGCTTCGCAGAAGTGGAAGTGGAGGAGACTGGAGACGGAGAGCCTAGAGAGAGACTCACAAACGCTAATGAGAGAGCCTGGATGTTACTGACCCTGATGATTCCCCCCATGTTGCATTCATACCTGTTGTCTTCTCGAGCAAAGGGCTGTTCCACATCCACCGTCAGGGAGGCCAGGGCAGAAACGGTCTCCGTCTCCTCTTGCAACTGCACCCCAGCCTGAGCGCAGCCCTTCGGCACACTCACCGTCCTTACCGACTTCCAGTACTTGCCTAAAAAACACAAAGACCCATGCATCATATGTTACAGGAATTTTAGTTCAACAGTGTTAATCAGAAACTCGTATAGGTCCAACGCAGAGTAATTGTTAGGTTAAAATTCACAATGTTATACACAGTTGTAATTTAATTTCTTAACTGTTATGATTAAGTGTTTTTCTCAATCTGGAATGCCAAGTTGTGAAGTGCTCATATTGCCAAGCCTGAGTCTCTCCCTTGCTCAGAAGTTAATAAAGTGAGGAATAATCCACAGTCTAATGAACTCACTATCAGACTGACAGCTGTCTCTGCAACTAGGTAAGCAAACTCTGGGCATCATGCCCTCTGGGTAATCCTCAAGAGACTGGGAGGTAGAAGTCTTATGGAGAAACTGAATGAACCAGTAATGTTAAAAATTGCTACTTGAGCCATTAACTTTTTTTTTTTTTTAATGAGGTTGGAATATTAAAGGAAAAGAAAAGCCCAGAAATGCCAGCATGAATCGAATGGCAACTTTGCCAGAACAATCAGGCTTGTTAGTCCTGGATGTTCTTTCTTTCTCAACCCCAGGGTGTGTACTAGAACAATAATTGATTTAAAACCTTAATATATGCATTGGCTGATGTTGGAGCCCTTCCATAAGTTATACGGATCCAATTATACGGATGTTTCTTTTTTTGAGGCAGGGAAGGAGAATGAGAGGAAAATAGGAGGTAATTTCATGAGAACATGCCAGTGGGATAAATAAGAAAGAGCAGAGTCAACAGCCGTTTTGCAGCCCCTAAGCTATTTTTTTGTGAAGCGATGAATAGCCCCATATCAAAGCAGGAGAGTCTCCCTAGGTGCTGACATGACTCACCAGGTAAGCAGTATCTGGCAGCCTGACCAGTTAAGAGGGAAGCTGGCATGCAAAGTAGCTTACTTCCACCCCACCCCACCCCAAAATTAAAGTTATGCTAGAGTAGAAAAGACAAATGGGTGAATACTGGATGGTGGGGTAAGATAACTCAGTTCTAGACCCAGCTCTGCCACTAACCATCCTATGTTGGCAGGGCTCTTTGGCACTTTATTTCTGCTTCTCAAAAACAGTGGGATGGCCTCAAATTCCTTCCAGCTATAAGTAACATTTTGTGATTGGCCTCTCCTTATCTTACTGCTTCACAAAGGAATGGATGTCATGTTGTGTTAGGGGAGGAGACCCAATCTCCCATCCACTCCCCATGTCGACAGAACCTTCTGGCATAGCTGTCTACTACTACTACTTTACTTGCTGTGATCACCTAGTCTGACCAAAGTCAGAATCATAAAGCTTTTAATTTGGACCAAATGATACCAGTTCTAACTGAATGAACCCACGAAGTAACATTTTTTGAAAGCCAAGGCTGTGCCAGATGTTGAGGACACAAAGATGCTTCCCTGACACCAAGAAATTTATGGTCTAGTTGAGAAAGCCCTTTTAGTTAACAAACAATGACAATTCTGTATGGAGAAGGCCCATGTGATCCTAAGAGGAAATAAGAAGAACATATACTTTTGATGCCAAGAAGGCAAGAGAACACTGGCCAGAAAAAATAACACCTGACCAAGTATTTGAAAGACCATCAGAAGTTAGTCAAGCTGAAACAGAGGAAGATGGTGGTGATGAGGTATCCCTAGAAGAGGAAATAATGCACACAAATGTGCAGATACTTAAGTCTCTGTTGTTCACTGGGGTACAAAGTCCACTGCTAGGCACAAGTGGAATGTAGGCAGTATGGAATGTAATGCAAGAGACTGCTATGGTGTAGGCATGGGCTAATTAACACACAATCTTGAATAGCATGCCAGTGATCGTGGCTTTCAACCTGTGGGTGATGAGGGGCCATTTTAAACAGAAGAGGCAGAGAATCAGGTTTAAATTTTTCAAAGATCCTTCTGGAGAGATTACGGATGATGGATTAGTAGGTGGTGAGAGTGGTGGCAAGAAAACCAATTTCACCTCCTGGCAAAAATCCAGGCAGGAAATGATGATGTCTAAACTAAAAGTAAGTGACAGAATAGAAATGAAGAGATGGACTAAAGAGAGGTTTAGGAGGTGAGCAATGGAAATGCGTCTTGTCTTATTCTTTAATAGCCTCCTACCTCTCTCAGCTTTGAAAGATAACTCTGAATTGACAGTTCCATTCCAAGACCCTAATTTCTCTATATCACAATGTCATTATTATCTTACCCAAGTTGAAAATGTCATATTCTGTCTGTAAGTGCCTTCAGATGTAATGAGTTTCACAAAGTATTATTATTAATTGTTATTTTAGCACGTGATATTCACAGAGCAGGTGATTCTAGAAGTCACATTTCCTTTTTCTCTAGAATGACTAATATCAGGCCTCTGACAAACAACAGGTGGTTTTGTGGGTTAAATTATGTTACAAATTACAGGAAAGAGAAACTTGTGTCACTGAGCTTCCAATATGTGCCAAGGACTGTGCTAGGTATTTTCACATTTATAATTTTATTTACTCCTCATGACAACTATGTAGGCAGTGTTAGGTAATTTTTCTCTAAGGTCACATGGCTAAAAAGCAGAGGAGCTGAAATCCTCACCCAGGACTGCCTGACTCCCAAAATGCTTCTTTCTCTGTCCTCCTTTATTTAGTCCTTCTCTACCACCCTCCCACTACCCCTAAAAATACAAAAATAGATTCAATATAGGAAAATCTCAACTTAAAAGAATTATGCACATGGCAAAACAATTATATATATATATATTCTTCCCTTTACCAAAGAAATCGTCTTTGGTAACAACAAATTACCCTTGCTCCTTAGACTGTGACTCAGCTTATCTACCTTTTACTGACTTTATGGCATGGGTTTATTGCACCTAGTGAGACAACCATGTTGAGACTAGTTCTTTCTACTCTTTATTTCTCATTACCTTCATTTCTCATAGTCTATTGCAAGTACCTCGTTGCTTCACTGATGAAGCTACCATGAAACTGGAGACAAATGCTCATTGAAGAGTATCCCTTTTTAAAGTGATGTGTTTCTCACCACCTAGCTGAAGGCACCATTAGGCACAGTGCTCTTTGAACCTGTGGAGCCTACCCCAAGTTTCTGAAGCCTGTAGGGTTGTCCATCACAGACTTGTATTGCTAGAGGTCCTATAGTCCACATGGATCGCTTTCTTTAAGCCAGGTTTCTAACTGAGAAGAGAATCAGAGGCCCGTTTCATGCAATTACAGCCAAGAGTTGCCCAGAGTCACCAGAGTATCTTTTGACCAAGCTACCCGTGCAAAATTTTTCTCTGAGTATTTCGGGCTCTAAAGGGAGCCCTGAGAGTTGAGATTTATAAATTGGGACCCCATACTAGACCCAGAGAAATCATCTGGATCACTCTGGAGCACAGTGTCCACATTTATAAAATGATAGTGGTGGGACTGATGATAGGGAAAGGTCTCTTCCTGCTCTAATTCTCAATGATTGTTATTCTTCTGATGTCATATATCACTCTTGGATATTAGAATAAATTTGTTATGGCAGAAACTCTTAGTTTTCTGTGAGCCTATGAACACTTGAAGAGGTCAGTGGACTACTTACTTTTAGATAATATGGCACATCTAGAATAACCAAGAGCTTCAATTTTCAAGAATTATACTTCTTCCTCAAGAAACATCTTTACTCCTCAAACACAATCAGGACAGAAGGACAATCATTAATAAGAATCATTCAGCAGAATGACTGACAATGATCCTTCAAAGTTTAGCCTTTATGCATGTGAGTAGTGAGACGGATTTTAAATAGCTGAGACCTTTTCAATAAAATTTAATGTGTATAAAATATCCTGCTAAGATTAAATGTTAGAAGTTGGTTTTTATCCAACTGTATGAGGTTCTTCACTCAGAAATAACCCCAAACTTTAAATTCAACATGGCTTTTAGCAAAGCCTATACAAACTAGGGAAATATTCTACATTAATAATGCATTTATAGGCCACTATCTCTATTTGTAAAGAAGAATAATTAAAATGGAAGTAGGTATAGCAAGACTGTGCAATATGCAGCCAATTCAAACCCTACAGTTTATGGGTTATATTTTCATGTGATGGATATATTTTTTCCCCCTACAGAAACATATGTGCAAGAAAAATCCTATCTGTTGGCATGAGAATAATAGCCCCATTAGCAAGTTAGACAAATGAAGTAAGGTGTACTGCCAGCGTTTTCAGGAGCTGCTATTCTTAACGTAGAATACTAGTAACCAGCCACCACTGTGTTGCTCTCCTAAGGCAATAAAGCTGGCAGAAGAGAGGGGTTTTCCATTAAAACTGGACACACACACTCCCTCTTTGATCATATGCTCTATCTTTATTCATTTTCCCCATTGCATAAATCTTCCCACTTCTCAGCACTTTGTGGGGGGAATTATTTGGCTTTCATTGTTCTGCATTTGTATTTTGTCTTGTAGAGGTGAAGCAAAGAATGAATCTAAAATAAAGGTAAAAACTAGATAACGGAATGTAGACATTCAAGAGTTAGAAGTGGGGGACACAGGTGGAGTGTCACTGGGTCAGATAGGAGCCATGAGAGGACATGTTGCAGGTACTGTGTAATCAGACTTCAGCATAAACCAGGTTTTTCTTGATAATGATCAATTTGGAAAACGAGGTACTTGTTGACACATGAAGGTCTGTGTTAGCAATAACCTATCCACCAAACGTTTTCCCAACCAAAGCCCTTTGAGACTCTGAAAACCTCCTGACCCCACAACCTCTCCCTTCCATCATTGTTGGGAGCCTTGGAGTCACTTCTCAAATTTGTTCTTGCAGCTTGAATGATGTCCTCTTTTGTCATTATGTATCATGTTCCCTCCTATGGAAAAGAAGCTGGCGCTGACCGAAACTTCTTCCTATCCCTTCAACCTTAGAGATGATTAACACCTGTGGGACGTACAAGGGGCCTATGTTCATGGATTCTCCAGAGCTCAGAGCTTGTTAGCTCTTTTTAAAGAGAAATTCTTTCCTGCATTTTTCCTGTCTATTCTCATGCAATCTATCACCCACATTGCTATGAGAGTCCTTCTAAAACACAAGTCTGATAATTTTGCTCCCATTTCAGAATACTAAATCCTCAGGGAAGAGTAAATGCTCCCACTGGCAGCCCAGGAGTTCCACAATGTGGTCTCTTTCAGGTTCATTAAGATATATTTCGGGAGCTTCCCTGGTGACGCACTGGTTAAGAATCCGCCTGCCCATGCAGGGGACACGGGTTCGAGCCCTGGTCCCGGAAGATGCCACATGCCACGGAGCAACTAAGCCCGTGTGCCACAACTACTGAGCCTGCGCTCTAGAGCCTGGGAGCCACAACTACTGAGCCCGCGAGCCACAACTACTGATGCCCACGCGCCTGGAGCCTGTGCTCCGCAACAAGAGAAGCCACCGCAATGAGAAACCCATGCACCGCAACAAAGAGTAGCCCCTGCTCGCTGCAACTAGAGAAAGCCCGCATGCAGCAATGAAGACCCGATGCAGCCAAAACTAAATAAATAAATAAATAAACAAACAAATAAATAAATATATTTTTAAAAAAGGATGTATTTCTTAGCTAAATGGAGAACTTTCTTGGGATCCTAAGCACTGTATATATGCAAAAATAAAGATATATTGGAAACTGGTGTATAAATAGAGTGATCAGGTAATTTTTCATTCATGTTGGGGCAATTTTGAGGCTAAAATGGGGCTAAAAATAAAAATTATATGTTATAGAACTATTTACTTATTAGTTGACAAATTATATCAGTGGGCCTATAAAACAGTACTATGCAAAAATTGTCACAACTAATTATTAGTTATTCATTCTAAAATATAGAAATAACACAATTCATGTATGCCAAAGCATAGTAACCAACTTTCAAAATATTATCTAAACATTAGAAAATGACAAACAGTATTATGATTTTTGGTAAACGTTCACATGTTAATCAGTTTTGTGGTCATATATCTCACTGACAGAGTATCACTGGTATTTTTCTGTTTCAACGTGGTCTGAATATTTTAGACTGTTTCATAAAATTGCCTGAAATCTTCTTCAAAGCACAATTTTAGAGTTAATAAATTTTAAATTGTGGCATCTTTAATTTACTCTTCTTGAGAGACTATAATATTTTTGGTTGATAAATACTGTCTCTACCAGTGCAGTGTGATCTGGTAAGCTCAGAGCAATATCCGCTAAATGTGAAATATTTTCACTTCCAATTTTCAAAATATTGAAATGAGTATTTCATACCAAATATTTTCATGACTACTGTCTGGTTCCTCCTTTCAGAATACCTTTGGCAAATATTTTATGTAAGCTGAACTTATCAAAAAAGTTTTCTCCATTTATAACTTCAAATTTTATTTACCAAATTTAGATGCTGCAAAATTATATGACTTCTTAAATTTCATTACATTCCAGAACAGAATATAAGTTTATCCAACTAAGAATAGTTTTTTTTTTTTTTTTGCGGTGCGCGGGCCTCTCACTGTTGTGGCCTCTCCCGTTGCGGAGCACAGGCTCCGGACGCGCAGGCTCAGTGGCCATTGCTCACGGGCCCAGCCGCTCCGCGGCATGTGGGATCTTCCCGGACCGGGGCACGAACCCGCGTCCCCTGCATCAGCAGGCGGACTCCCAACCACTGCGCCACCAGGGAAGCCCTAAGAATAGTTTTATCAATGATTCTATCAACAAATATATATCTTTGAAAGCCTAGTTACAGATTTTCAAAATCAAATCTTGTACATGGTTTGAGTTCTTATCTTGCAGTTTGTTCATTTATTCCTTTGCTTTTGTAGGGATCAATTTAAATGTTTTCCTTTTTGCAAATACTATTTCCTGTAATTGCAATCCTTTAAAAGTTCCAAAGGTTAATATTTTTGCTTCATTTCATGACTATTTTTTTATCAGCTTCATTGAGGTACAGTGTATACAGTCAATAAAATTTACCAACTTTAAGGGAGGTTATGATAACCACTACAACAATCAAAATATGTAATACTTTCTTAAACCCAAAAACTTAATTTTGGCCCTTTGAAATTAATTTCTTACCCTCCTTCTTAGCCCCTGAGAACCACTAAAATTCTGCCACAGTTCAACTTTTGCTTTTTCTAGAATTTTAGAAATGTATAACCATATACTATGTAGTCTTTTTTTTTTTTACGCGGGCCTCTTACTGTTGTGGCCTCTCGCGTTGTGGAGCACAGGCTTCGGACGCGCAGGCTCAGCGGCCATGGCTCACAGGCCCAGCCGCTCCGTGGCATGTGGGATCTTCCCAGACAGGGGTACGAACCCGTGTCCCCTGCATCGGCAGGCGGACTCTCAATCACTGCACCACCAGGGAAGCCCAGATGCTTGTATTCTTTGTTAGACTAACTCCAGAGCAGGCTTTAGTATAAAGTTAATTTAGCCCTATAACTAAGATGAAACCATTTTGATATCTCTACATGATGCCTTGTATTTTACAAGGTCTTTCCACTCTGGCTAGTGGGAATGCAAACTATTTCCAGTTCTGTTTGAACTCCTTGAATTGTTTAACCTACTGTTTTCCACTGGTTAGTTCCCCAGCGTTGTGGATTTCACCTCATGTATGGGAAGGTAAGTAAGACAGTGGTTTAAGGAAACTCTTGTGCAGTTACCCAGAACTCTTTCTTCGTGCAGCAACTTTATTGCAAGTACTCTGCCTCACAAATTCTAGTCACTTCAATCCCCCCAAACTCTGATCACTTCATTTTCTACTCAGAAAAACCACTACCCTCTTTCAATTCTCTCTCCCTATGCTGCAGCCTGGAACTTGCCTCTTATCAGTAAGCTCCAGCAATTGTAGGAATCATTTTGTTTCTCTTTCCTTGTTTGTTTCCTGCTAGGATCACAGGCCTTCAATGCCTGCTGTCCGGTGTCCAAAAACAGAGTTCCACACTCCTACATTGTTGGTGGGAATGTAAACTGGTGCAGCCACTATGGAAAACAGTATGAAGGTTCCTCAAAAGACTAGAGTTGCCATATGATCCAGCAATCCCACTCCTGGGCATACATCCCAACAAAGCTATAATTAAAAAAGAAACATGCACCCCTATGTTCATAGCAGCACTTTTCACAATAGCCAAGACATGAAAACAACCTAAATGTCCATCAACAGATGAATAGATAAAGAAGATGTGGTACATATATATAATAGAATACTAATCCACCATAAAAAAGAATGAAATAATGCCATTTGCAGCAACATGGATAGACCTAGAGATTATTATACTAACTAAAGTCAGAAAGAGAAAGACAAATCCCATATGATATCACTTATATGTGGAATCTAAAATATGACACAAATGAACTTATCTATGAAACAGAAACAGACTCACAGATATAAAGAAGAGACTTATGGTTGCCAAGGGTGGTGGGGGGAGGAATGGATTGGGAATTTGGGATTAGCAGATGCAAACTATTATATATAGAATGGATAAACTACAAGGTCCTACTGTATAGCACAGGGAATTATATTCAATAGCCTGTGATAAACCACAGTAGAAAGGAATATGAAAAATAATGTCTATATGTGTGTAACTGAATCACTCTGCTGTAGAGCAGAAATTAACACAACATTGTAAATCAACTATACATCAATAAAATAAATGTTAAAAAGTTTCATATGTGTGTTTTTCCTAGTTTACTTTTATTTCTGATCAACAGGCAATTCCTACAGTAGTTATTCCTTCATATGTGAGTTCAGAGGGCCATTTATTGAATATTTTGATTAGTGAATTCTAAATGATTAGAAAGATGTAATCAAAGTTCAGAAAACTCACTTACAAAATAGTTCAATATTATTGCAGAATAGTCATTTCAAACATTTCTAAAGCATGGTTGATAATGGGCAGCAAAGAGAGAAATTTTGCACTGCCATGCTGAACGTGTTTCTTTGTCATCAGTATCAGTTGTATTTTAAGAACTTGGTATTTCATTTAATTGTATTTTACCCTGTGTTTATAAAAAATTATTTAAAATTTTGAGAACAACACCATAAACTTTCATTGATAGAATATCAAGCTTATTGTGTTTTGTTTTTAGGGATTTAAAAATACATTTTTATTAAACTTATAATTATATTTTATTATTTATAAAAAGTTAAGGAATTTGGTACTATGTAATCAATACCAAATGCATTTCTGTTCTTTAAGATTAAGCTATGCTACGGCAAAATTTAAATTTTCATATTAATATGAAATCAAAAGATCGTACTGTCATAGTGTTAGATTTTCACTGTAATTTATAACAGCATTCATAGTAATGCCTTAAGGTGTTTTTTTTTTTGCAGATTTATTTCCAAAAACTTTAATTCCATGAATTGAATGAAAAATATCAAACCATTATTTGAATTAACTGATTTTTCTGTTTGTAGCATTCTAAGGACACTGCATCTTTAACCAAGATATTCTTCTAGCGGAGTCAACAAATAACAACTATTACCTCACTTTGGAGCTGGGAAAAAAGAAAACCACTTGAAATTGAAAACTCATTAAAAAATTAAAATAAAAACTAAATGCATAGTCATCTTATCTAAATAAAAATCCATGCTTCATAAGTAATACCTAAATGCACCTTCTGCAACTGCACTTGTTAAATTGTCCCCTGTGGCCTTAGTTTTTATTTTTGTTTTGTTTTTAATAATAACTACATTTTAAAGTAGATACTACTACTGATTCAACATCATTGTGTCTTCAGTGTTCTTGTCACTCATCACTATATCCCCATGACGAAAGATCAATACTGATAAACATTTTGTGCAAAGTTACATGTTCATTATCAGCCTTCTTGGGAAACAACAATTGAGCACTAAATTCTGCTCCCTCTCTATTTCTTGAACACATTTTATCTATTCCTAACCTCTGATTCCCCATGTTCCTCACAACCCCACCTTCTGACAGCTTGGTGGCTTCATGCATGTCACAAGCTGTGGCTACAGCATACCTGTCTGGTGCATCAGGTGGCAGAAATGTTGAATATTTCTCCCTCCATCTACCAGGCCAGAAATTTAGGTGTCCTTTACAATTGGCGTTTTGGTTGATGTCTGGTATTTTAATATCCCATCCAGATACCACTTGTTTCAGATTTTTCCTTTTTCAGAAACCACATTGGTCCCACACCCTTTTTTTTTTTTTTTTTTTTAACATCTTTATTGGAGTATAATTGCTTTACAATGGTGTGTTAGTTTCTGCTTTATAACAAGGTGAATCAGTTATACATATACATATGTTCCCATATCTCTTCCGTCTTGTGTCTCCCTCCCTCCCACCCTCCCTATCCCACCCCTCTAGGTGGTCACAAAGCACCGAGCTGATCTCCCTGTGCTATGCGGCTGCTTCCCACTAGCTATCTATTTTACGTTTGGTAGTGTATATATGTCCATGCCACTCTCTCACTTTGTCACAGCTTACCCTTCCCCCTCCCCATATCCTCAAGTCCACATATATATGGAATCTAAGAAAAAACAAACAAAAAAAAGGTCATGAAGAACCTAGGGTTAAGATGGGAATAAAGACACAGCCCCACACCCTTTTTTGTAAATAAAGTTTCATTGAAAACAGCTATGTTCATTACACACTGGCTATGGACGCTTCCTTGCTACAATGGAAGAGTTAGGCAGTTGAAACACAAAGCCTCATATAATTACTGTCTAGTATTGTACAGAAAAATATTTGCTGACCTCGGGTTCAAAGCAAGGAGGTAGAGAGACGAATATGCCTTATTTTGTAAAAGATCACTCTGGCAGCACGTTAGAGAAACAAAAATGGAGAAACCAAGATTGGATGTGGGAGACCACTTTGTAGGATATAGAAATGGTACAGTAGAAAGATGATGGAAGCCTGATTTGGGACAGTGGCCATGGGAACAGAAATAATTGGTTGCATAAATGAAATGTTTAAGGAGTACAACAAACAGGTTGGGGTAATGGGTTGGATGTAGACAGAAATGGAAAGAACAACAAGTAGGATAACTCCTAGATTCCTCTCCAGCAAAACTGGAAGGATAGTGGTGCCATTTACTTGGACCAATAAACATGGAAGAGGTTGAGGTTTGGGGCAAAAATAATGACTGGCTTTGGGCATGTTGACTAGAGGTGCCTTTGTGACATCTAGGGGAAGATGCTGAGCTAGAAGTTTAGGAAACATCTGGAACTCAGGTGTGCGGTCTGAGCTGAAGATAGAAATTTTGGAGTTATTCACGTAGAGGTGACTATGAAGCTGTGGTCTGGGATGAAAACAAGAATAAGTAAAATGATAAGAAATATTTATTAATTGCCTATGAAAATGTGCTCTATATGTAATTTCATAAAATTTCAAAACCACCTTGTAAGATAATCTCATTTTCTTTATTTTACAGTTGAGAAAACTGAAGTAAAGAGGGCTGAAACAACTTATCCATATTATATACTTAAGAAAAGAATATGTAGGGTGAAAAGCATTTAGGTAGAGGATGATGGGCCCACTAAGCAGAGATGCTGCATTTAATGCTGCAGCTAGAAGAGTTAAGAAGGGTTCTAACTTCATTTGTTTGGTTGGCTAAAACATGGACCAAAAGGTGGCCCACAGGAAGTGATTTAGAAACGTCAGACCTACCTTGGTTTAATGAAGAGGAAGGGATTCAAAGACTCTGGGAGATTGGAATGTTAGACTGTATTTGTCTGAAGCCAAGTCAAAAGGACATAGGAGCCATCCTGAAAGAGCTCTGAATAATCAGAGCTTGAACAATTTCAACAACAAAATAAATAATGACAGTATTGGATTATAACCTATAGAATAAATATACATGAGTCCATACTGATATAAATATTATAATGAATAAGTTAGTAAATGGAAGAGAAAGGACAGTTCCTCATTACAGATAACTTCCAAGTAAGAAATATAGACAGAGTAAAGAAAATAGAAAGTCGGCATTGGAACACCAGAGTAATAATGTTTGCAGGCAAGATCTACTGATGGCTGCTAAAATTAATGGGCAAAAATTTGAGGAGAAACAGTATATTTGCATAATCTCAAAGTATCTTCCCAACATATTTATTAATTCCAAAGGGAAATATTCTAACTTTATACTGAAGATCGCCTTAATCAAGTGATCCAGGCTAGGGCTAACCTTACCAGTAATAAAACATATTGACATTATGTGCTGCAGATCTGATGCACTAAGAACGATACTGAATCACTGCTGTGGTAATCCTGCCAAAAATGCATATCCTCAATCTAATTATGAGGAAACATTAGAGAAACCCAAGCTGAGAGACATTTTTCAAAATAACTGACCAGTACTCTTCAAAAGTGTCAAGGTCATAAAAAGCACAGAAAGACTGAAGAACTGTTGTAGTTGAGAGGAGACTGAGACATGACAACCAAATGCAATGTGTTGATTATAGACTGAATTCTAGAACAGAATAAGGAAATTAGTGAAAAACTGGTAGAATCCAATGAAAGTCTATAGTTAACAGTACTGTATGACTATTAATTTCTTAGTTCCTGTAATTGTGCTACGGTTTTGCAAGATGTCAACTTAAGGGAAGCCAGGGGAAGGTTATATGAGAATTCTATAGTGTATTATATTTGCAAGTTTTCTCTAAACTTAAAATTACTTCAAAATAAAGTTTAATAAAATCACTTTTTAAATCTGGCAGTAGAAATGCCACTGGTGACCACAGTGAGATTGAAACCAGAATAGAGTGGTTCCAATAGGGATTTCTAGCTGTGAAAATGAAGATAACTAGATAGAAACCTTTTTCAAGAATTTGTTCCTGGAGGGTTTGAGAGAAATAGGATGGTAAACTGGGGAAGGAGTGAGGCTGTTGGAGTTTGTTTTTTAAGATGAGAGATTTTAGGTTGTTTAATTGTTGATGAGAATGAACACTTCAAAGAAAGCAGTTTGGTAGCTGCAATTTACTCTAAGAAAAGTTTATTGTTGAGATTGCCAGCAAAGGTGAAACAGATGGAGGTTTGAGGAGAGTGAAATTTGAAAAAGTAGTTTGAGAGAGTCAGTGAAAATTGACCTGAGAAACACAGCAAGATTATAATGGGCCCACTTGAGTTTGGTGTTCATAAATGTACAGGAAATCAAATTGCTATGATTCATGACAATCTCAAGCGGACCTGTTTATTTACATCCAGTGTTAGAGAAAGTTCCTTGTAGACTATATTCAGGGTTGAGATTTCATTAGATTGGTAAAGTAAAAGGGCAAGATTTTTAAGGCAGATTAAAGTTAGAAGGGCAAATGGATTTAAGTGTTAGTGTTTTTAAGCTGGACATAGAAGTGAAGAAAGGAAAGGGATAATGAATTAGAAAAAATGACAAATTAAAATAAATGAAATAAAATACAAAGTCTTAGGTATGTGGGTCAACAATTCTATATGTGTCTGATATATCCTTCTCTGGCAGAGATATGCCTGCTAGTACTGGTTTAGAATTCATTTTTTTCAGGTCTGCTAAGACAGTAACAGATGGTCATCTGCTCTCCAGGTTCCTATTATTTCCTTTTGCATTCTTCATCCCTATGAGTGTATGTCTTAAAAACAAAACAAAGCAAAACAAAACAACAAAAAAAGATCCTCTTAATTTTTAGTGGAGTTTTATGGAGGAGTGAAAGTAAATGAATATTTTAAATCTATTATCATTACTTGAAATTATGCCCCTCCACCATTTTAACCCCACAAATAAGGTTTATTATTCTCTGTTTCTCTTTTCTGCTGACTTTCCCTAGTGGCTTGTGTCCTTGTGCATTTTACTTTATTCATTTATTTAAATATGTATGTATTTATTTACTTGAGCTCATATTTTGTTGAATTTGATCTCTGCATATACTGAGGGTCTAAATTAGGGATACTTCCTCCAGAAAGGAATTGTATTTGCTTCCTCCAGAATTGAGGAGGAAGACAAAACCTCTTTAGTATCTATCAAATTCATATCCCTAACTTTGATGCAGACTTCAGGCTTTTTTGTGCAGTTATAGCACTGATGTCATCATTTGCCCCAGGGATACTCTCCCATTTTGTGTTACTTACTGATTACTGCTCGCTCCCTATTAAATTTCAGTTTATGTTTTCTTTTTCCCTCATATTCCCTTATGTTCTAGGAAGCCCACCAATGGATTAAAATAGTCCGTTTTAACGTATGCAGAAGCTATTTAGGAGAGGTCTATTCTAGTGTCTATCCTGGGATACTTGGGAACAGGAAGTCTGGTGGAACTCTGTTCTTATCTGTGAAATGAAGTGGGAACAGGAAGGTCATATGGTTTAACAGAAGGAAAGTGGGCTTTGAAAGCATAGCCAGACCAGGGTTCATATGTTGGTTTTAGTGCTATTAGTTGACAGACTTCCAATGAGTGATCTAAACTTGTTAAGCCTCAATTTATTCATGAACAAGATGAGGAAATTAATTATGCATTGCAGAATTGTGTGAGGACTAGAGATTATATATACATATACACTTTATATATACATACGCATATATATAATCTATGTTTGTGCATGTGTCTGTATAATGTATATATAAATACCTAACAAATGATCTTCCCCAAACTTGACCTTCGAGCACACCATAATGGTATTTGTGTGAAGTGCATCTGGGTGCTAACAGCTGAGTATAATCAGAAAGCATTTCTGTCCTTAAAGAGTTTTCAGTCCTAGAAAGATGCATAGTTTTATTTAGACTCTTGGTGTGATTAGTTCTGCCTTAGTAGAAACATGAGTGAAAGAAAACTCATAATTACAGATGTAGTTGGAATTAAAAAAAAATTCCAGACAAGTTAAGTCTCTAAGCAGATGGCAGGTTTTCCTTTTAATTCTGGTATATTCTAGTATTAGTGCTCCACCAAACGATAATCAGAGTCTCAACATTTCAAGAGAATGGTTAATTAGAAGTTCAAAATCAACTTTCAAAAAGCCATGTGTACAAGGTTGACCTGGCTCTGATACAAGCAAGGGTTGGCGGGGTTAATAGTGGGAAAATGTCTAACGCTGCTTTTCTTCAATGAAGGTCGGCCTGGCCCAGGGCTGCAACGTCAAGGCCTCTGTCTAAAGCCAAAAAATCTATGACAAATAGCAGCTCACACCTGACAACAGCCAGGGTTTTAAACTCAGCAGGGCAGGGATTTGAAATTCTGCCAATCCTTGCATTTTTTTGTGATTAGATGTATTTTGAAAGTTTACAAGGGACTCCAGAGTGGATTCATAGCTCCATGGCTCCCTGCAATTTGGCACTGCCCTTCTAGGACTGACTGTGGCTAAACCTCAATTAACCAGAATGTCCAAAACTCCAAATCTTCAGTTTAACTGATTTCCCCCCTAAACTTGTCACTTTGGGATGAAATAGAAAAAAGTGCATACAAAAAACTGCAAAAGGAATTAATTTCTTTGTGAGCTAGAATAACATAATGGCAAACACCACAGACTCCGGAGCTAGAATGCCTGGTTTATGAGCTTGCTTTTGTCCATTTAGTAACTATGTGTCCTTGCAAAGTATTTAACCTAGATGTACCTCAGTTTACTTGATTGTAAAAGGGGAATGAAAATAGTACCTACCTCATAGGGTTGTTAAGTAGATTAAATGACTTAACTTATATTAATAAGAGTGCTTAGAGCAGTGCCTGGCACACTGAAAACACTCAGTAATTTTTATTTTATTACTTGCTAACAGCTTACAGGGTTTGCATTGTGTAAATAATTTCATCCAATATGCCTCCATAACTTTACTGTGGAGAAAACTGATATTTAAGATGGGTTCCCCAAATTTTAAGCCTTTCAATCAGCAGTTTCTTTTTCTTAAGTCTAATATTCATCTTTCCTTGCAAACCTTTTCTTCCTCTACTGTTCCCCATCACAGGAGGTGACATCAGTACCTACTCTGTTGTCCAAGCCCGAAACTTAGAAACCATTAATCCTCTCCATGCCTATTAATTACATACCAAGCCAACTCTACTTCTGAATTAAACTGTTCACATTTGACAGTAAGTTCTGCTAAATCTCCTGTCCTTACGGCAGGCATAGTGATCTTCTGAAATGCAGGTTTGATCATGTTCCTTCCCTGCTTGAAATAAATCATTAAATCCTTATGAGTTAAAAGCCCATTTTCAACATCGTGCATATCTCTTGTTCTTGTCCCCTGGGTCTGAAGAGGATGGAGGTGGAGGAGAGAGGGAAAGACAGAGAGATAAGGAAAAAAGGTAGAAAATCAAAACAAGAAGGGACAAAAAGAGAGAAGAAAAACTGAGTGTGGGTTAGCATTTGGGTGTGGAGTCAAGAAGCTAGAGAGTTAGTGAAATGATTTATGCAGTGCTTGTTGCCATCTGGGGAAACAACCCTTTAATCTATGTGCATAGCCCCATGAGATCAAAATCTTGGACAGTTTCCTCACAACAAGAGATGTACACAAATTCCTTTCAGATTAGAAACAATCTGATTTTCTCCTGGATGGTCTGATGTAAATGCCCTTTCTCCTTGGGAAGGGGGTATGTAGAGGGTATTAAAGTAATGGAAGGAGATGGCTGAGAATGATATTTCACATAAAAGAAGAAAATGACTGCCATCTTTAGAGCAAGGTTTATCTTACTTTAATAGCTTTTTTTCATTAATTATTATCCAGATCTCTTAATTACCAAGAGAACTGGATAGCACCTTCTCTGATTATCCACTCTAATACAACATCAACAGTGTCTGTATTTTATTTTTACCAGCAGTTATCTCCATTGGAAATAGAGTGGAAATGAAATCAACAAAATTAACATTCCTTTGTTTGTTTCCAACATCAGTTGTTACTTCTAAGGGTAGTTCCTGGAACAGAGGATATATAGTAATAATAAGAGAAGCAGATTAAGGAAGAGGGGGAGAAGGAAAAGAATAACAACAAAAAGGAAGAGGAAAAGTCAGTCATTCACTGAATAACACATATAAAAACATAAGCAGAATTCTGACAAGGAGTTGGTGTCAACTATACTTGCCTCGGATCTCCCAGAGAAAATGTGATTTCATTTTTTTTTTTCTCTAGAATGGGTGAAAGGTGTGCTCTGCCCATTGTAGCTGCCTGAACCATGTGGATAACGGACTACCTCATAGTCAATTACATAGTTACATGGTGTATTCTCCTGCAATGAGATAATTGTATCCCTTTTCATATTGGTCTCAAAAGTTGGATAAATTCAGAAGACCATAAATGCAATTCTCATTGCCCTAAATAATAATGTGTGTCCTGTGTGTGGGCGAGTTTTAAAAAATACAGATAAATTTAGCCATAGTGACAAATTTTATATGCAGGAGGCATGGATGTAGATCCTCCACTGATATACAACAAGTTTGACAAAACATATGGTGACGTTGCAATTACTGTCCCTTCCTCATTCTGGCCTATGTCACCAGTTTTCTGTGGTTGGCCTAATAAGTAATTCTAAGAAGACCTCAATCTACTAAACAAGGGAAGAATTCCTAGAGTGGGAAAAAGATGAAAGTGGGGGTAAAGGGAAAAACTGCCTACTGTTCTTTTATGACTCCGCTTCTGGTCTGCCATCTTGTTGCCACAGTGGCACCACCTTAGAAAATCAGTGTGGTGATATGTCATGTCATTCCTCTGGAAATTCCTTAGGAAAGTTAAGTGGCTAGCTCATCGTCACATGGCTGGTGAGGATTATACTGAAATTCATATCATTTTAAAACCCTCCACACTAGTGTTTTTCAATTTATCAGCTGCAAACCACTGGAGGGTTGCAGCAAAATTTTAAAAGAATCCTCAAATCCTTGTGTACACATATATTTTCTTGATCCACAATTCAAAAGATACTATGATTATCGTTATTACCATGCAGGAGGTCTACAAAATTGGTTGACACTTAAAAGGAGTACTCTTCTTACTAAAAAATTTAAATAAATAAAAGGAAACCATGACTATATACTTGTGGTTTTCATATTTTGAGGTTTCATAGATCAATATCAACATCATTCATTATATGTTTTTCAAACTTAAAATTATAGTCTTTCAAACTAAATAAATTTAGTTTTGTGGAAAACTCACTTCATGGTTCTTCCCTTCAAAATCAGTGAAAATGTTATCACGGGCCAGGACTAGTGTAAAACATGACATTTGGGAATCTTGCTTCTCACCATACTATGTAGAAAAAGGTA
Source organism: Lipotes vexillifer (assembly GCF_000442215.2). NCBI lineage: Eukaryota > Metazoa > Chordata > Mammalia > Artiodactyla > Lipotidae > Lipotes > Lipotes vexillifer. The sequence continues at coordinate 175,159 of NW_006782803.1, read as the reverse complement.
AGAGTTCAACGGACTGTGAGTTGTTAGGATGGGTTTCAGGAAAGCCTTTATACATATGAGGGTCCTTTATCCTACTCTGGGCTGACTTTTACCTGGCATTGCTTGTTGGTGATTATAGCTGGCCAGTCAACTCTTAGAACGGCCATCTCCAAGCTTAGCGATGGAAATGGTAGCTCACAAGCAGTTCATGTTCTTTCTAACTTAGAAATGATTCATCACTGTGGGTTGTGAAAGAGAGTGAAGAAATGGGCTCTCATATAGATTTTTCCTGCACTTCTTAATCTCTTGTTCTGTATGACCTAACCAAGAAGTATAACCTTAGTTAAAAAGTCAATCTAGGCTAAGGAAAAAAGAGTGTGGCAAATACTGACATACTGGCTGATTCATTCATTCAACAGACATTTGCAGAGCACCTACAACATTCCAGAACTGTGCAGAGGACACAGCGATTAAAAACAAAGAACATCAGCAAAAACAATCTCTGCCATGAAAGCACCCAGGAAATGTACCTAATCTAGAATAGAGATGAATGGGGATTGATAGATGGCTTCCCAAAAGAGATAACATCTGAGCTAAGTCTTGAAAACTTAATAGGGATGAGGCAGAAGACTTTGTTAGCAGAGTGAACAGCATGTGCAAACATGACGCTTCTTGTCCATACCTCCCTTTTGTTATTTCAGAGACGGTTGATCTTTGTATACACCCACCATCTGAAGATGAAACCAGACCCTGACCTGTCAGGGGTGGGGGTCTTTACCTGTCAGGAGAAATAGGTGCCCTGCTGTTGCCTTGTAAGGCCTTTTCTTCTCAGCTAAGTAAGTAATATAAACAAGAACAGGACAACAGGGATGATCCTGCTGCAAAATACTCACATACATGTGGCCAGGCAAAGGGCCAATGCTAATCACAGCCTCCAGCACCTGCATACCCTCAGCTGTGGGGCTCAGTTCTCAAAGAAATACACATAAGGCCTGTCAGCACGTTGCCGTCTGCCTTGGGACAAGGATATCTAGGAACCTGCCTGAATGTTTCCCACATGCTACAAGGCCTGTTTTTCAACATTTACATACTTTTCTGATACAGTAGTCCCAAACCCTGGCACAAAAGAATCCTTCAGGACCTGGACTAGGGGGTGAGCTGAAATTCGAACACCTCCTTAAGTTGAAAGGAGGCACCTGGTTGACACTCAGAGACATGTGAAGAGAAGGTTCCTCTGTTAAAGGCTACCTTCAAGGCAGGCTTCATAAACAGGCAACCTGTGCAGTTGCAAAGGACCCCATGTTCAGAAGGGCTCTCAGGCTTGGTTCAATGCTCAGCTGACATCTTCTTGAAATTATTAATAATTTTTAACAGGGAAGCATTTACACATCTTCATTTTGCACTGGGATCCACAAAGTTTTAGTGAGTCCTGACTACCTTCCCTGCCAAAGGCAAAATGGGGAGCCTAATCAAGGGCCTGGAGCTCTACACGAGCATGTGAAATGGAAGTGTGTTATAAAACAGAGAAAAATAAAACTGAGAGTTCAATTTTATAGTTTTTAAGGAAATATAGCATTGTTTGTTAAGTCAGGTACCCACAATTTTGATTTTCCAAGCCATTATGAAGTTTGTTACTCTGAAATACCACTTTATTTTATTGCTTTGTAGACTTTATACAATCCCTTTCTGTTTCTTTAACCTGGAAGAGTAGCCCCAACTAAAAACAGAATCACCATATGACCCAGCAATCCTACTACTGGGCATATACCCTGAGAAAACCATAATTCAAAAACAGACATGTACCACCATGTTCATTGCAGCTCTGTTTACAATAGCCAGGACATGGAAGCAACCTAAATACCCACTGACGGATGCATGGATAAAGAAGATGTGGCACATATATACAATGAATATTACTCAGCCATAAAATGAAATGAAATTGAGTTATTTGTAGTGAGGTGGATGGACCTAGAGTCTGTCATACAGCGTGAAGTAAGTCAGAAAGAGAAAAACAAATACCTTATGCTAACACATATATATGGAGTATATACAAAACAAAAAAAAATAGTTCTTAAGACGCTAGGGGCAGGACAGGAATAAAGACGCAGACGTAGAGAATGGACTTGAGTACCCGGGGAAGGGGAAGGGGAAACTGGGATGAAGTAAGAGAGTGGCACTGACATATAGACACTACCAAATGGAAAATCGATAGCTAGTGGGAAGCAGCCACTTAGCAAACAGGGAGATCAGCTCCATGTTTTGTGACCACTTAGAGGGGTGGGATAAGGAGGGTGGGAGGGAGGAGATATGGGGATATATGTATATGTATGGCTGATTAACTCTGTTATAAAGCAGAAACTAACACATCATTGTAGAGCAGTTATACTCCAATAAAGATGTTTTTTTTTTAAAAAAAGAGTAGCCCCGAAGACACGCAATTCAGAGAAACACATAAAAATGTACCACACAGTGGTCAAAGCCACAGTACTGAAGCACTTTCTCTGTACAAATTTTCACCCTATGTCCCAACTGGTGAGAGGTCACTGTTATCTTGTGTTTATCTTCCCTTTTACAACCTCAACCCACCATTCAGTTCCTTCTCAACCACAACTTGAGTTCTCCTTGTGGTGATGCTACTCTCAGTCTTTTTTGGTAAATATTTTTTTGCATCACCAGCACCTTGATTTTCATCAGGACTGGCTACATAATTAGCAAGGCTCAGTGCAAAATGAAATGTGGGCTCCCTGTCACAAAATACAAATTAGTGGGCTTCCCTGGTGGCGCAGTGCTTGAGAGTCCGCCTGCCGATGCAGGAGACGCGGGTTCGTGCCCCGTTTCGGGAAGATCCCACATGCCGTGGAGCGGCTGGGCCCGTGAGCCATGGCCGCTGAGCCTGTGCGTCCGGAGCCTGTGCTCCGCAAATGGGAGAGGCCACAACAGTGAGAGGCCCGCATAACGCAAGGAAAAAAAAAAAAAAATACAAATTAGTGAGAATTTTAAGGCAGCAAGAGTAACAGCATTAAACCATGCTTCAGGCCCTTCTAAGTGTGGGGCCTGTGTGACTACACTGGTTAAAAGCCCATGAAGCCAGCCCTGCTTCTCCCCGGCCAGAATTGGGTCAAGTACCCACTCCTTAACTAATCACTGGTAAGTGGGTTGACAAGTTTAGCCTTGGACTAAGAACAGCTCCTTTGGAGCTGGGCATAAGTTCATCTTCCCCTGATCTGTACTGTATCTGGTGGCAAGGATCATGTGTGAAACCAGGCTTCTTCTGAGTAGACATGAGGAACACATAGTTACTGAGTAGCCAACAACAGTACCCACTATACCATATACTGTATCCATGGCTCAGAAGGAGGCATTCTTCTTCAGAAGCTCTCTTTGATGCAAGTTTTAGTTCCCTAGGGCCTTGAAGAGTTATTCGAATCAATCCTGCTCAAATCTTCCAACTCTCAATTCCCAGGTTTCCATGCACTTCAAACCTCGTCCCTGGTACCAACCCTGCCTGCCGGTACAAGACGGGGGGGAGAAGACACGGTTCCATCCTCTTGATGATTATCATATAATTAAGGAACCATGACCGAAAGACCATAAAACATACAAAAACTCAAATACTAGAAAAATTTTAAATAAAAATACCACTTCAAATCTACACGTTACTGCAGAGACTTTACAGAAGTACTGGATTAACAAATTCTGGGTGGAATCTTCAATATGAGTTTAGGAGGAAATAGATTTTTTTAAATTAATTTATTTTATCTTTGGCTGCATTGGGTCTTCGCTGCTGCATGCAGGCTTTCTTTAGTTGCGGTGAGCGGGGGCTACTCTTTGTTGTGGTGTGCGGGCTTCTCATGGCGGTGGCTTCTCTTGTTGCGAGCACAGGCTCTAGGTGCGAGGGCTTCAGCAGTTGTGGCTCACAGGCTTCAATGGTTGTGGTGTGCAGGCTCTACAGTGCAGGCTCAGTAGTTGCGGCACACGGGCTTAGTTGCTCCGTGGCATGTGGGATCTTCCCAGACCAGGGCTCGAACCCATGTCCCCTGCCTTGGCAGGTGGATTCTCAACCATTGCACCACAAGGGAAGCCCCAGAAATAGATTTTTAAATGGGGGAAATGGTCAGTGTTGGGTGTTTGAAATGCATTTTGGAACAAAGACAGAGATTCACAATCCACAGGGGCAGAATTCTTATACAGCCAATTTTGATAGTTCAGTGAATCCTTTTCAAGAGTCAAACAGGTTTGTTTGGCTAAAGTAGACTGTACAAGTCACTCAAAAATGTCAGTGGTGAAAGGAAAACCATCATGCAGTGGAAAGTCATTACTGGCAAGTTAGATCCAATGCAACAGACAACAGCATGGTTTCTAAAGACATATATAAACCATGAATTTTTACACCTATGTGAAAATTGAGTCTTTTGCTTCTGTTATTTCCTTCAGAACATTCACTCTTTCTTCATCTGGCCAAAATCCTGTTCAGACTGGGACAAACTGGGACCTGGGACCCTTTGCTGCACTGCTGTAATGCACCTGGACACATCTCTCTTCAAGCAACAAAATACAAAGAAACTATATGGGACTAAAAATAACTGCGTGCATGCCCAGTTGGGGCAATTCTGGACGAAAGATACAAAGGAACCAAAAAACCAAAGAGCCACTTTTGAAGAGCCTGGAGCAAAAGCAGGGGGTCAGCAGCAAAAGCAGGGTACTGCGCATGCTCCCTGCACACAACACCACCTAAGGGGTGGGCAAAACACCTAAGCCATCCCTCTGGCCCGACCCCTGGACACACTCCTATCCTCAACCTCATATAAAGAGCAAGCTTACCCCCCCTCCTCGGCGAGCAAGAAAACAAAGGAATCTGTTGTTTGTTTTTGCTCTGGGCTGCTGCAGCAGGGGCCCCAATAAAGCCTAGCCTGAATTTCTTGTCTGGCCTCTGATCAATTTCTATTGATTAAGGAGGCCAAGAACCCTGGTCAGTAACAAGACCTTAAGACCAAGGTCAGGCCCTATCACCGCCAAGGAGCCTTCCTCAAACCTTCGGTGAACCTTCCTCACTTTGCAGTACTTCTCCTTCTGGCTGCGAGGGACTTAAGAAAATGACTGTTTCTTGTCCATGATCTCAGTGCATGTTGTGACCTCTATTGAAATGATCTATTTTAGTGCCTCTCACTCACTGGACTGTAAACTCCCTAATGCTAGAAACTGCCTTATTTCTCTTCTGTGCCTTGCCTTGATAAGTGCTCAAGTTATCATGTATCAACATGTAATGAGTATTTAAGAATGCTTATTGAAAGTGATGTGATCATAATATACATAGGAATAATAATTTTTCATAGTCTGTGTGTATAATGGAAAAACAATACTCAGAAAAAAAAAAGAATTGTATGTGTAAAAAGTAGATATTTTTTATGCTGCTGGTCACCTTAATGAAGTATTAGATTAGATTGCATAAGCACCAGATGAACGGGTAACATAGAACCCCAGTCACAACCATATCTCCAAATTACTACTGAGCAAGCAAAGACAAGGACTCAGAGATAGATGGAAGGTGGCTTCTCCAGTGGTGTTAAAAAATGCTTCTACAAAAGAGTAGCAAAGCTAAGGGTTTTCTGATCCTCCTTCACACTTAATTTTGCCATTTGGTTTTCCCATTCATGCTGACTTTCATGTCAATTTGTGCTTGCTTTAGTATGTGTGCTCCTTCACACTTAATTTTGCCATTTGGTTTTCCCATTCATGCTGACTTTCATGTCAATTTGTGCTTGCTTTCAGTATGTGTGTGTGTGTGTGTGTGTGTGTGTGTGTGTGTGTGTGTGTGTGTGCGCGCGCACACACACTCATGCATGTTATCACCTAAAAAAGAATAATTCCTGAGAAAGTAACAGTGATGTGAAAGGAGCTGGGATAGTAAAAAAGTCTCTGACTTTTCCTTTTTGTTCAGTTGGATTTTCTAGTAGGCTTTCTCGTGAACTTTTCCCTCTATTGACAAACTTAAAACCAGTAAATGACTGGTGAATTCCAACATCACTAGGAGATAACTTACCTCAGTTAAGACTGGACAATATAATCCCAATTTCTATGTTAATTTCATAGCTCTGAGTAGATACTTAGTGGCAGTAATGGAAAAAAATCCAAACACATTTGGAAAATATGAGAAAAACAAGGTTCTAAATCTAGAGTCTCTGAATTTCGTTATCAGTGTGAGATAAGATTGCCACATTAACAGCAAGGCAACAACACATTTAGGTATGAATACGTTAATATGTGGAAATTATAATTACTTTAAATATATTCCTTATATTTGAGAAGCTCAAATATATTTTTCATGTGCTCTAATTCTCAATATAAGCTTAATTAGTACCTTATTAGAAATATTAAAAAAAAATTTAAAGACATACTTTGAATTTCAATGATCTTCTGTAAAGAAATAACAGCATTCATATTCGGAGTTTGTTGGAGAATATCTTCTGCAAGTGGCTCCAGCTGCAAGAATGGTAAATAATGATATGAACATTATGACTTTATAGTAAGTTTCACAGAAGCAAACCAAATTGAAACAACCTAAAAAAAAAGCCTGCTCCAAGAACTACTTAACATTTTGCTGATACCAGTTCCAAAAGTGTAGCCAGTTTTATTTTCTGTTTTGCAGCAATGTAATTGAATTCCAAGGGGATTTTCTACTGGTCACAAAACTAATCTGTGAAGTCCCTGAAGCAGGTGCATGTCTGTGTATTATTCATTAAAAATCCGAGTTATTTGTGTAATTTTTGTAGGTTCCTGACAAACCAAATTCCATCATGTCTGTATATGCAGCTGGGCCCTGCAAACGAAACCTCAGGGAAGTTGAAGTAGACAGAAGGTGGGCAGTCTATTATCCATACTTTTGTGGTGTTTTTACACCTAACTACCTTACACTTTTGGACACTTCACAGCAGAACGCCACGAGACATAGCTGCTCTTATTCAACTGCTATTGAATAAGTAGTAGAGAAAATGCTCAAATAAAACCAAAAGTAAAATAACTGTACATTTTCATTTAACTTCCACTGTATTCACATCTATGCAGATAGCCATGTGGAAGCACAGGACAAATTCCTGTCTTGCAAATCTATCCTGATCTTTTGGAATTACACTGATTTTTCATGGGGAAGCTCAGCAAACATTGTTTTGCAAGAAATGAAGAAGAGCTTTAAATAATTTATGGAGTGTTCTGGCAGAACTAAATCTGATGATGCATCCCTGGGAATACCTTGGTGATGTGGCTTCGTGTGGAGCAGGACAAACTGCATAGCAGAGCACTTGCAAACAAAATAGCTGTCCAGCTATTGTGACTGAGAAAGCAAGGAAAGTAATAGTAAAAAGGGATTAACAACAACAACAAAGTTTTCTTAGAAAATTTAAAGTTAGTAGTCTCAAATAGGCCAAACTATTATATGGCAAGAACAGGAAACGATGTCACTAGACACTGTGCTAAAACATGAACCCATCTATGTCTCTTCATCTGTAGAAAAAAACTAAAAATCTCAAGGATTCCAAGTTTCCACAGCATGTGTGAGTGAATCTTCCCCCCAGGGTCTCTCTGAATTGATTATTCTATACTTTAATCATGGAATCTAAAACAATAGCACCTTTCTTCCAGATGCCATAGGATAGCAGACTAGCTCAGGGATATTTATACATGGGTAAATTCACTAAATATAACTCTCCAGAGTGTTTTTCTTAGCTGCCAAAGAAAAACATTTAAAACATCAAAAGGTTTACTTGCAGTAGTTTGGCGAGAGGAAAAAAAAAACCCACAGTGTGAGTGAAAGGTTCTGCAATCTTAAACTCTTAAAATTTGTTAAAAATCATTTTTAAAAAATCTGGTATTTCAGATAGTATCTTCAAAAATATGTTATCCTAGTAACACCCTCTTAACTCAGAGGAATTGCTGAATCATAAATGGAAGGTTACTTGGAAAACTCTTACTCAAGAATTAGACAGGGCTGAGCTACCTTGCTCATAAATAATCTTTCCTTTCACTTCTCTCTCAGGGCTTAGAGAAAAATTTTAATAGAAATCAGGTAGACTTTATTAACAAAATGTTCTGAAATATCACTCTATGTTCGAATACTTAAGAATAAAAGCACAACATAGTATGAGCATATTTAGTTCTTAAACAAGCTTTCCTGAGACTTCAGGGTAAAATGCTGACAAACGGAAAGGTGCTAGCTACTGGAAAGAAAGCTACAGGCACATCATTAATGTAAAAACCTCACTTCTGGAACGCTCTCACATTAGGTCTGTGGGCTATTTTTAGGACCTGGGTTATGTAGAAAGTAAACTTGATGCAGGGTGTTGAGAGTAAAAATATAAACAACCCTAAACCTCCAATTTGGAATTGTCAGTTAGATACGATAAAGTTGTGTGTACTTATGAAAGCAACCTAGAGAATTAAGGCAATTACATTGATAATTTAAGCCTCCCAAATAATTTCCCTGCATATTTTAGGTGAATGTCATTTAAAGGATTTAACCTTCAGTAAATTGCCCCAATTTGTTTCATTTTGAGTGTATACACACAGACAGAGCTGAATTCAGAAAGTTCTCAATGTAGGTTCTTTATTTTTTCTCTAGTAGCTCTGCTGAGAAGGTAATGGGTAATACTCTCAGTTGGCAAGAAGGCAAGCAGCATTTAGTCTGTTTTCATAATATTAAAACCTTGTATAGAGGGACCACAGAATTGAGTTGTCTTCTAAACGAGTTTGTTGATTTAATCATTCACAGTTATAAGCACTAAAAACATCTGACTGAAGCATCTATTTAATAAATATTTATGAGTATTGGTCATTATTAATAAAATCTAATAACTAACTGTAATAAAGTAATATTAAACAAATAGTCATATTTTATAACTTTGGAGCAAAAAATAAGAATATACAGTAAAGCTGTGTTATATATCTAGTTTGGCCGATAAGATGTAGCAAAAACACTGGCAATAAGGCTAATCAATGTTAGTAAGAGTTATTAAAAGATAAATAAGGAAATAATTTATGCAAACCAGAGAACGTCTGCATGCAAAAGTTATACTAAGATCAAACAGATGCAGATGTAGGAAATATCACACGCCCAACACACCGTCTTTGTTGCACAATTCCATCAAGTAATAATAGAGTTATAAGATACACTAGATGATTTTAACACAACTTCTTGACATTTGAAGCTCTCATCTAGGTTTCCTATATCTAAAGCTTAAATGCAATCATTACTTACTCCAATTCTTTGTATAAATTTTCAGACTCAGTATAGGGATATTTATTTTTCTACATCTTTTACAGAAAGTTGCAATACCCTATTGATACAATTCAGATGTTTGTTAAAGTGCATATACCATGTAATTTCTAAGTACTACAGCTATTTTAAAACACCATAAAAGTTGGGGCCATTATCATGTTGTGAATAAATAATTTTCAGATTCTTTAGAATCAGATCATTTAAATCATCAAAAATCACTTTAGTTGGCTAAGATGCACTTATGGAAAAAGGCAAGGGTATCCTTGGAGAAGCTCGAGTAGAAGTTTTAAAACTCACTTTGTACTTATGGGACATGAAAATCATCTCTATTATTTTCATGATTGAGAAAAGAACAGAAAAAAAAAAAAGCTAAACAGATTTTGCAAAATATAACAGATACAAGAGGACAGATGCACACATCAACCAAGCAAAGGATCTACTAATACTCTTAGCTTTTATATTATGTTTCCCAAATATGCCAAGTATACATGGCATACTCTTATACCTTTATTTATTCTGTTCCCTTTGAATTGTATTTTCCCTATCCTTCTTTGAATTGGTGAAACCTTACTAAATCATTCAAGGACTAACACAAACACTTCCCGCTCTGAAATCTTTTCTAAAATCCTCTGATAGAGCAAACTGCTTCCACTCATTGTCTCCTTTCCACACAAATTCTCTTGTTTATTACTCTACACATTATACTGTAGTCAGCCATGTGTGTCATTCTCTATTTTGTTATGAGCAATTTAAAGGCAAAGATAGAGCCTGGTATATAATAGGCATTTAAAAAAATGTTGAATGAATGGAGGAATGATTAATTGAAAGAAAACATGGGGAGATAGGCTTTATTTGGCTCGCCATAGCTAACAGACCTACATGGAATATGTTCTTCCACTTGGCTGTCTGCCATAATCAGGGCATGTTTTTAGACTAAAAGAATTGGGAAAACAACAGAGATAATTCATTTTTAAATCAAAATAATTGATTTTTAATTGATGTTTTAATTGATTTTTAAATTAACCATCCATTTTGTTAAACTAATTTATTAATTCCAATGATGTATAAACAAATAATTTTGTATAGACTTTATACAATCATATCTTCTGTGAACAACGAGAGATTTCGTTATTCCACTCCAATCTTTATATTTTTAAATTTCTTTTTCTTACCCTATTGCACTGTCTAGGACCACCAGTGTAATGTTAAAATGAAGCACTAAGAGTGAATCTTTGTCATGTTTTTTATTTCAAAGAAAAATTCTCATGTTTCACTTTTAAATCTGATGCATACTATAGGATGTCTGTAGATATCCTTTATCAAGCTAATAAGTTATTCCCAGTTTATCAAAAGTAGTTCATAATTGAGTGTCTAATTTATCAACAAATGTTTAAACATCTATTGAAATGGTTATATTTCTTCTTCATTCTCTTAATGTGGTGAATTATAACAACTTATTTTGGGATGTTAATATCCTACATTCTTGGCCTAAACACAATTATATTATGGGTTTTTAAGATAATGATGAACTGCTAATGTTTTGTTTAGGGTTTTAACTGCTATACTTATGAGCAGGATTTTCCTGTAATATTCTTTTCTTATAATGTTCTTTTGAGCTTGGGAGTCAACAGTATACTAGCCTCAAAAATCAGTTATGAAGTGTTCTCTTCCCATCTTCCCCTTTACTCTAAAACAGTATAAATTATTAGCAGAATTCACTGCTGAAGCTATATGGGCCTGGTGTTTTCTGTTGGTATATCTGGTATTGAAGATTCAATTTTGTTAATTATGGTAGCATTCAAATTTTCTGTCTTTTTGATTCAGTTTATTTTTACAAGAATTTTCCATTTCAAATAAAATTTCAATAATTTTCTTTTACATGAAGTTTTTTTAATATTCTCTTTTTTTTTTTTTTTTTTCTTGCGTTATGCGGGCCTCTCACTGTTGTGGCCTCTCCCATTTGTGGAGCACAGGCTCCGGACGCGCAGGCTCAGTGGCCATGGCTCACGGGCCCAGCCGCTCCGCGGCATGTGGGATCTTCCCGAAACGGGGCACGAACCCGTGTCTCCTGCATCGGCAGGCGGACTCTCAAGCACTGCGCCACCAGGGAAGCCCTAATATTCTCTTGTAATCATTTTAATACATTAAAATCTGTGGTAAAGTCTTTTTTATCATTCAGAGTGCTGGTAATGTAGGACTTTTCTTTCAATCAGTCTTTCTAGAGTGCTATCAACTTTGTTAATTATTTCAAAGAACTAAAATTTGACATTTTAATTCTTATATACTGTATGCTTATTTTTATTTCATTTATTTTTATTTCTTTATATTTAAGTCACTCACTTCATGTTTAATTTGTTGCTTTGATTTCCTAATTTCTTGAGTTGTGTGTTTCTATCTGTAATTTAAAACTTTCTTCTATTCTAGTATATAGATTTAAAGCTTTACATGTGTTTCCAAATTCAGCTTATACATATTACACTTTTTTTGATATTTCATATTTTCATAATTATTCAGCTCAAAATACTAAATTTACTGTGATTTCTTTGACACATAAGAGATTGTATTTTGAAATCTCCAAATATATGAGATTTTCCAATTATCTTTTTATTTCAAATTATACAACCACTTTTTTAAAGTTTTGTTTTATACTTCATCTTTTTATTTTACATCATTGGTATTTTGTTTTATTTTTTAATTTAATTTTATTGTAGTAAGAACACTGAACATGAGCTCTAACTACTTAAACAGATTTTTTAAGTGTATATACACTATTAATGACTATAGGTACAATGTTATAGAGCAGTTCTCTAGAGCTTATTCATCTTGCTTGACTGAAACACTATGTCCATTGATTAGTAACTCCCCAATTCTCCCTCTCCTCATCTGCTGACAACCACCATTCCACTCTTTGATTCGATGAATTTGATTACTTTATATACCTTATATAAGTGGAATCATACAGTATTTGTCTTTCTGCAACTGGATTATTTCACTTAGCACAATGTCTTCAAGGTTTATCCAAGTTGTTGCATATTGCAGAATTTCCTTCCTTTTAAAGACTGAATACTATTCCATTGTATGTATATACCATTTTCTTATCCATTCATTTGTCAATGAACCTTTAGCTGGTGTCCACGTCTTGGCTATGGTGAATAGGGCTGCAGTATTCATAGTGCTAATATCTCTTTGAGATCCTGATTTTGATTCTTTTGGATAAATACCCAAAAGTGGGACTGCTGGATCACATGGTAGTTCTATATTTAATTTTTTGAGAGCCCTCTATACTGTTTTACATAGCAGTTGCACCATTTTGTATCCCCACCAACAGAATGCAAGCATTCTAATTTTCTCCATGTCCTTGCCAATACTTTGTTGTCTTTGGGTTTTTTTTTTTTCTTTTTTTAAATAATCGTCATCCTGATATTCTGACAGATGTGAAGTGATATCTCATTGTGGTTTTGATTTACATTTCCCTGATGATTAGTGATGCTAAGCATTTCTCATATACCTGTTGGCCATTTGTATGTCTTCTTTGGAGAAATGTCTATTTAAGTCCTTAGCCCATTTTAAAATCAGGTTTACTATATTTTACTACTGAGCTGTTAAGAGTTCCTTATATATTTTGGAGATGAACACCTTATCAGATATATGGTTTGGACATATTATCTCCCATTCCAAAGATTGCCTTCTTACTCTGTTGAATGTCTTCTTTGTTGTTCAGAAGCTTTTCAGTTTGACGTCGTCCCACTAGTTTATTCTGTTTTGTTGCCAATGCTTTTGGTGTCATATCCATGAAATCAATGCTGAGACCAAAGTCATAAAAGTTTACCCTTATTTTTTTTTTTTTAAGGATTTTTATAGTTTGAGGTCTTATGTTAAAGTATTTAACTACTTACCCATTTATTTTTGTGCATGGTATAAGGGTACAGTTTCATTCTTTTACAAGTGGATATCTAGTTTTCCCGATACTATTTGTTCAAGAGATTATCCCTTCTCTATTTTGTATTCTTAGCACTCTTTTGAAGATCAGTTGACCATATATGTGTGGATTTATTTCTGTACTTTCTATTCTGTTCCCTTGGTCTGTATGTCTGTTTTAATGGCAGTACCCTACTGTTTTGATTACTGTAGCTTTGTGATATATTTTGAAATCAGGACATATGATGCTTCCAACTTCGTTCTTCTTTCTCAATATTGCTTTTTTATTTGTGGTCCTTTGTGATTCCATATGAATTTTAGAATTTTTTTTTCTGTTTCTGTAAAAAATGCTACAGTATTGGGATTTTGATAGGAATTGTAATTGAATCTCTTGATTACTTTGGGTAGTAAGGGCATTTTTACAATATTAAGTCTTCCAATCCATGAACATGGGATATCTTTCCATTTGTTATATAATATAGATTCTAGTTTAGTTTCACTATGATGAGAGATTATACTCTGTTTGAAATCCATTAGCTGAAACTTACTGAAACTTGCTTTATACCCCCAAATATGGCCTATTTTTGAAAACTTTACATGTGTCCTTGAAAAGAAGGATATTCTGCAGTTACTGGGTAAAGCCTATTATTTATTTCAATTAGAGCAGGTTTATTAAGGTGTTTAAGTCTTATACATACCCCCCTTTTTTACTGTCTTCTTTCTCTATCAGCTGCTGAAAGAGGTGTCTTAAAGTCTGTCACTATGATTGTGGTATTAACTATTTTTTTCATTTGTTTCATTCAACTTTTGCTTGATATATTTTGAAGCTGTGTTATTAAAACACAATTTTAAGTTGTTTTATCCTACCAGTTAATAGAATATTTTACCACTATGAAGCATCTCTAACTCTAGTTCTTTTTTGTCTTAACATCCACTTAAGTGATACTGATAGAGCCATGTAAGCTTTCATTCAGTAAGTTAATGTAGTTTAATTTTTCTTCATTAAAATTTTTTTAAAATTAATTAATTATTTATTTATTTTATCTTTGGCTGCATTGGGTCGTCATTGCTGTGCATGGGCTTTCTCTAGTTGCGGCAAGCAGGGGCTACTCTTCGTTGTGGTGCGTGGGCTTCTCACTGCAGGGGCTTCTCTTGTTATGGAGCATCGGCTCTAGGCACGTGGGCTTCAGTAGTTGTGGCGCATGGGCTTAGCTGCTCCACGGCATGTGGTATCCTCCCAGGGCATGTGGGATCCTCCCGGACCAGGGATTGAACTTGTATCCCCTGCATTGGTAGGTGGATTCTTAAGCACTGTGCCACCAGGGAAGTCCCTTTTCTTCATTTTTTATATTCAAACTTTATCACTATAGCACAGAAAGTGTCCCTTTAAACAGCACTTTTTATTACTATGTGATAATCTTTGCTTTTATTGGTGAACTAAATCCATTTATATGTGTCTTGTGAAATTGCACAAGGTGATTCTAAAATTGTATATGAAAACACAAAGGGGACAAATGTAACCAAGACTGTCTGGAAGAAAATCAAACTGGGAGATTTGTTTTACTAGATATCAAGATTGCTTATAACACTATGTAAGTGAAAACAGTCTGATAATGTCTCAAGGATAGATAATGAGACCTGCAGAAAAGACTAGAGTCTCCATGTATATATGGATAAAGATACCACTGCTGAGCCATAAGGAATGAATGGCCTTTTCAATAAATGGTACTTGATCAACTATATATCCACATTAAAAAAATCTTGACTTCTAAATTATGCCATATACATATGCAATTCCTGAAGAACTGCACATCTGAATGTTCAAGTCAAAAATGTTTAAGAAGAGAATAAAGAGAATAGTTTCATGATTTTAGGTATACAGAAAGAATATTTAAACAGAATACAAAAAGAACTAATCCCAAAGGAAATGATTGATAAATTACTACATTAAAAATTATTTTTATTTATCAAAGGACATGATTAAGAGGGTAAAATGACAGACAAGGTATTTCAACATATGAAACCAACAACAGAATCTATAAAGAACTGCTCAGGGCTTCCCTGGTGGCGCAGTGGTTAAGAATCTGTTTGCCAATGCAGGGGACAAGGGTTCAAGCCCTGGTCCGGGAAGATCCCACATGCTGCGGAGCAACTAAGCCCGTGCACCACAACTACTGAGCCTGCGCTCTGGAGCCCGTGAGCCACAACTACTGAGCCCACATGCCACAACTACTGAAGCTCACGTGCCTAGAGCACATGCTCTGCAACAAGAGAAGCCACTGCAATAAGAAGACCGTGCACCGCAACGAAGAGTAGCCCCCGCACTCCACAACTAAAGAAAGACTGCGCAGCTACGAAGACCCAGCACAGCCAAAAATAAATAAATATAATAAATAAATTTATTTAAAAAAAGAGAACTGCTCAAATAAGTAAGAAAATGTCCATCTGAAAGTAAACAAAAACTTGAATAGGTGCTTCAAAAATGGTATGTACAATAATAAATAGATGAAGAGCTGTTTTAGTTAATTAGTATTCTGGAAGAGCAAAGCCATGGTAATATATATACTACTACACACACAACAAAAATGTCTAAAATTTTAAAAGACTGCTAATACCAAGGTTTGGAAGAACACAGAACAATGGAACTAGTCATATGCTGCTGATAGAGTATGAATTGTGACAACCCCTATGGAAAGCAGTGGTATTATCTACAAAGATTAAATGCATGCATACCCCATGACCCAGCAATACTACTTTTAGATATATACTCAACAGAAATGTGTGTACAAATGTACCAAAAAACATTTATAAAATGTCTATCACAGTACTGTTCACAACAGCCCCCAAACTAGAAAAATTCCCTCTACTCATTAAAAGTAGAATAGATAAATAAACCATGACATTGTCCTGGAAAGTCTTTTTATGGAATCTAATACTATATAATGATGAAAATGAATAAACTATAGCTTATTGCACAAGTATGGATGAATCTCACAATGTTGAACAAAAGAAGTTATATATATATATATATAATCATATATATGTGCATATATATATATGATTTCATGTATACAACACTCAAAAACAGATAAATTAAAATCTTATGTTAGGGCTTCCCTGGTGGCGCAGTGGTTGAGAGTCCGCCTGCTGATGCAGGGCACACGGGTTCGTGCCCCGGTCCGGGAAGATCCCACATGCCGCGGAGCGGCTGGGCCCGTGAGCCATGGCCGCTGAGCCTGCGCGTCCGGAGCCTGTGCTCCGCAACGGGAGAGGCCACAACAGTGAGAGGCCCGCGTACCGCAAAAAAAAAAAAAAAATCTTATGTTAGAAACCAGAAAATTGGTTACTTTCAGAAAAAAGAAAGGAAGTACTGATTGGGAAAGTGTGTATGTGATCTACTGAGGTGCTGACATTATTCTGTTTATTGACCTGGTTGACAGTTATATATGTGTTCTATTTTTTGTGATATTTCATTGCATTGTACATTCATGTCTAATGCAGTTTTCTATATGAATATTATATCTTATCATTAAAAGCAGTTTAAAAAGAGAATATGTTTTATGACATAAGGGAATAGGGAAACTAAGTCTGGTTCTTGAGTCCATGCTTCTTCTACTATATTATGGTGCATCTAAGAAAAAAAGTGAGATTATAGGTTTTGCAGCAAGAACAAGTTACATTCTTAGATACAAAGGCCACAAATTCACTTATAAAGGGAACTGAAAGTCCCCTATAACATGCAAAGCAACTCATAAAAAAAAATGCAGAAAAGGTTCAGTTGTCAGGGTCAAAGATCTTGTGGAACACTGGAAGAATATGATGATCAAGACCAAGAGGATAAGGGAAGCAGAGTGCCATGAAGACCTGACTCTCCATGCTGATGAACTATTCTGGATTCCCTAGTGAGGAGGGATTGGTGGTTAAAACTCAGCTCTCATTGAAATAATTATCTTAGAGATGCCTGCAATTAGTTGTATATGTTTAATTTGATTGCTTAAGTAAACGTGGATATAATTTTATCCATATTGTGATTCATGAGTCATTCTCAAAACAACCCCTTTTACTCATTTGGAGTCATTAAAATTCTTGACCAAATAGATGGGAAACAAAAGTAAATCAGAATAGATTCTACTGATAATCAAGTTACTATACTGACACACTATTGCAATTGTTCAGACTGAGTCTGCCTGCAACCTACCTTCATATAGACAATGGTGATATCACACAGCAATAAAGGTACATCTCTGGCCAAGAGAAGTGATATAAACCTAACAAGTCTTATGAGACTATCAGGAGGACCAAGAGGCAAAGGGTACAGTCATGGCCATTCAGCTCACAGGAGATACTGAAGGAATTCCCTTAATAAAATATGAGGGACAGTGGGGCTAGACTCTGAGATTATTACATGGTTATTATTCTATTAGTTGAGTTTTATCCAAAACTACCCCAACTTAGATAAATGTAGGTTATACAATATATTGGCCAATGAATGGAAGGAGGAAGACTATGAGGAAGTGCCTCTATCCACTATCATATCCAAATAGTATATCACAGTTTCCATGGTACTTAACTATGGAAAGTGTGGACATAATGGCATATTTAAGTATCTATGGCAATAACTAGCTAAATAATTAAAAATGAACTTAAAGGTAAAAAGAAGGAGGCATAGTGGTCTATTAGAAAGAGGATAATGAATACAATTAGTTGGATAATTCACACTCTCGATATTTTGTTTAAACATTGAGGTAAGAGTGTAAATATGCAATATAATGAGAAAATATTCCAAATCACACAGTTGAGTTAGGAAAATACTATATATATTAAAAGGTGCATGTTAAACTGAAGTTTCAATAACATTTAAGAGATGTGCGGTCAGTGCTTTATGTGTAATTTCCTAATGTAATGTCCATAGTCTAGACATCAATTGTTATAAAAAAAAAAAGGCTTAATTCATCCTATAAGCAAAAAATCTTGTTTCCTTGTCCCTGTTTTTCAAATAAGTTTAAATCTGATAATTATACTTTGTAACTCCTCATGTTTCACTGTCTTTTATTCTTGTTTGTCTTACCCTCTTTTGCTCTTTTTTCTCTATTTCAATCTGCTGATGTGCATGTTTTAAACTGTTTTTCCTTAATTTTTTTGTTACGTAAAGAGATTTTTACTATACTGTGTTTGACTTTTCTGCTAAGACCTGTTTCATATCATGCAGCAGTGGTACAGTGGTAAATGTTTGCTGACTGTCAAAAAAAATAGTTGTAATTTGTAGCATTTGCTGATTTCCATGGTGTAAATACTCCCACCATAGCCTATTTCAAGCTAACAATGTGATATCACTGAACTCAGATTTGAGCAGAGATACACACACTTAGCACTCACAAGCCATTAAGAGACAGCTCTAACATATCACTAATAGGCTATTATTTTGTTTGTTGATAATCTGGGGGAAATTGTTCCTAACAATTATTTCCTTAATAAACTTTTGTTTTCTTGCATGAGATTGCCTTATTCAAAACGCATACACTGTTTTGTTGTTATTTTACCACAAAGGATGGGACTCATTTGTTCAAGTCTTCCATATTGTCCACAGGAATTCTAATTCCTTACAGTATTCCATTCCACTGATCCAATCTCATTATTCACTTTTATTCCACTCAAAGTATCCTCTCCTCTGCCACAAACAAACAAGCCCAAAAAAGAGTCATCCACAATTCCAAGAAGTCTTAATGTCTTTATCTATGTTATCTCCACTACAAGAGAGAAATTCTTTGCTTTGATTTCAGCTTGTCAAATTATCATTTTTATTCAAGATCAAAGTTAAAAGTTACTTCCTCTATTAAAATATTCCTCCATCCTTATAGTTAAAAATAATGGGTCCTACATTACACTCCCAAAGTACTTTGTTTATATTTCTTTTACTTTTACTTGTATCAGAACTTACGGGTATAAAATTGATGTCCAATAAAAGACTACTGAATGAATAGACAGACAAATGAACATCATAACATGTTTACTTCACCACTGAAAAGAAATGCTTTCTCTCTTTTATTGGTAAGCAGAACCCTAAGAAGTGTCCAGGTTCCCAGCCCACATTCCTTTTAACACCTTCTAAAAAGCCTAAAAGACAATCAGTACAGAAGATCTGCATGACGGAGTTTTGAGTTATCCAGATATCTTCTAGTTTATTTGGCATTTGCTAAAACAGATAAACAGAAAACACCACAATCACTTTGGCTCTACTTCTCATAAGCTTTTAAGAAATGCAAATTCATAGGCTATATCTATCAGTACAACAGAGAATATCTTCAAATAATATTTTCCAAAACATTTTAACTGTTTAGATTATCCATACACTTGTTCAGAGTGCAGATAGGTTTCAAAGTCTAAGAAAAGACCAAGAAAAACATTATTCTGGATTATCACACATTTTCCCTGTAGTCACTTCTCCCTTTCTCGACTCATGACTTGCAACTATTTAGGAGCTTGTAAGCTTTCCCAGATTCACACCAATTCCCCGATGGAGTCAGCCATACATCATCTTTTTCAAGATGGTCAAATGGCTCATCCATTCAAAATCTAATACAAACAAACCCCTGATGAGCAACTCAGACAACAACATCTCAACAGTTCACCTCAGCGGTGGTTGTCAACACTTCAGTCAATTCAAGAGATTTTTCAGCACCTTTAGAGCAAAAAGTCATCTTGGAAAGATTATAAACATACACAATCACTAAGTGTAGCCACTGTTGCTGAAATCAAGTCAAATAAAAGCAGCTGAGCCTAATCAACAGGCGAGAGAGAGAGAAAGGAGGGAAGGGAGAAAGGCCTAGAAGCCAAACCTTAATAAGAGTGAGCGAGATCAAGAAAAGACATGCTACAGACTCAAATGTTAAGTGCAGAACCTTCAGTACCAGAGGCTGTAGCATCATCTCAACAGCTTCCATGTCTATGGCAATTTTTTTTTTCTCTAACAAGCTTAAAACAGTCATTTATTCTGTTTTGACAGGTGGTCTTTTAATGGCCATGTTGTCAAGTCACTACTCAAGGCTCTTAGTGCTATATGTACTCTCCTTTCTTTTACCTAGCTTAAGTTTTTCAATGTTTTTATTTTAAATTCCATAGGAATGCCAACTGCGTAAGCTTTTCTCACCTCCTAAGAAAATTTCTTTCAGAGGAAGCAACCCAGGGTGCTGCTAATTGGCTTTGCATAACAGTAGGCAAATGTGACCTTAAAGCAACTGTGACATTGTTTGCCAGCCAGCACAAACGCAGATTACCAAATTCAGTGTCTCTGAGAACCTCACAGATGTTTCTATTACTGTAACTAACAAACGATGTGAGTATTCACATAGGTATCTCTGATGCTAGTCCAAGCAACCTGATTCTTCACATTTAGATAGTCACTTTAATTTCTTACAATCCTCAAGCTGGAGTTTCTAAGTGCTTCATTAAAGAAGTTCAAAATATTCATCATACAGTGACTGGACTGATAAATCTAAGTCCTGAACTTTGCCAACAAAAAGGAAAAAAATGGACTTCTGGTATGTCTTCAAAATCAGTTGCCTCAAGGCATTTCCTGTATGATGCTCAAATTAGTTTTAATCCAATAGTATATTATTTTGACTGACCTTGTGCATATTTCTTAAAAGAATAGTTAAGAGATGTTTTGCTAACTAGATCACTTTCATGATAAAAAAATATTTAAAAAGAAGAAATGCCTATTTTGGGTGTAACACTCAGATAACTTAATTTAAAAAAAAAAATCAAGTTTGTGGTACCCATCTATGTATCTACATTGAGATGCAGAGCCAAGAGTTCCTGC